>NC_137811.1:68508382-68813382 GCF_963921795.1 Nannobrachium achirus | reverse complement strand
AAGTGATACATCCCAAAAAGTGCCACAATACATGGCCAGGAAGCGTGCGCTGAAAGAACATGATCAGATTCTAATCGGGTATACATGGAAGGATTTTCCTTTTGATCGGGTTGTAAAAAGGTCTAAACCACCCCTCTGCATCCGATCAGAATTTAAATCATGTTGGTTTTGATCGGGTTTATTTAGGTGTATACATGGAGAATTAGATCGGGTTTATCTAAAATCGTGTTTTTAATACGATTAGAAGCGTCCATATAAACGGGGCTAATGAGTCAGTGTTTTTGCGGAAAACAGCCTGATGTCAGACATCAGCTCCGCATACGGAGATTCTGAGCCTTTCGCGCCAGTTCCGGAAAACCGCGTATTGAATCGGCACTCCTGCACTCCTGCTGCGGTTGGGAACGTGTGTGCCCAATTTGAAGCCAGTGGAACGAACGGTTCTCAAGATACGCTGCGAACATACTCACATATTATACTCACAGAGATTTCTTGCATTTATTATAATATTTACTGTGTGTTACCTATAATAGTCATGTCCGGCTGAAAGAACAAGACTAACCTTTCTCCCGTCCACCTCCAGACAGAATTGTTGGGGTCTCTGTACAGTCCAATCCACACGTCTTTGGCTCTGTTCTCCAACTCATTCAGCAGGTCTTTTCTATGACTCCTAGCAGATGCCAAGTCAGTGAACCTCTCCTTGCAGTGCTGTTGAGCATCAGACCAGTTTTTGTTCTCATTCACAAAGTGAAATGTTTTCATCGGGACAGACGCCTCCAACTGAAGAGCAGCAATGATGATGAGGAGGACGAGCAGGAAGAGGAAGAGGGAGAGGGGGGTCTTAAATGGGCTCCTCTTCACCATTTTCACAAGTACCGGTAGTTTCTTCAGTTCAAGTAGAGAAGAGTGCAGGGCAGAGTTCAGTTGTTGAGTCCTCTGTGTGAGCTGGTTGTCTAAGTAAAACAGGACTCACAGAGCAGGATAAAGATGTGGTTAGTTGTCTGCTGAGGAGCAGGCTGTCACACTGTTCTTATGACAGCTGTTTACCTGGACACACCCACATACAGCCCACATACATGTAACACCCACATACATGTACCTGGACACACCCACATACATGTACCTGGACACACCCACATACGGTACATGTGCCTGGACACACCCATGATAGATGTACCTTAAGGCTGGTATGACACGCAAATAAAAGGTAAATCAGGGTACCTGTTTGGCTAAGATTGTTGATGACGCCACGCCGCCCCCCCTACTGTACTCTCTGTCTGTCGCCGGGAGAGAGCTGACTGCAGTGAGAATGTAAATAGTGATAAAAACGAAATAGAGTTTAGACGTGTAAAAATGATAAAGATTCCGCAACTTCATGGCATATCTACCTCTAAAAATGTACACGTTTTCAACAAATGTACAATTTAGGTATTTTAATCCTAAGCAATTTACAATAAGCAGGTAATACATCAAAATAATAAGCAAGATAATATGTCAGTACATCAACAACAATACAACAAATACATAGGAATATCAATCTAGTAAAACAATAACATAGATAGACCACACAACTAATCAGTAAAAAAAAAACTTTTCCAAAACCTAAAAAATGCTATCTAGCTTATACTTTTTACTTTTCTGTACAATTGTGAAGATTTTATTTTCTCCATTCTCCAATCCACCAAATTGTCAATAGCAACAGCAGAATAAGCAGTTTGGGGTGGAGAAGGTTTGCAAGGCATGTGTGTGCGACTGCAGTCATATAGGGTGTGTTTTCGGATAAGCGTACAGGGAGCGCACTCACATATTGTTTTTTTTATTGGAACGTGTGCTCAGTGCTATATATCCCAACGCACCCTTAAAGCTGAAATACTAAAATATCTTAAAACACTGATTGAACACAAAAAATAAGTCAGGATTGTGTTGATCGTGTCCCAAACAACAATAAAATAAGATCTGGTTGTCCCAGAGGTGAACTGGGCCTTTAATGTACTTCATTCCACCCTGCAAGTGTTACACATGGGCCACCCCAGTCCATGAAGTCTTGACAGCAGTGGACACACCACTATAAGAGGCCCGGCGGGGGGCTTTCACGTAGCGTAGGTAGAGTCCAGAAATCCAGAAAGATGCTTTTTTGTTTATTACAGCAGTGGTTCTCACCTTTTCAGGCTGCAACCCCCCAAATAATCATATTTTAACTGTTTTTTTATTTTAACCCCACCCTATGAGCACTAAGTGTGAAGGAATAGGGTGTGCCACTTGTAGTCCTAGAGCGACAATTTTTTTGGTCAAACACTGCTTACACAGGTGTTCTGATTGGAGTAGTAGTATTAGTTCTTTGCCAATCAAACAATTGAAACACCTGTGTTTGACCCAAAATATGGCCGCTATAGGACTACAATTGCGTCACCTTTGGCACACACTATAACATTTTGTAAAACACGGTTCTATTGTGAAAATAGACGATCTACATGCTCACAACGCCTTGCAACGCAAGGCGCTGTGAGCATGTAGATCGGCTATTTTCACAATTTCTGCCTCTAATAATTGACAATTTGGCCAATTTTTAATTTGTAATTTTAAAGGTATTAAAAAGTCCTTAACAATCAGGCACATGAACACATGCACATGAACAAACTGTCAAAGACGAGAACGGTCCAGGGTAAAAAAGAATCGCTAGCCGATTGGTACAATATACCAAACTTCATGCACATGTACAGCTGAGGATGCTTTTTCATTCTCTTTGCTCTTTTGCACTCTCTTTCTTTCCTATGTCTTTATTACTTATTATTACTTATTATTTTATCTTTAGATATGTTTTTTTGGTTGTTTTGCTGTTATTTTATATATACCACTGCATTGTCTGAAAGAAAGCCAAACAAAAATAAGTTTTACTCTTAAGTTGACTACCTGTACATAAGACACAACAATAAAGTACAATCTTGAACCTTGAGCCTTGAACCTCAAATTGTCACTTTAGAAATGTGAAGATAACACTCTATAGGCCTACACTTAAACTTTATGTTGGTTTCTTTACTGTTGTCTGGCGACCTCCCTGGGGGTCTCGATCCACAGGTTGAGAACCACTGTGTTACAGGACCTGTCATTTTCCTCAAGCACACAAACAAGTCATTCAAAGGTTTGTCATTCAAAATGGTCCCGTCTCCATGATGCTTTGGGTTGGGTAAATCAAAATAATACAAATGGAGGGATTTGAATGTATTTGGTCAACAGTCGTTAACGAGACCTTCATTCTAATGTCCTTGTGCTGGCAGGCCTTTGTTACAAAAACAAAGACGCTACGGACATCATCCATGAAGACAACATGGAGATTTCATTTGGGTAGTGATGCAAAACTCACGTTGTTTATACAATCCGCTCATTTAGAGTCTCTTGACCAGAATTACTTATTATATGTGCGTGAGAGCTGGACAGGTACGAATGTCACCTCTGATTCAAACTGCTGGTGATGATGACTTATCAAGGCAACCAAGGGCATGGCACAACCTTAATTAAAAAATCACACCCGTGTGAAGTGGAGCTGTGTGTGTGTGTGTGTGTGTGTGTGTGTGTGTGTGTGTGTGTGTGTGTGTGTGTGTGTGTGTGTGTGTGTGTGTGTGTATTGCAGTTGATGCTCAGGGCAGGCTAGACTCAACGGCACCTCTCTGGTCACCCAGGATCATGTGTACCGATTTTTGTGACATTTGACGAAAATATGTAGGAAAAGGAGCAAAAAGTGTGTTTTGGAGAAAATTCAAGATGGCGGAAAATCTATCCTGACGCAAATGGGCGTGGCCTATATGGGGAGATGCGTCTTGACCCAAGGAATCCAGGGAAAAAATAATTTTAATTTTTCGACCTACGGTTCAAGAGTTACGAGACAAGTAGGCCGTTATAGCGCCACCATGAGGCAGAGTGGAAATGCTTTTGGGGATTCGTTGAGTATGCCACCCCCGACCTGTGGTTGAAATTCAGTGTTGACTGGACCTTTTGTTTGTGATTTATGGCTATTGTTTGCAAAACGGGCCCCTCCCGCTAACTTTGGAAGCCCGTTACGAACGAACGGAATGGACTATCGCAATATCCCTTGAGTATGTTCATTGCATAGGTTCATAGATCATGTGTACCGGTTTTTAAGACATTTGAAGAAAATATGTAGGAAAAGGAACAAAAAGTGTGTTTTGGAGAAAATTCAAAATGGCGGAAAATCTATCCTGGCGCAAATGGGCGTGGCCTATATCGGGAGATGCGTCTTGACCCAGGGAATCCAGGGTAAAAATAATTTTAATTTTCCGACCTACGGTTCAACAGTTATAGGCCAAAACGTAAACTGGGCTGTTATAGCGCCACCATGAGGCCAAATGACACAATTATTTTTTATTTAATCATTGAAATCATTATGAACCTCCTCTCCAAGTCTTGAAACTGTAGCCCCTATGGTTTGCGAGAGACAAATAATTGAATGTGAGTTTTTGCGATTCCCATTATAAGTCAATGGGAAAAATTAATTCACTAATAAATTAATATCAATTAAACTATTGAACCTTTCTCTTAGCAAGTTACTAGCCCACCATTCCCGAGTAAGCCGGTCGATTTGACATATGGCGCGAGTGTGTGGTGGCAAAACTGTGGGACTAGTAGCGTGCCGAAGTTTAGGAAGTTCAGGCTACATACAGACACACACACAGACAGACACACAGACAGACCCACACAGCCACGTATAGGGAGCCTGTGCTTCACACAGCTCCAAAAATGTTCTTACATTAGACCTGGGTATAATGTACCCATGTATGTAGGCCTGTGTGTGTGTGTGTGTGTGTGTGTGTGTGTGTGTGTGTGTGTGTGTGTGTGTGTGTGCGTGTGCGTGTGCGTGTGCGTGTGCGTGCGTGCGTGCATGCGTGTGTGAGTGTGTGTGTGTGTGATATTTTATATATTTATATTATATAGATATATTTTATTTTCGTACAATTCTGAAAACATCAGAATACCACCAAATGGAAAGTGGTAAAGTGCCTAACAGTAATGCAACAATAGGATGCAAAGCAGCCAGAGAAGGTTTGCAAGTATGTATGTGTGTGCGTGCGCTGACTGCAGTCATATTGTGTTTTCGGATAAGCGTACAGGGAGTGCACTACTAAAATATCTCAAAACACTGATCTTATATATACAATTGAGCAAAAGCCGCATCCCACTTCCAAGCCCATTCACGCCCACTTTGCATCCACTTCAATTCAACTTCAACTCAACGGTAGGGAGTTGGGACGTAGGGAATACCGCCCATAACTCTATCATTGGCCCCCCGTTGCCATGGTGACCGCCGTCCATTGGCTCGTATTCCCAGCTATGGGACCGGCGGATCCAATTTCAACCAAGGGGGGCGTAGCCAGAACACACACACACACACACACACACACACACACACACACACACACACACACACACACACACACACACACACACACAAAAATAGCTAATAGTTAGCTCACAACTTTCCACTTTTCTCTTTCACCTCAATCGCAGTAACATCCGTATACACCACTTGGCTAGGACTGATCACGTGACACACGCATAGAGTTATAATAAGAATAGAGAGGACACCAGATATCCCCGCCCGTCCACTTGCATCGAGTTGCTCACCCAGCGCATGAGGCGTTTTCACCCCTTCTTCCGGCTAGTAAAACCGTGACGTAGTGGGGCCACTGTGACGCGTTTTGCGTCATAATTTGTGTTCATGGACGCGCTTCATGAACGAGCACTTCTGGTATGAACGCGCGTCAATACAAAGAAGCCTAGACGCGCGTTCATGTGAGTAGACCCAACTGCAGTACCTCAAAACGGCCACCATGTCCATTTGGTTTCAGGGCGCCCTCAGGGTTCTGGGGGCTTGGGCACACGGAGTTCTTAACCCCCCCCCCCCCCCCCCCCCCAAAAAAATGTTTTTTTTTAATTTATTTTTATTTTTATTTATTTCTTTATTTTTTTATTTATTTTTTTTAACTTATTTTTTTTCAATAAACTTTTTTATTTTGAAAAAAAAAGTTTTTTAGTAAAGAAGCGGGCGTGGACTCTAGATGTGAGCGGCCCGAAGGGCCGCGAACCTCTAGTTGAACACAAAACATAACTCAGGATTGTGTTGATCTTGGCCCAAACAACAATAAAATAAGATCGGGTTGTCCCAGAGGTGAACTGGGCATTTAATGTGGCCTCTTTCTTTCCTATGTCTTTATTACTTATTATTACTTATTATTTTAACTTTAGATATGTTTTTTTTTGTTTTGCTGTTATTTTATATTTATACCACTACATTGTCTGAAAGAAAGCCAAACTAAAATAAGTTTTACTCTTATGTACAAAAGACACAACAATAAAGTACAACCTTGAACCTTGAACCTTAAATTGTCAAATTAGAAAAGTGAAGATAAGCCTCTATACACTTAAACTTTATGTTGGTTTGTTTACTGTTGTCAATTAAACAATGTTGCACATTAAGTTAATCATCTGGGGACCCCCCAAAATAATTTGGCGACCTCCCTGGGGGTCCCGATCCACAGGCTGAGAACCACTATGTTACAGGACCTGTCATTTTCCTCAAGCACACAAAAAAGTAATTCAAAAGTTTGTCATTCAAAATGGTCCCGTCTCCATGATGCTTTGGGTTGGGTAAATCAAAGTAATACAAATGGAGGGATTTGAATGTATTTGGTCAACAGACGTTAACGAGACCTTCATTCTAATGTCCTTGTGCTGGCAGGCCTTTGTTACAAAAACAAAGACGCTACGAACATCATCCATGAAGACAACATGGAGATTTCATTTGGGTAGTGATGCAAAACTCACGTTGTTTATACAATCCGCTCATTTAGAGTCTCTTGACCAGAATGACTTATGTGCGTGAGATTCATACTCATACTCTTATCTTGAGTCAACAGAACTCACCCTGCACAGCAATACAGCATCGATCCAGCAGCAGAGCACACACACACACACACACACACACACACACACACACAAGTGAATGGTTCATGTTTTCTGGTGACCTTGCCCCTAGAGTAGCGAGGAAAGGGAGCGAGTAGAGGACACTTGCCATGACAGACTGATAGAACATCTGTAGCATCCTATTGCACACCCCTGCTTTTCCCCTTGCTGTGAATCGCCTGCGCGTTGTTCGACCAGTCCAGTGAACTATTCAGGTGTACTCCGAGGAATTTGTAGTTATCCACGAGCTCAACCACCTCACCGTTAATGGTGCTTGGCACCGGGGGGACTCTCTTGGAGGTGTAGGGACACGGTGTAGGGACACGGTGTAGGGACTAGCAGCAGTCAACGTGAGCGGTCGCATTTTTTTCGTTCGCTCCGTCCCACCAAGCTTGAATCCAGGGACAATGGAAAGGAGGGATACTTTTTCTTCTTTTTTTCCTATTGTTTCTTGTATGGTTTGCCGACTTGTGTCTCAGTTCACCACGGAACGCTCATAATTGTATATACGGAGAATTATGTGCGGGATGGAGAGGAATCACGCAGTGGTTTTTTTCCTCCACGTCGGGTCGGAGCCAAAACATCTCGGCTTCGGTAAACTGACTGTCCTTGGGACTAAGAACAAGCCCCAGATTGGCAGAATGGACAGACGGTCCATCATTTACTTTATCCTGCTTCTTTCTGGTGATATTGAGGTTAATCCAGGTCCGGTGGTCACTCGGCAAGCTGCCGCCCGTCTCACGAGAGAACTACAGCTGCTTTCGGAGACAAAGAACCCCAGCGGAGGAAACATCGATACGGGTTCTACTGGTGACGAGTGCTGTGGCTGCCCACCCGGCTCTCTACAGCAAAGCTCCAACATCGAGGCTACTCGTGACCAGCTCGCGGCCGTGGTTGTCGAGCCGCCGCCCGATAACAACCAGCTCGCGGCCGTGGTTTCCGAGCCGCCGCCCGATAACAACAGCGCCGACGTTGACCTGGATGTCCCCCCCCCCCGTCCCCCCCCCCCCCCCCCCCCGTCGTCACCGAGGATGCTGGTGCCCAGCTAGCGGCCGCTGGATCGCCGGAGATGACCGCCGAGCCGGATGCCCCCCCGCTGGTCCCGCCACCCCCCAGGGATCGTGATCAGTCGTGGCTGGCGGCATATCTTGGCTTTGAAGCTGTCTGCGTCGCGACACCGACCCCCCGTGCCGTCGAAAAGTCATGGATCTCCTCCTGTTTGAGCTCTCAGTCAACAAAGGAACCTGACCTCCCCACCACCCCCACCCCCACCGCTCCCCCACTTCAGTCTCAACTACAACCGGACTATGATGACCACCTCCCCCCCACGACAAACTTTCCTGTCTCGGTCGTAGACAAAGAGCCCCCCAGCTCCGACGATGGCTCGATCACTACAGAGAACATGCACTCTGTTGTTTTTGCAAAACCAGGACTTCATCTAGTCCACTTAAACATCAATAGCTTAAATCCCAAAAAACTGGAGCAAATTAAGGGAACGTTTCATGACGGTAAGGCAAAGATTTTATCCTTCTCTGAAACTAAACTTGATGACTCGTTTACGGATGCTAGCATTGAAATTGCCAACTATACTGTAATCAGGAATGATATAAACAGGTATGGAGGCGGAGTTTGCATGTATGTACATAATGATGTCAATTTTATCCCCCGTCCAGACTTACACCACAGTTCACTTGAAACTGTATGGATTGAGGTAATCTTTGAACATGCAAAAAACATACTAATATGCGCTGTCTATAGACCACCTGATCAGAATGATTTCTTTGAGCTGTTTGATGAGAGCTTAGCAAAGGTGGACGGTACTGAGTATCACATTTTGGGCGATTGGAATGTCGATGTTTTGCGTAAAGAAGCACCCATGTTCAAGTCCTTTGATGTGTTATGCAATCAGTACAGCCTCACTCAGCTTGTCACAGTACCCACCAGGGTGACAGAGCACTCTCAAACCCTCATAGATCTCGTCGTAACCACTGACAAGTCCAAAGTCACCGCTAGCGGGGCTATTGTATGCGGTCTTAGTGATCATTATATGATCTACTCTACCCGAAAAATACACAAACCCAAGGCTAGTGGCCACAGAACTGTCGTTGCTAGAAGCCTGAAGAACTACTCCAGTGAGGCTTTTAATCTCAAACTAGCGGGTGTAGACTTTTCCCCAGAGCTGCAGTGTACAGATGTCGAAGAAGCATGGTGTGGTTTTAAAACCAAATTGACCAATGCTCTAGACGACGTGGCCCCCTTGAATACCACCAGGGTTAAAGCCCGCCAAGAGCCATGGTATAACTCAGATATTGCAGAATCAGCTAAACTCAGAGACAAAAAATACGATGAAAAACGAAAGTGCTGCAAAAAGCTCAGTAAAAAATTCAACCCTGGCCTCAAAATCCACGTTGAACATCTTACTGCTCAATGCAAGAAACTTAGAAACCAGACAACCGCCCTAGTTAGATCCGCCAAAAAAAACTACATCGACGACAAAATCGATGAATACAAAAACAAACCACGAGACCTATGGAAGTTGCTTAACAACCAATTAGGCTTAAAATCAAAAACCATATGCCACAACATAAACATCAAAACGGACGCCGCTCTCATTTCTGACAAAGGTGAAGTGGCTACCCATCTTAACAAAACCTTTACCACCACAGCCTGTTCACTGGTCGAAAGACTGGTCGCCCCATCTGGGCGGTATGGTGAAGAATTTGTTAAAAAATTCTACAAAAAACTGGGCGTCAAAAAAGACAGCTTTAAACTTTCCACAGTGACAACTGATGAAGTGTTTAAAAAATTGAGCGCCCTACCTCAGCACAAGGCCACTGGCCTTGATAAAATCCCAGCTAGATTTCTCAGAGATTCAGCCGCCACCATTGCTCCAATCATTACCCACATAATTAACCTTTCCATCGAACAGGGTCATGTCCCCCAGGACTTCAAACTAGCAAAAGTAACTCCCCTGCACAAAAAAGGTAGCAAACTAGACCCTGGAAACTACCGCCCCGTTTCCATTCTTAGCTCCATATCCAAAGTCATGGAGAAAATAGTCTACGAACAGATTGCAAGATATCTCGATGAGAATAATCTGATTTACGAGTTCCAATCTGGATTCAGAAAATCCCATTCCACTGACACATGCCTTCTCTATTTGACTGACCAAATCAAACGCGAAGCGGATCAGGGCAAATATAGTGGCATGGTCATGATGGACCTCCAGAAGGCATTTGACACCGTGGATCATGCTATTCTGATTGAGAAACTAAAAGCCATCGGTCTTGACAGCGCAGCAGTGAGCTGGATGCAATCTTACCTGGTGGGGAGGGAACAGGTGGTGGAGATTAACGGAACCCTGTCCCCCCCCCTCCCAGTAAACTGTGGTGTTCCTCAAGGTAGCATACTGGGACCTCTGTTGTTCCTAATATACGTGAACGACATGGCATCTGCTTGCGACTGCAACCTGTTCCTGTTCGCGGATGACTCGGCTCTCCTAGTCTCGGGCAAGGACCACTTGCAGGTTGAAAAGACACTTAACTCTGAACTGAGTAAGATCTGCACATGGCTTAACGACAACAAATTATCAATTCACCTGGGAAAAACCGAGTCCATCCTCTTTGGATCAAATCATAACCTCAAAAAGGTAGATGACTTCACAATCAAAGTGGGTGACAAGGTCATAACACGAAAAAACGAAATCTCTTACTTAGGATGTATCCTTGAAGCTAATCTTTCCAGCGAAAAGATGACTTCAAAAGTAATACAAAAAATCAACCAACGAACTCGTTTCCTACAGAGGATCGCCCCAATGGTCAACTTCAACACATTGAAGACCATAGCTGGTGCAATAATCCAGCCCCTCTTTGACTACGGAGTCCACGTATGGTATCGTGACGCCCCACAAGCCCTTAAAACTAAACTCCAAACAGCCCAAAATAAACTAATTAGGGTCCTGCTTAACCTTCCCTATCAGACTCACCTCACCGCTACTCACCAGTTAAGAGTGGGGTGGCTCAGAGTAGATGACAGAGTACAGCAACTTGCAATGGGCCTGGTGTACAAGATACACTACACCACTATGATACCCAAGTACCTGTCAAAATACTTTATAAACGTTAAGGATGTCCATAATTACAACACCAGAGGCAGTGCCACAGATCACGTTCAACCCAGAGTCAACTCAAAGAAAGGGTCGAACTCGTTCTTCTGCTATACCACAAAAATGTGGAATGCCTTACCGAAGGCCATAAAGGAGTGTGGATCACTAGCATCCTTTAAAATTGCCCTGAAAAACCACTTACAGGCAGCAGCCGTTCGCAACTGGTAAAAAACCTAGCCCAACCCTACCCTCCCTGCCCCTTCCTTGTATATACTTGTATACTTGTATATTCCTTGTACATACTTACTGTCTGTTTAGATTTACTGTATATTCCTTGTATATACTTACTGTTTGTTTAGATTTTTTTTCCCCCTCTTTCTTTACATATCTACTGCATAGTACTGTGTTCTATTTGTCTGTCATTCAATGTTATATGAGATACTTAAATGGTTTCCTGTTGAAATAAGCTTAGTCTTTTCATGGATCTCCTTTTAGTAGACCTTGTACCAGTGAACTGTACCGTCATGAATCTGTACATTTTCCTATGCAAACTTCTAATAAAGCCTTCAATCAATCAATCAATCAGCTGGACAGGTACGAATGTCACCTCTGATTCAAACTATGGTGATGATGACTCAAGGCAACCAAGGGCATGGCACAACCTTAATTAAAAAATGTTCTTACATTAGACCTGGGTATAATGTACCCATGTATGTAGGCCTATCACTGTGTGTGTGTGTGTGTGTGTGTGTGTGTGTGTGTGTGTGTGTGTGTGTGTGTGTGTGTGTGTGTGTGTGTGTGTGTGTGTGTGTGTGTGTGTGTGTGTGTGTGTGTGTGTGTGGGAGAAATACAACAATGCGCAAACACAGCAGCAAGATTTGTGAACTGTTGCGACAAAAGAAGGCTAGAAACACAACCACCCTAAGGACTACAAACCATGGATTGACATCTAGACCTACTGCACATACAGTATGAAACATCTGATAGGTCTACCTTTAAATGCATTTTGAGGAAAATAATGCTGTTATTTGTACCCTTAATATATAGAATGTCACAATGCGACATAGCTCTGTTAACTCAATGCTGTACCCCCTCCAACTGTATATGTTCCCCATTTTCAACTGTTTTTATTGTATTTGTGATACTTGCTTTGGCAATGTAAATGTATGTTTTCTCATGCCAATAAAGCTCCTTTGAATTGAATTGTGTGTGTGTGTGTGTGTGTGTGTGTGTGTGTGTGTGTGTGTGTGTGTGTGTGTGTGTGTGTGTGTGTGTGTGTGTGATATTTTATATATTTATATTAGGTCTATATTTTATTTTTGTACAATTCTGAAAACATCAGAATACCACCAAATGGAAAGTGGTAAAGTGCCTAACAGTAATGCAACAATAGGATGCAAAGCAGCCATCACACGACACGCGCACGCACGCACACACACACACACACACACACACACACACACACACACACACACACACACACACACACACACACACACACACACACACACACACACACACACACACACACACACACACACACAAAATATGTAAATAGGCTAATGGTCGATAATCTGACACCGGAACTATATCGATAATATGACAGCGGACAAATGCATCGTCGGACGCATTACACCGTCGGACCATGTCCATGGAATACTCGCTTCCGGTTCTCATTCAACGCGTTAGCAGTTAGCACACAGCTAGCATCCATCCATCCATCCATTCACAGCCGTTCCGTAAGTAAAGAGAATACTATCTATTCAATCCACCTTATATGTCAACCCCCACTAGACCCATCAGACCGAAACGTGTCCGTTTATAAACGGTTAAGAAACTTAAATTGACTGTTAGTCAGGTTCGGACAGTGTAGTTAGCAGCACAGCTAACAGCTAGCAGCTCAATGTAGCAGTTTTGACAGGTGACTGTTTGCACTGTAATCCAGGGGTCTTCAACATTTTCAGGCCAAGGACCCCTTAGTTGAAAGAGAGATGAAGCAGGGAGGGACCCCCACAACCTAGCACAATTATCAGTGTGTTTTGGATTCATGTCAATTTGTGTTTTCAGATATTTAACCACTTGAACTGTCAATACTTACAAAACATGACATTTCACTCTGTACTTAGTCTGCTCTTTTCCCCCTGTCCACCAAACCTCTTGGCTGAAAATAGCAGATCTACAAGCTCAAGTCACAACGCCTCGCAGCACTGTCTGCTTGTAGATCTGCTATTTTTGGCTAAAGTTCTCAGTTAAAAAGGTTTATATCACACAACGATTTGGAGGACCCCCTGTGGTAACTCTGAGGACCTCCTAGGGGTCCCTGATCCCCTGTTGAAGACCCATATCTACACTTCATTCACATGGAATTGAAGAGCGTAATAAATACAATCATAAATACAATCTACCTAACACACAATTGGATTGGTTGGATTGACATCTTTGTGCCAAAATGCATAGCCATACATACATGATCTGTCAAAAATGTTTTAAAACACAATGAAGCTCGAGAAATAATGTCCACTGGTGTTTTTGCTGGTCCTATTACTTACTGAAGTGTAATCAGTTACTGAATAGTAATGTAGAATAATAATTATAAATAAATAAAAATAATCATAATCAATCTTCCTTGACAAATGTAACCTTACTCCACTGCAAGGGTCTTCAATAGGGGGTCCGGGACCCCTAAAGCCCGTATCATAGTCGGGTCCGCGGTGGAAGGCTTTACACCGCGGTGTAGTCTTTTCGAGTCTTTTTGAGTCATGAAACTACAACGTTACATCATTCCTCACGGTGGAGAGCTTTCCACTGTGAGTCCCGACACATCTCTCTGTTTTTACTATCAGACAGGCAGGCTCTACACCCCGTTCACTGATTGGTCGACCTGAACCGGTCTAGACGGGGTAAAGGACTTCACAGTGGGCTGTGACTATGATGGCCTGCACTTATTTTCTGACTTGAGGTGGAAAGCTTTCCACCTCAAATTTGCGGTGGATAGGTCTCCACCGTAGACTCTGATACGGGCTTAAGGGGGTCCTCAGAGTTACTACAGGGGGTCTTCTAAATCTTTGTTTGATAGAATTTTTTTTCTCCTTTTTTTTTATATTAACCACTTGAATCCTAGCGTCCGTATTCTGAGAACTTTAGCCAAACATAGCAAATCTACAAGCTCACAACGCCTCGCGCTGCAAGGTGTTGTGAGCTTGTAGATCAGCTATTTTCGGCAAAGGCGTTTGGTGTAGAGGGAAGTACAGAGTGAAATTTCAATTAAGTATTGACGGTTGAAGTGGTTAAATACATATTCTGAAAACACAAATTGACATGAATCCAAAATAATCCAAACAATGAAACTATATGGAATCTATGAAAAAGGGGGTCCCTGGCCCTGCTTCATTGCTTTCTCAACTAAGGGGTCCTTAGCCTGAAAACATTGAAGACTCCTGCTCTACTGTCATTACACATTTTCCTCATTTTCATATTCCAATTCCAGATTATATTATACTCTATTACTGCCTGTACTGTAGAGTTAATAGTTATTAGTTCATTATTTTCTGTTTATTTTCTGTCATGTGGTAGAATCCTCTTTAGCAACATTATAATTAGGTTCAGGCCAGGGTTGTTTTAAAGCTGCAGTCTGGGACCTATTGTATTTGAATGAATAACACATTAGTTAAATCTGTATGGTAGCGTGTGTTAAAGTAACTTTCCTTGTCTACCCCAGAGTTTAACTCGGTTTCCTGCGCAAGTGCTGACAAATGCGTGTCATATCCTGTGTGTATGTTAGACATGACCTTCGACACAATCTAAATGTCTCAATAGAAGAGCAAAAGCATGAAGACAAAATACAACCATGTATTAGTTATATTGTACTAACATATGGGCGGCAGTGGTTCAGGGGTAGAGAAACCGTCATTAGAACTCAGAGGGTTCCCGAAGGTTTCCCAGTTCGATCCCAGGCTTTACCCAGAGTTAGTGTCGAAGAGTCCTTGAGCAAGTCTCTGAACCCCTAGTTGCTCCCGGTGAGCAGGTTGGTGCCTTGCATGGTTTCCTCTGCCATCGGTGTATGAATGTGTGTGTGAACTGTGAATGGGTTAATGTAATGCACAATCTCTGTAAAGCGCCTTGGATAAAGGCTCTATATAAATGCACCGGCATTTAACATAAACATACTCTACCATACAGATTGGACAACATTTTATTTTTATGCATGAAATAATAAAGTTACATAGTGAGTCTTTATCATATAACTAGTACGTTGATTCTGCAGTGGTTGGAGAATCATTGAAATGTCTAGACCTTGGCCTTGTGTCAGGTTAGGACACTGATTGGTCCGTTGACAAGCAGTACTACTGCCTGAAGCTTTTGAAGCCAGTATCTCTCCTCGTCAAGCAGGGATTCCATGTATGAGCGCTACCCAGGTTGGAATAAAAAGTAGAGCAGGGGTCTTCAATGTTTTCAGGCCAAGGACCCCTTAGTTGAGAGAGAGATGAAGCAGGGACCCCCACAACATGTTCATAGATTCCATTTAGTTTCATTGTTTGACAGCACAATCATCTGCCAGCATTGACACTAAAGGTTACCCGACTGCCCTTGGCAAGTAAAAAAAGAAGTCGGGCAGGTAAAGTTTGCTACTGGGTTGCCGGACCAGGCAAGAGCACATTTTGAGTAACAATAATGAGATCTGTGCCTACTTGAACGGGGCTAGTATTCCGCCTCGTCTCTTTCTATCTCACATCGCTCCCTCCTTCCCTCCCAAATCCATCCCTACACACACACACACACACACACACACACTGAACGAACGTGCAGCCAGTGGCTCATAGACTGTAAAAACACGTCACATCTCCGACTCGTCTGTTGTCCAGTGTTGCCAGGTTTTGTTTAGAGAGAAACAAGCAACCAGGTCTATGATTCTTTTCTTTTCTTTTTTTTTGTGTGTGTGTGTGTGTGTGCGTGTGTGTGTGTGTGTGTGTGTGTGTGGGGGGGGGGGGGGGGGGGGGGGGGGTTTAAGAAACGTCACCTTTCACTCTGTACTTAGTCTGCTCTTTTTCCCCTCTACAACAAACTTTCTTGCCAAAAACAGCCGTTCTACGCAGCGCGAGGCGTTGTGAGCTTGTAGATCTGCTATTTTTGGCTAAAGTTCTCAGAATATGGACGCTAGGGTTCAAATAGTTAATATATAAAAGGAGGAAAAAAAGCTTTTATCACACAAGATTTGGAGGACCCCCTGTTGAAGACCCCTGAAGTAGAGTGTAAAAGTTACAGATTGGAGCTTTTATTTCAGTCTTCTCTTTCACAGAGTGCTGAGTCTTCCTTCCCTGGCTGCTGACTGGGGACTGACGTCATGACGCTGTTTCATTTCGGGAACTGCTTCGCCTTGGCTTACTTCCCATACTTCATCACATACAAGTGCAGTGGACTGTGAGTGTTTGCTGCTGCTGGTGACACGAGGGCTGTCACAATTATTACATAATCGTCTAATCGTGATTTGTTTTTGACATAATTGTGATTTTTTTTGACATAATCGTCATAATCGTTTCCATGTTGAAAAATGTTCATACATTTAAAAAAAGGTCAAACATAGTGGAAATAGCAGATCTACAAGCTCACAACGCGTCGCATCGCAAGTGTAAAGTTGTCAAATATGTCAAAAATCTCTTTGTATATTTAGGTTATGTGTCATATCTGACATGTGCAACTTCAAAGCCTAAAAGCCATGCAGAAATGTAATTGTCAACGACAAAAACACAATTAAATTGTTAATCGCAATTATTTGAGCGAAAATTAATCGTCAAGTAAAATGTCAAAATCGTGACAGCCCTAGGTGACACTGCTGTTCACGGTTAACTGACCTTGGCTTTCCAGCCACTTGTCATTGTCCCATAGGGTGAAAGTTCATTTTCAGTGTGCTTTATTGGCAAGAAGGTTGAGGTCAGTGTCAAACCATTCAGTAAATAGCTATTATATACATTTGTAACATTTATAAATGACAAAAACAATATAGCTTATACCACTTAAGCCCTACATACTTTGTCATACGACAATAGCAAACATAGCCAATCTACAAGCTTGCAACATTTTACTTATAGTGACATGTTGTAACTTGTAAGTTAACTAGATCTACTATGGAAATTCTCTAAAATAATATCAAATACCTGGAAAACGTGTGTAGGGAATATGGATGCACATGCTAAAGTGGTTAAAAAGTATTGCTTTCATTCTTTTTTTCTTTTTTGTTAATTTTTGTTTTGGTGCTTTTATGCCTTTATTTGACTGGACAGTAGACTGACAGGAAATGGGGAGACATGGGGAGTGACGTGCGGCAAATGTCGTCCGGATCGGGAATCGAACCGGCATCAATGCCTATGTGGCAATGCCTATGTGATATGCGCCTAGACCAGTAGGCCAGCGGGCGCCCCGAGTATGGCTTTCTCAAAGGAAATGATAGCCATGTTGATTTCAAATTTCCACGAAGAGAATAAGAGGTCTAAGGGAGATGAGATAAGACTAATTTCCTTGTTCTGTTGCAATATGTTATGTTCTACCCCTGTACACCCTGGAGTGTCCCTTGCTAATCTGCTTTGTGTTGTAAGAGATTTGGGTGGGGGTCCGCTGTCAGGCAATCCTCTTAGTGCTGTGTGTGGGGCATGCACAGGAGTAAGACTGATATGTGTGGACGACGGGTGCTTTAGTTTAGCTGTATGTAATTATGTGTGTGTGTGTGTGTGTGTGTGTGTGTGTGTGTGCGTGTGCGTGTGTGTGCATGCGTGCGTGCGTGCGTGCATTCAGTTCAGAATACAATGCGTTCTGGAGGTGTGTCCAGGCAGGAGCCACCTACCTATTCGTACAGCTCTGTAAGGTGAGTGAACTACGATCTCCTGTCAATATTTTAGGATGTTTTTTTAGACACCGGGTGATTTTATCGGCTGATAGTGGCCTGTCACAGATATATCGATATCAGCGTGATGAGCGCATACATTGCAAATCCTTTATTACTGTATATTCATACTTGAACTTCTGCCTTGAAAGTGTGTGCAAACTTAACTTTGAGGGTGAGAGTCGAGAGATGGGAAGATAAAGACTTAATTTAGAAGTCTCAAACATTGGATTCATTAGACCCCGGGCCCTCCTGGCAACTATTTACTTTCATTAGTCGATTCATTTATAACATGGTAGTAAAATTATATAATATACATATCTCGGAATTGCTCCTCACAATTTATCGGAACCCAAACAGGCAAATAGTTTAATAAGGTTCATCCAGCTGCCAAGGACATAATCATGTTATAATGTAGAACAAAGACAAACGTTCCCTTTCACTGCAGATGTGAGTTGCACACTAATAGAAATATTAACTTAATACATCTTTAAATGATTGTTCAAACAAGTTTATTTTATACATTTTCTCTTGATGGATGAATCAATTATTTGATGAAAGGTTCACCCCTATTTGTTTGGATTAAAACCTGTGTGTGTGTGTGTGTGTGTGTGTGTGTGTGTGTGTGTGTGTGTGTGTGTGTGTGTGTGTGTGTGTGTGTGTGTGTGTGTGTGTGTGTGTGTGTGTGTGTGTGTGTGTGTGTGTGTGTGTGTGTGTGTGTGTGTGTGTGTGTGTGTTGCAGATGCTCTTCCTAGCTACGTTCTTCCCCACATGGGAAGGTGGAGCCGGGGTTTATGACTTTGTCGGGGTGAGTGAACAACAGCAAAATAGTCAACGCTTCAATCGTTTGAAAAGATACTGTCTTTTTGTTAATGTTTTTATTATTTTAACACTCTTGTATGATGTTGTAGGGCATTAGTTTACGAAAAAGAAAAGAGAAGATACAAGGTTTACCAGCAACAATATAATACACATATTGGGGCAAAAATGTAATGGTTTATGGTGTGCATTTTAATGACGTGTATCTGTAATGCGTTTGCCCATTGTAAATCTTTCCCCTTGTGTGTGTCTGCGTTCCAGGAGTTCATGAAGGCCACAGTGGACCTAGCAGACCTGCTGGGCCTTCATCTGGTGATGTCTCGCAACGCCGGGAAAGGAGAATATAAGATCATGGTGGCTGCGATGGGCTGGGCCACGGCAGAGCTGGTCATGTCCAGGTACACTCAAGCAGCTGTACACAACAGATGTACTCAAGTACCGTACTTTAGTATCGTTTTGAGTAGGGATGGAGCTCGAAACTGGAGCCTGTTACATACTCGATAACACATTTATTGAGTACCCGGTATCAATAAGCCTTGGGCTTATCAAGCCTGTTATCGAGCATATAGCGTGACATGACGTCATGTTTAAACAATAAAGACAAGAGGTGATCAAGAAATTATTACAGTACTATTCCTAATATAAAGCCATTTAACACTTATTGCACATTAATGAATGGTGGTTTTAATGATAGGCAAAAGATTTTTTACTTTTGTTAATTGTCATCTTCATAGATGGTGGTCAGCCACAAACGCAGTCACAACAACTTGCCAATAATAAAAGATACTGTACCAGTTCTGTTCAGAAAATACATCTGTCCACAAAATATTAGAACACGCTCAGTAGTGAGCTCGATAAAAGCCCGGCTCAGCAGGATCGATAAGGTGCTCATTATCAATAAAAATGTACAAGCTCCATCGCTAGTTTCGAGGCATTTTTACTTGATCTGAGTATTTCCAATTTTCAGTACTGTACTCCGCTACATCTCAGAGGCAAATGTTATACTTTTATCCACCACAATTATATGAAAACAAAGTTACTTTGTAGATTTAGATCATTATTACAAAACATACATTACCCACTTCAGCGTCTGCAATTTCGGCCATATGATAATAGACGATCTACAAGCTCACAATGTGTTGCGATGCAACACATTGTGAGCTTGTAGATCTGCTATTTTTAAAAGCTCTTTATACATTTGAAAACATATGAAATGGGACATTGTGCATAATGAGAAAGTTTTACTTTTGGCACTTCTAAGACGAGTACAGTTGGATTTTTTGACATTTGGATTTTTAGTCATGTAAATTTAGAATTCCCGACTATTAGTATTTCTACATTGCAGTATTGATACTTTTATTTGAATAAAAAATGTGAAAACCTTTTCCACCACTGCACAGATGGATGAAACGCACCACGTTTCTCTGTGTTACTCATGGTTTTGCATTCCAGATTTGAATAACTGAATGGAGGTGTGGTGTTTCTCTTTATCATATTCTTTGGAGACATTTGGTTGCTTTCAACTATTGATTTTGACATTTTAAAGTTTGAGAACTTCTGATTTAGACCAAAATGCAGGTTTAAATGGATTCTGCAATGAACCTCTGTATTAACGATTAAACAGGATTGTGTCACGATATATACGATACGTCTAAAAAGGCATATCGTGGAGACATTGTATCGTCTCAACGATAAGTATCACCATATCGCCCACCCCTAGCGTTTAGCCTCCGTAAAAAGACAGATTCTCTTTTGTCATCATCGCTCCGTAAAGAATACATTCTCAATTCACTTTTGATGGCTACAACATATCTGCATGAGCGGGGGACAATCAACTTTTTCAAAAGAAACCAGTTTCCATGAGGATGATTTGTAAAATCCCGCCATTTCTGATTTCTTTGTGTAAACGTTACTCTTGATTGTTTAAAACAATGAAATTCAAACTCTTTTGAAAGTCAATGTATGTGACTCCAGTGATTCTCAACCTTTTTTAATTTCATAGACCCTGTTTGGTTTGCATTGGCAGTCCACCACAGATCCCCATTTTATACTCCTCTGGGGCACCAATCTACACTGTAAACTCCTCACGGGTCCATTTGGTTACTAATTATCAACCATTTAGCAGCCGTTTTGTCATTGTGACTTGGCCGCTCCAGTTGTTCTATGTCAATGGAATATATTATGGTATATCTTTCTCTCCTCTCCAGGTGTCTTCCTCTGTGGGTGGGAGCCAGAGGGATTGAGTTTGACTGGAAGTACATTCAGATGAGCTTTGATTCCAACATAAGTCTGGTATGAGCCTGTTCTCCACCGCTGCGCTTAGCTTTTCTCCAATGCTCTCCTCAACTCCACGGATAACATTTTATATAAATATAATTGAGTGAAATTATGTAATTCAACCAGTTTGTCATTGGGATATGTACTAAGGGATTGTGTGTGTTCATGTGTAGATCCATTACATCGCCATGGCGGCAGTGGTGTGGATGTTCACGCGCTACGACCTTCCAAAGACCTTCAGGCTGCCCGTCACCGTGCTGCTGGGTCTGTGTGTGTACAAGGCCTTCCTGATGGAGTAAGTGTTTCATAAAGCACACACACAGATCAATTATAATAGAGCACATAGAGTGCACTGCTCCTGATGGAGTAAGTGTTTCATAAAGTACACACAGCTCAATTATAATAGAGCACATAGAGTGCACTGCTCCTGATGGAGTAAGTGTTTCATAAAGTACACACACAGCTCAATTATAATAGAGCAGATAGAGTGCACTGCTCCTGATGGAGTAAGTGTTTCATAAAGTACACACACAGCTCAATTATAATAGAGCACATAGAGTGCACTGCTCCTGATGGAGTAAGTGTTTCATAAAGTACACACACAGCTCAATTATAATAGAGCACATAGAGTGCACTGCTCCTGATGGAGTAAGTGTTTCATAAAGTACACACACAGCTCAAGTATAATGGAGCAGTGAGAGTGCACTGCTCCTGATGGAGTAAGTGTTTCATAAAGTACACACACAGCTCAAGTATAATGGAGCAGTGAGAGTGCACTGCTATATCGGATCAATTACAACTACGTACTTGTCCACTGATGTCATGAACCATTGAGCTACTTTAGTTTTTTGTGTCATCATTATCAGTTAACATGGGTTTAAAATGGAAGGTTGGATAAACCACTAGCATATTTCAAGCAATCTTCAAGGGCCTTTAACACTTGGGTGACTGAAAATAAAAAACTACCACTACGCCTGCATTTATCGTTCATTTTGACCGTTAGATTCTCTCCCTTTTGGCCCAGGAGCGCAACACTTCCTCCCCCTGCTGCCAGCGGGGGTTCTATTGTCTTCCGAATTTGAATTAGCATTTCAATTGACCTCTCAAATAGCCTACTCTCGCTTTCAATGTTAACTTCATGGTTTAGCAGGAAAAAAACAGGCTTGGGAAAATGACACTAAGTTTGTAGCATGATCTTACTTTTAATGTCACTGGTTTAATTTCGTATCGCTTCGCAGCGCAGCCCAGCATCCGCGCCGAGTTATAGCTGATTGTTGAGTTTTGAAAGTCATTTTAAAACAGTTCGGTTTTGCATGCAGGAATAAATCAATGATCAGCGTCTTTGCGCACAGTGCGCCATGCAGTTTGAGTGGTTATAGACACGTTTGTTTATCCAGAAACATATCTTTTATGGCTTTGTTTTATTTACGATTTGGGAGATTCAAGGCCAACACAGCGGGGCGCACCGCGCTATTGATTATGCGGTGAAAGGCAAGGTTATGTGATGTCCCGACATCACGCACGCATGCATGCATGAGAGAGAGAGAGAGATATGCCTTGCGCTGTAGACCTATATAGGAACGAACGCATGCATGGTTCGATCGTGGACGTGGTATAAAAAAGTATTAAAAAAAAAAAAAGACGTGGAGAGAGAGGCAGGTTCCTTTCATGTGGGAGAAAGAGAGAGCGTAAAATGAAACCAAATGGACCTGTATGGTTCCATTTGGCTTAGTTTTGTTCATTGACAATATAGGGTATTTTGTTACACAAATAGCCAATCTTCTACAAGCTCACAACGCCATACGAAGCGAAAGAATTACGCCAGTAAAGAATGCAGGCTTTCTCTAAAGAATGTAATCCCATGACATCAATCGATTGAAACATCTATTTGAAGTTAACAAATGGTAATAATAATAATAATGTCGCTACACAATAGTTTTTACAGTTCACCTTTTTTGAAAGAGAGAGAGAGAGAGAGAGAGAAGAGAGAGAGTGTATAACGTTACATCATCGCGGGACGGAGATAAATTATGCGTGATAATGATAGGCTACAGCTGGGGGTCGGGTGCCCACTCCTTCTCGTCCCAAACTGCTAATAAAATAGCCTAAATCAATCATACAAGGCAGGCATATACGAACATACAGTACGTTGGATATTTTAGACACAAGTTCATACTCTTCTTGGACCCCGAAAACTTTAAAGGTAGAAATGGCTTTTATTCACTTTCTCTGTAGTCTTGTTGCGCTGACGACACCTGGTTTGTGCTGCGTGCATTTTTTCACTTGAGTTGAGAAACAAACCGCTTCAATATGATGGACATTATGTAACATTTTGTCAACAATCTCTGAACCTTTGGAGTAATATAAAAGTTCACTTTGACACTTATTTATAGGCTATCCATCGCGCTGTTCAACTCCAACAGCCTCGCCAAACGTTTGGCTCTAGAATGAAACCAAATGGACCCGTACGGCGATAACGCGCGATAACAATACAATTGATACATTGATATTAGGCTATCATGATTATTTTCAGGTATAGGGTTAGAGGGTTATAAAATAAAACATTAGTCAACATTTAGTCATGTTATCTTTGCTGACAGTGAAATGTAAATGATCCATTAGAAGCAACAAAGGCGCACTCCGGGTGGGCTGGAGGTGTGAAGTCTCTTCTGCTTCTTCTGGGAGGGGGAGAAAAAGGGGAGAACGGTCCTTTCTGCCGATAATAGCCGTCAGAGTGGTATAATTGTATTTTATTTCATAATTAGGAAACGTTTCAGAAGGGGAAAAAAAACGAGAACATATATCTTGAGTATTTAGGAAAAGTCATGGAAGGGGACATTTCTGAGACCTTCATGGGGAGAGTTATTGCACTTTGAAATCTCAAAATCGGCCTAAAGGACCGGTTAGTCACCCGTGTGTTAACTAATCTCAGCCCAACTATCCTCAGTTCCTCACCCAACAGAAACAGAATACAGCCATTTCCCTTCCCCTATATTATGTTTGTACACCAGTAGATGGCAGTGCACACAATGTAACCAGATGGACCTAACCTACAGGCTGGGTGGCACTTGTCAGCAGTAGTCCGTGTTAGGCAGGAGGAGTAGGGTGAAGGCTCTACGTCCTCCCGGTGGGGGCTCCTACTGGCAGGTCAGTAGGATATAACAGCAGTGATAATACACAAATGTGTGTGGGTAGGAAATAATTGACACAATGACTACATTTGGGAGAAAAGGTGTGTAAAAAATAAAAACAAATAAATAATAAATTACAGAAATATTTAAGTTGAGTTTTGTAGTGAAGTCAGTGGGGCTCTGATCAGACTGAAAACATTGCATTACTTATGTAATCATTTACCGGCATGACAATACATACAGCAGACTTGTAGTGGAACTGTGGGACCAAAACCATAACATGTATTGACTCATATTGCACGTGTCGCGGAATTCTGATCAAAAAATAATAGACTAGGCAATTAGGAGACCAGACAATATTCTAGGTGGTGATGGTTCTGTTTATGTACATGATATCATGTGGGAGAAGTGTGGTATGTGGCCGATGTGGCCTCCATATATGTGCATTCCCATATGAAGTCCTGTTAGATATGGGCTTAATATTGATGACATCAGGGAACTCCATATATGGGCATGAAGGAGTCTGTTAGTGTGACATCACAATGAAACCAGAGCGTGATGTCAGAGCAGCAAACCCATTCTGTTAGTGGTTCCCCTGACATCACAGTGATGTCAGAGCGGCAAACCCATAGACCGTAAAAGAAAGTGTACACGTCCAGACGGAATCGGCATGTGCCGTTTCACATACTAAACTGCGATACCATAATATCTTCCTCACACGTCCTGTCTCTCTGTCCAGGTTATTCGTCCATGTCTTCCTGCTGGGCAGTTGGACCGCCTTGTTGGTGAAAGCTGTCCTCACCGGATCCATCTCTCTCTGCTCGCTGTTCCTCTTCGTCACGCTGGTCCACAGCAACTAGACACGGCTCAGGAAGCTTATAGAAGACCGCTGGTTTCCACTCATGGACCATGGAGCGTATTCACGTGACCTGCCCACATGCACCAGCTTACCCCATTAATAACACACCTTTTTTTTTTACGAGAGACTCTGAGAACCGGTGAAGTTAGCTGGTGTAGTGTTTGTAACTTTCTGTGCGCTCGGTGTGACATGTTTGGAGGGCATGGTTCTGTAGTGTCGTGTGATGCTGTCTGCCGCTGAAAATAGCAGATCTACAAGCTCACAACGTGCTGCGATGTGAGCTTATAGATGACCATTTTTGGCACATAACACTGTATGATGGAGCATAAATGAAGCAGGTTGCTGTTTTTTTTTTCGGACAAAATATCCCCTTACAAAGCGTAAGAAAGTAGTCTTTTTTTAATAACTTATATTTGTTTTCACTTTTCAGTATGCTTTCTCAAAATGTGTGTGATAATAGTGGAATTATTAGTTAAGTTGATGAAAAATGAAAACGGCCAACAGTTGTTCCTTTTGACCAGTTAATAAGTACTTATGATTATGATCTATGCTGTAAAAGAAAACAATGGGACCATGTAGGCCTCTCCAAAACTGTCAGTATTTCAGGAATTGTGGATTTGGCAAAGATGTACAGCCTCTTCTATTTTTTATATTTTAACATCAAAGGCATTTGAATGCATTGTTTGCCATGATCATGTGCCATTGTCTACAATAAGTTCTTGTTTCAGCTTAAAACAAAAAAGGAAAATATTAATTTAAGAGTGAATGAGACTTGTATAAATGAGGACAGGTTGGACGTGTCTTCTGGAACTTAATAAACATCTGTTTGTGTAAACACCTTGTTGAAGGTCATTTTTGACCAGTAGCTGTACTTAATATCGACAAGTCATACTGTATTCTATACTGTACACTCGGAGAAAGGATGGACTAAAAACGGTTCAGGTTTGCTGACAGTTTCTTATATCCCCAAAACAGATATTTAACCATTTTTAATCTGGCATCCCTGTTTTGGTCATGTCAATGAGTGAAAATGTCAAATATCCTGAAAATAGATCTACAGGCTCAATGCTATTAAGGCTATTTTTGGCATATCATGGTTTGACGAAGTTAAATAAAAAAGGGCTTAAATGGTTAAACTGGTTTTGCCGTGAAATGGACCATGAGAGATTGTTAATGTCAGCCAGCTACTACTGTGTATGTTCATTATGTTCTGGGAGGTATTAACACCCTTGTCTAGTGGTCTGAGAGAAAAGCACTATGCAAGAGACTGATAATGCATGAAATGTAAGAACCGTGCAATGTATTGTTACACAGAACTAGGGCGCCTGCTACACAGCTGGATATTTCTGAAGCTAGACATTTCTTTTCTGCAATTGGGGCTTGCAGCCACACAAAGCTGGATATTTCGGCCGTGAAACTGGATATTTTTGAAACCGGATAAATAAGACATTGATTGAAACACATCCGATTCACTGGATCTGTGTAGGCATGGAACACGCATATCTCTGAAGACTTTACTGTGTGTGTGCTTGTCCCCCTATTGGAGGTCTGGGGACTCAGATTATTTTTGACCTAGATATCTTTGTCTTGTGGACCTAGATATTTTTTCTATGTGGATATCTGAAATCTGGGATATATGAAATATCCAGATTCGTCTGGCCTAGGCCTTAGTTAGAATGGCAGCAGAACCAGTTTATGTTGGTCATAGGCCAACAGTAGAAGACTGCTGGGGTTGTAAGTGAAATATGTAGTATATATTCTTGTACTGAAACAAGTGTTAAATAGCTCTACATTACCATAGCTATAGTGTTGTTTACTAAATTTGAACTGGAACAATATAATAATCTAAAATTGAAGCTGAGATTTTTGCTCTCATTAGATATTCTGACCTGAAAATGTATGTTATGTTCTGGAGCTGTTACTGGACAAACACTCTATAGCATCATTAATATGAAAACATATAGAGCTTAACCTTTTTACAGAAACATAACGTATACACCCTTCAAGTAAAAAAAAAAGAACTGTCAGAAGAATGTTAAGCCTTTGAAAATTAACTTTTCACTGAACACATGCTTGCTGGCATAAGAGGGCTCTCGTAAAGCGAGCCTATGTGGACCAATCACATGCTTGGTGGAACAAAATTATTAACACAAACATGGAAAATATTCATCCCAGCTGGAGAACCTTCACAATGAGTGACCTCGGCTCCCCAAAGAGCAATGCTGCAATCCACAAGTTGTATCTGTAGGAGTAGGAAGACCAACTCCGTCCCCTACCACTGCAGATGGGTTGTTAAAGCATCACATACAGGGGCGTCACACCAAATTCTGGCCACTGGGTACAAGGATTCACTGCGGGCCCCGCATGAATGTTAACTATTGAAAAATAGCAGATATACAAGCTCACAGCGCGGCACCGAGTGCCGCGCTGCGAGCTTGTATATCTGCTATTTTTGAAAAATCGTGAAAATGTGTGCAAGAAACCTATGTCAAGGACCCCCAAGATGATATGTATTTGGCCACGGACCCCGATATCAAAATATTTAGTTCCAGGGACTCCCAGAAGCAAAATTTGAGTTAGAAATGTTTGCTTAAAAAATACATATATTCAAAGATTTTCACACATTTTCACAACTTTTCAAAAATAGCAGATCTACAAGCTTGCAGCGCGGCACTCGGTGCCGCGCTGTGAGCTTGTATATCTGCTATTTTTCAATAGATAAAGTTATTAGGGCCCCTCCACCTTGGGCCCCAGTAACTCAGTCCCACTTTCCTACCCCTTGTGACGCCCCTGATCACATACACCACCTGGTTGAAAATAACGTTTTATTAATTAAAATAACTTTTGGATTGCAGTGTTAGGTCAAATAAGTCATACATACATTACCACTGCATATACATACAACTCTAAAAGAGTATAAAATGGACCAGAAAAGGTCAATTGTTTTGACTCTGAGTTGACTCCACCGCATGACTCCTGCACGGTGTCCCTATTCTGGGGAGAAGTTTCTGCAAAAAATAGATCTACAAGCTCAACACCTCATGTACAGTAGATCGGCTATTTTTGAAGATTTTGTGTACTGCAAAGGGGGGAAAAGGGAGCGGACCAAGTATAGAGCCCTGGTGGTATATAAGTAGGCCTGGTTCAAGTGGTCAAATTAACACTGAGGATTTTTCTTCATCGTGATGAATGGGCGCGGTGTAGCGCCACCCGATTCTCATGGAAGATAATGGTTAATGAGCCGGGCTGTTGCTATTGAGACTTCCTGGTGACTGGCCTGGTCTCGCTCTCCCACCCGTCTTCTGTTACTGTTCAGATGAGATGAGCAAAGTCCACAGGGAGCGAGAGAGAGAGAGAGAGAGAGAGAGAAGATGAACCCACATGAACTCACCTCATGGGGATGGAGAGAGACAAACAGACAGACAGAGATGGTGTGAGTGTGAGGAGGGAGGTGGGAAACAGGAATGTAAAGGTGCATTCAGGAGAGATAGAAAGTTGGGGGAATTGGGAAACATTTTCATCTGTATATTGAAATCAGCTTGAAAGTTGCTAATCCTCCACAAAGATTTCTGTATTACCACTGCTATTGTGCCCTACTGACTAGCAACCCGGAGCAGAAACTCTGTCCTACTCCTTCGGTTCAACACCCTCAATAGCAGTAAAAGCACTGATCAGTATACAGAATATAAATGAGTGGAGATGAACTGATGAAGAGAGCTCACCTGACATGCACTCATTCAGCCTCAGCCTCTGCCCGGGTTCGGTTGAAAGAAGGCAAGGATCCAGCCAGACAAACAAGTCAGAGATTATAACAGAAGTTGAATGGTGTATATAGCAGGGTACAAATCAACACATATAACTTGGCATGAGTTTTACTGACCAGTGCCCTCCAGGTGTTTGAATAAAATGTAAAACAAGGTGGCATTAGCATCCTGTAGGCATAGTATACATCCTGTAGGCCTAGTATACATCACAGCCCTATAATGCCAACTCAAACGGACCAGTTTCCTGTTTTATCAATTTCTCAAAACATTTCAGCGCAAATAGCCTTTTGTCATTCAGAACCTTTGGGTGGTTGATCTGTGTGCAACTTGTATTGCCTATAGGTGGCTTCCAAAGAGGGCCTTTCTTTTTACAAAACAAAACTAGAAAGGTGCAATTGACCAATCCTCATTATATTGTCCAATCAGAAAACAGGGCACCACTCCTCTGTTAATCTCAATGGATTTGTGGGGTGTTGGGGGTTACTTTAGAAACAACAATCACCCCCAGTGTGAGTTCATTTCATTAAGCGCCTCGCGAAGCTTGGCCAATGTGGGGATGGGGCAGGACATACGTACAAACAGACAAAGCCAGATAGGAGTGGTTAGAACTGCTCAAAAACATAGTATGAACTAGAACTGCACTCTGTCGAGGTGCCAACTTGCTACTTGTGCACAAGTAGGCCATACATGGCCTACTTGTGCGCCAGCAGAGCGCGTCATGAGGTGTGCCCTGCTGGCCTCATTGGCTGTTAATGAAGACATTACCAGGAATGCTATAATATGCATCAACATGAATGCTGGTCCCTCATTGGCTGTTAATTGATGACATTGCCAGAGATGCTGGTCCCTGATTGCATGGGCTACGGTCTTCAACAAGAGGAGACACCGACATACGTACATACCCAGCCGATTACAGTACTTGCACGCTCTGCTTGCACAAGTAATAATAAGGAACATGATTACATCATCCTTACACCCTGGCGCAAGGATACAGCACAGCAACCACAGCCCATTTTGTCATATCTGGGCATTTAAATAGTCACACTGATAACCAATAAGGAAGTGGAAGTTTAGCCATCCTGCTACAGTGGCCCTGTTTTTCTGTCACAGACTTCAGGATATTTCGGTTCTCCTGACATGGCACGCACACATTAAGAGGAAGTCATGGTTACTACCATCCATCAACACCTAAGTACTTAGAGAGTTTATCCACTAACAGTCCTGTGTCTACAATCAACAGCTTGGCATGGGTCTTACTGCCCTCTAGGCATTTGAATAAAAGGTAGACGAAGGTGGCAATAGCATCTTTTAAGCAATCACATCAATAAACGTGTTGGGTTTTGTCCATTTCTCAAATGATATTATAACCCTCATCACCAGGCGTGTGCATCGCTGCATGCCTCGCTGACATCCTGGCTACAGTACATGCCTGGCTGACATTTCCACCACCCCCAGCTCAACACAGACAAGACTGGGCTTCTCTTCTTCACTGAAAAGAACTCCCTCTGGCAGGAACCTCCTTTTCCATCGAAAACACCCTGTTGGTTCCTGTTAGTGATGGTACAGTACTTGCGGGCTTTCGCAGAGTGAGGCCTTCTGCGTTTTAATATTTCTTCATGTGGGCAGACTGAGCTGGTTTGTTCTCTGCCAGAGTTCGCTGTTGCTGATGGTGACTGTCTTGCCATCAGTGTCTCTCCTGGCATGGTCACTCAAACCCAGTCAGAAGTTCAGAACTGCAGACTAAGGCCCTTTCCCACTTGGCACAATAACGCTAACGATTATGTCGGCGTTCACATCAATTATGGCGGCTTTATCGTTGTGGTGTGGATGCTACCATCCACTTCAATTGAAAAACAATATTTTTTATCGTTATCACGCCCAGTGGGAAAGGGCCTTTACTCCACATGTTCCACCGTAGTCTGAAAACTCACTTCCTCAGACTCTATAGCTCACCCATAACTCCATGTAGGCCTATACCTTCTTGTCACCTATATCTTTTGATAGATCTATGCTAATTATTCTATGCAGATGTATGATGGTTTGATGTTCAATATGTTGTACAATAGTGTTTACTTTGAAGCACCTCATTGACTTACACTACTTACATGACCACTTACTGTTGTTTCTCGTCAAGGGTTCGTGGCATTTATTCCCACCTTGCACTTTGTAAGTTGCTCCGCATAAGAGTCTGCTAAATCAAATCAAATCAAACTTTATTTATAAAGCACATTTACAACAACCGAAATTGACCAAAGTGCTGAACAGAGAAGGAGCAAACAATAAAAGCATCAGCATGTACATATAACAAATGTCAAAAAGAACACAACACACATACAGTATAAAAGCAAACAGTAAAAGACCTCAGGTGAGATTAAAAGCTAGAGAAAATAGGTGAGTTTTAACCTGAGATTAAAAAATGCTTATGGATGTAGCAGACCTGATCGAAAAAGGCAGGCTGTTCCATAGCCTGGGGGCTGCAGCTCAACCAGCAGCTGCTTATCGGCAGATCTCAGGACTCTGGAGGGGACATAGAGTTCCAGGAGCTCTGAGAGATATAGGGGCCAGACCGTTTATAGATTTAAATGTGAAAAGGAGGATTTTGAAGTCGATACAGAATTTTACTGGGAGCCAATGAAGTGTGGCTAAAACCGGGGTTATATGTTCCCGTTTTTAGTGCTAGTCAACAGGCGAGCTACAGCGTTTTGGACCAGTTGTAGTCGTTTGAGGGATGACTGGTCTATGCCGCTGTATAGGGAATTACAGTAATCGAGCCTTTGGCAGATGAAGGCATGTATTGCCACTTCTAACTGTTTTTTTTGGGTAGATATGGCCTAAATCCTGAAATGCCTTATGATCTGGGTGCTGTAGTAAAGTTGAAGCCAAGGTGTCACCATCCCTTATGAAAATAAGAAAATAATTTATGATGAAACAACAGGTTTCAAGAATTGTATTGGTCCGTGCTTACGATACAGCTGAGCTGTTATGTGTCACCATAACTGACAGTGGAATTCTTGCAATAAGTGCTTCCTCAACATTTAAATAAAACACACTCAAAAAAGTCTGAATAAATTATAGGAATGTAAATAGCCTAGATACTAACCATGACCAGTGCAGTATACTGAATACTGCTGTGCAGTAGTAGCCTATGTGTGATGATGAAAAGTGAGTCACAATCCAGTGAACCTTAAATAACCAAACACTACAATTCAGAGATAAACTACACAATTTACAACGGTTACAAACTTACAATCATTTAATTCTCCCTGCTGGCAGTGCTGGGAGTGTTTGCAGAGGGTTTTTCTGTCTAAAGGACACAAATCTCTCGCTCTCTTTTTCTTTCTCCCGAATAGCTGGGGCCTCTACAGCGACTCACACAAAGCATCCATTATTGAAAGGCAACAATGGGCCAGGGCTTGACTGTTACCTAATACATGCACGCTCACACACACGCACACGCACGCACACGCACGCACGCACACACACACACACACACACACACACACACACACACACACACACTTCACACCCCTCTGGCTGGGCTAATATTTTAATTCCTACAGGATTTAAAGCACATGTCTCCAGAATGGGGCGGGTGGGAGAGGCAGGTTTTCCGCTTGCAGTTACGCCACCTTTCAAGGCCTACCCCTAGGATATCTTAATCTCCTGTTGTAAAGTCAAAAACAACTCAGCCAGACGCCGGCCTCTCTTCCTGCATTGGCATAAGACTGGCACTAGTAGGTAAGGATGTGCTTAATTATTTATTATTTTCAGTGGTGTAAAGTAACTAAGTACATGTACTCAATTACTGTAGCCTATACTTAGGTACAATTTTGAGGTACTTTTACTTTACTGGAGTATTATTTTATTAGCATAACTTTCAATACTTCTACTCCACTACAACTTAAAGGGAAATATTGTACTTTTACTCCACAACAATTATTTTAAAACTTTAGATATAAGTTCCTTTGCTGACACATTATTTATTATATTACAAAACACATTAACCACTTCAGCTATTTTATACATATAGTAAGGGAAAGTTAGCCGAGTAAACCAATCTGGGAACTAAATCTAAATCAAAATCTTTCTTCACAAATGTGTTCATAAAGGTGTCTACTATCAAAATGAAAGAATTGCCAATATGAGCATATGGGGTGTGTAATTAGGGTATTTTTGGGCTGCTGAATCCGTTCCAACCATTAGTTTTCAGTTTAAATGACTCCTTGGCCATAAAATAGGCCTAATTGGCTAAGGCTTAGCCAATCATGTAATTCGAGTTCACCTGTGTCCTGTCCCTATGCTTTAAACCCTTTTGAGTGTTCCTTGTCAGATTGTATCATGTTATCATGTGTGTCATGATGTGCACTTAGCCACTTACCCGCCTGATCTTGAATAGTTTTCATGAATTCAAACCCTACTCCAACCATTTTTTAATTGCCAATATTATATGTCTTGTGGACACAAAAAGGTAGTTTGTTGTGGCCTATTTTATGGCCAAGGAGTCGTTTTTACTGATAACTAATGGTTGGAATGGATTCAGCAGCCCCAAAATACCCTAATTACACACCTCATACGCTCATATTGGCCATTTCTTATTTTTCCCCCTTTAATCCCAGGCCCTCGGGATACCCCCAACTTTGATTGGCTCCCACAAAGTTTCCGAAGGGAGTTGTGATTGAGAAAGTTCAGAGGTGATAGTAGACACCTTTATGAACACATTTGTGAAGAAAGATATTGATTTAGATTTAGTTCCCAGATTGGTTTAATACTCGGCTAACTTTCCCTTACTAATAGGCTATTTGAAAATAGCAGCTCTACAAGGAGCTACTATTTTCAAACATTTTAGTACTTTAAGTATATTTTGATGCCATTACTTTTGTAGTTTTACTCAAGTAACATTTTTGAACAAATGCCTTTTACTTGCATTTAAAAATACTTATTTTATTATCTTCAGCTTTCTTTTCTTTCTTTTCCCCCCTCAACACTTAATGTTTGTTTTCCGTCACCGCGCAACCATCCGTTGGATGATGACCTTGGGCAATGACGAATGCCAGGAATTCATTCATTTATTATTATTTATCATCACATTCCCATAGCCTTGAAAATAGAATTTTGATTAAAACTGTAACAACACTATAAGCATTCTATTTGTTCTATTTTGGGCATTGCTATGGGGGATGTAGCCTAAGTGTTTTTATTTTATTTTATCTTTTATAAATGTTATTATGTTTATTGGGACCGTCAGGTCGCAGTTACTATCAAAACCTCCACCGGCTGTCTGTCAGTATGTCTGTCTGTCTGTCAGTCACGTCACACGTCACACTTTTGCCATGCTCATATCTCCGCCACCGTTGCCCCTATCCATGCCAAACTTTGCACACACACTCCTTGGCTGCCAAACCACAACCTAAACCCCTCATTAATCACATGACCCTCTTCTAGCGCCACCACGAGGCCGATTCTTGCAAAACACATTTTTGGACACTGCTCCCACAGATTTTGCCCTAAAACCACACAAAGCGTTACACAGTAGGCCTATTTTCTCTAAAGTCATGTCATCAACTATGGATCTGTTCCATTTCCCATATTCCCTCCTGATCAACTACCATTGCCTTCTGAAGTTTGTGTATGCGACTTGACGGTCGCTTATCTCCCGATTAGGGAGTCTTACTGGTAAATGTTATATAGTCTAGAGGATAATGACCATATTTTAGGTGAATCGTTCACTTTTTCATAAAAGCGTGAAATTTGGTACACTTGTACAGTTTGGGGCCCTGAACATTTTCAGATATGGAGCCATCGCAAAAACGCCCCCTGGTGGCCATGGCAGACATTTTAATTTCCGCCATTACCAATTAATGTATTTTGCATCATAACTCTTGAACCAAGCATGATAATACAGAACATGTGATGTCTACACCTATGTTTTGATGGTCAAGGATTCCATTGATATCATTTACAATCAACATATAATGTTCAGGTGAATAATTAATTGTCAATTCAGTGATGTTGTGAGGTAGTCCCGTGGTTTTGTCCAATTCTTTTTCACTTCTTCATAAAAGTATGAAACTTGGTACACTTGGACAGTTTGGGGCCCTGCACATTTTCAGATATGGAGCCATCGCAAAAACGCCCCCTGGTGGCCATGGTGGCCATTTTCATTTCCGCCATTGCCAATTAATGTATTTTGCATCATAAGTCCTGAACCAAGCATGATAATACAGAATATGTGATATCTACACCTATGTTTTGATGGTCAAGGATTCCATTGATATAATTTACATCATAAACTTTCCATAGGTAATGGTCAATTCAGTGATGTTGTGAGGTAGTCCCGTGGTTTTGTCCAATTTATTTTCACTTTTTCATAAAAGCATGAAACTTGGTACACTTGTAGAGTTTGGGACCCTGAACACTGTCAGATATGGAGCCATCACAAAATCGCCATTCTAATATCCGCCATGGCGGCCATTTTAATATCCGCCATAAACAAATAATGGGGACACGGTGGCACAGTCGGTAGTGCTGTCGCTTCACAGCTAGAACGTCCTGGGTTTGATTCCCGCTGGGGGCGCTGGGGGTCACAGTCATCAGCACCCACATAGGTGGGGTTGGCAAAAGGGCCTTTCTGTGTGCAGTTTGATGTTCTACCCATATCCATATGTGATGTCTACACCAATGTTTTGATGGTCAAGTATTCCATGTACAACATCATCAACTGTTCAGGTGAATGGTTAATTATTAGTCAATTCAGTGATATAGTGAGGATTTCATTGAAATAGATGAGATTATACAGAATTAAATGTAAAGCATATAATCATGTCATGCCACTAACTGGGGCCTGATTTACTGTTATGATGGTGTCCACAATAATAATGTATTTTTGGTTGACTCGTCTCAGTGCTTTTTTTGTGAAGATCTGTCATCTGCTGAACCCCTTCATGAAGCAAGTACCTTGATGGTCATGTCTGAATTGATGGTCATGAGCGAATCCTGGCAAAAACTTAGTGCAGGTGATATGGTTGCATCAGTGGCAAAATACCATACACGTTCGTTGCTTTGCAGGATACTACAACAAAGCTGCCAAACTGCACAAAAAATACATGTTACCAATGATATGGTATGTCATAGTATAGCCTTTGCTGAGCTGGTTTACTATATTGAGAATGTCTGTGCAAATGAAGAAATGAAGTCTGTCTTTAGTTTTAAATAAACTGTACTCCTGCCGCCTAGATCAACTGAGCCAGGAACAGACATCAAGGTTTAACTCTACTCATTTAAAGAATATGGTTAGGGTCAGTGACTACCTGTGTCCTGGAAAATCAACCAGCAGAACACATCTCCTGCGCACCCTTTCATGCCAATAAGCTGCAACCAAAGGAACTCACCCCTGCCATCTCAGCTCTCCTTCCCCTATTCCCTGATGATTCAAAATGTGGCCATGATTCATCATGCAATGAATGTCATCAATCAAGTAAGTAGTACAGTGGGTACATCCAGGACAAGTACAGTACCTGTTGTGACAATGGACCAAACTCTGCACAATGTAACCAAACACATACAGTGGAATTGGCCCCTTTCACATGAGAAGATCATTTTGTGATTGTCTTAGGAGGACTGCATATTGAGATGGTGGCTCTCAAGATACTGGGGGACTGGCTAGAAGGTAGTGGTTCGATGGAACATAGCCACCCAGGGAGTTGCAGACAATGCAGAGTCCTTTCTGAAAGCTTAAACCAAACTAAATACTTATTGTGGACACTAATAAGTAACATAACAGTAAATTAGGCCACAGTTAGTGGGATGGCATGAAATATGCTTGAAATTTAATTCCACATAATCTCATCTATTTCATTGCAATCCTCACTGAATTGACTATTAACCATTCACCTGAACAGTTTATGATGTTGTTCACATTATCAATGGAATCCTTGGCCATCAAAACATAGATGTACATCACATATTCTGTATTATCATTTATGGTTCAGGAAATAAATACATTATTTGGTTATGGCTCATATACCGTACAAATGGTTTTGTGATGCCTCCATATCTGAAAATGTTGAGGGCACCAAACTGTACAAGTGTACCAAGTTTCACGCTTTTATGAAAAAGTGAAAAATCTCGGGACTACCTCACAACATCACTGAATTGACCCTTAACTATTGACCTGAACAGTTTATAATGTTTTACATGATATCAATGAAATCCTTGACCATCAAAACATAGGTGTAGACATCACCTATTCTGTATTATCATGTTTGGTTCAGGAGTTATGATGCAAAATACATTCATTGGCAATGGCGGAAATGAAAATGGCCACCATGGCCACCAGGGGGCGTTTTTGCGATGGCTCCATATCTGAAAATGTTCTGGGCCCCAAACTGTCCAAGTGTACCAAGTTTCATACTTTTATGAAAAAGTGAAAAAGAATAGGACAAAACCACGGGACTACCTCACAACATCACTGAATTGACCATTAACTATTCACCTGAACAGTTTATAATGTTTTACATGATATCAATGAAATCCTTGACCATCAAAACATGGGTGTAGACATCACCTATTCTGTATTATCATGTTTGGTTCAGGAGTTATGATGCAAAATACATTAATTGGTAATGGCGGAAATGAAAATGTCCGCCATGGCCACCAGGGGGCGTTTTTGCGATGGCTCCATATCTGAAAATGTTCAGGGCCCCAAACTGTACAAGTGTACCAAATTTCACGCTTTTATGAAAAAGTGAACGATTTTCGTCACTATCCTCCAGACTAATACCGGTATGTTTATTGCGACCGTGAGGTCGCAGTTACTATCAAAACCTCCACCGGCTGTCTGTCAGTATGTCTGTCTGTCAGTCACGTCACACGTCACACTTTTGCCATGCTCATATCTCCGCCACCGTTGCCCCTATCCATGCCAAACTTTGCACACACACTCCTTGGCTGCCAAACCACAACCTCTTGCAAAACCACGTCTAGACTCATGTCATCAACATGGTGTAGCCTACATGTGACCTGCGGGTCTCTTATCTCCCGATTAGGGAAGTCTTACTGGTATTATGATAGCCTAATCATCAATTGATATAATGTTTGTTCAGTAACATGGGTAGGCCTAACTAGATCTGTAAAATGCATTTCTGGGATGGGTTAACATTTCAGACAATCAGGGAATGTAGCCATAGGCCTATGCACCTTTTTAATTGTACCGTGTTGCAGTTCCACGTGTTATCTTTCTTTCACTTGTTTTACCTATAGTGAAACAATGTTTCTCTCTCTCTCACACACACACACACACACACACACACACACACACACACACACACACACACACACACACACACACACACACTTGCTGCGAGAACTTGCACACACGCTGGCCAATAGCACCAAGCTGGACCCTTCTCACGCTGGCTGCAACCGTGTGCGTAATCTCCGCCTTCCGGCCTGGCTGGCGGAGATAAATAGTTGCAGTGTGGCACTGCCATCCACTCAGAAGAACGGTTTAACAAATTACATTTAAGGCATATGTTTGTTAGTGTGTCTGCTCTGCTGCAGTTAGGAGTTCAAGTGTTGCTGTCACTGCCTCCTCCAGCCCAGGTAAAGGACACACGTGGCTCTGGAGCTGTTGTAGCAGTGTTGTGTTGTTGTTGGTCCCAGGCTGTGGCTCAAACACACTGACAGTGATCAATCATCATGTCACCGGAGCGCTACCTGCTGCACCATGGACTGCTGCTACCCAGCATCGCTCACACCGAGGAGAGCCTCCGGTACGCCCACGATTTCACCGTGGAGGACAGCGATGTGTTCGCAGTGACTTATCCCAAATCAGGTAGGAGGAGGCGCCACCACGGCGTGTGTTTGTTTGGTTGTTTGTTTACGCACGTGATCAACGTCAATGTCACGTTCAACATGGTCCTGCGCTATCAATAACATTGGGTTGATTTGTTTTAAACCATTCTGAGCTCTGACATTTGTAAGTTTAGACTATACTGTAGTATTCTATGGCAGCAGATGCATTTAATGGGAGGATCTTGTTACGCAACGCGTCACCGCGATGTTTCTAGGTTGATTTTCAAAGAATACAGGTCACTTCGCCAAAAATCCAACTCTCCAAATCAACTTGCTAGGACACCTCGCCAATGAGCAGGGTTGTCAACATTGGACTGTCTGTCAGTCAGGAAAATCCAGGATATTTTTTTTAAGGGGTGCGCGGAACTCCCCAACTGGCGTCTGGTGGTTCTCCCCCCACAACATATTAACAGATAGGCCTATATATTTTCCAGGAGCATTGACAAGCCTGCCCAATAAGCGTGGACAATTTGGCAATTATGATCGGTTACCGGCGCCACGCACGGCGTGTGTTTGTTTGTTTACGCACGTGTTTCAACGTCAATTTCACGTTCAACGTGGTCCTGCGCTAGCATCAATAACAGGGTTGATTTGTTTTTAAACCATTCTGAGTTCTGACATTAATTTGTAAGTGTAGACTAGACTGTGGTATTCTATGGCAGCAGATGCATTATGTATAGGCTATTAAAGGAGGATCTTGTTAAATTACGCACCGCGTCGCCGCGCAATCCTTTGTGCGCTCTGATGTTTCTTGTTAGATTTTTCAAACACGCTGTTGTTGCGAAATCACCGACCTGCCCTACGGGCTGACATTTTTGCACTTGCTGACAGTCCTGGTCCAACAAGTTCATTGTGATCGTAACCATGCAGACACACGTAGTACCTCCCATTTGGCACACACTGCGCTGTAGATAGGAGACCTCCAACTGCCAACCCCTGTGGTGTAAACATCTGTATTAGTAGCCCCAGCACTACCACACACACCGAGGCTGGTTGTTTTACAATGGAAGCGTCTGAGGAGAAGTATTTCGTCCACCATGGACTGTTGTTGCCCAGAGAGACGCACTCCGCGGAGAGTTTGACATTTGCGCAAGAATTCCAGTTTCACGAGGATGACGTTTTGGCTGTCACCTACCCGAAGTCAGGTAAAGTTGGCTGGACACATAGGATGTCATGATTATGTCACTGTAGCCCTGAATACATGACTATCATGATAGTCATGTATTCAGGGCTAATGTCACTGTAGCCTACGTGACTATGAATTGTCCCAATGTCCAACGATGAACGATTAAATTGTGTTTCTGTCTTGAACATTATGAATAAAACGTAGACTACATTTTTGGCTTTTATAGTCTTCCTAAACACAAGTTGCTGATAGCCTATGACAAATAACATTTTAACACATATTTAAATAGGCATATAGGTCTATATTTTCTGTATAGGCCTACCTTATAAATAAAATAAAAAGCAGTGGAAATACAATGGGACGAAAATAGCCATCTACAAGCTCACAACTTGTTACTGTAGATGGGCAATTCAGTTTGACTTTTTCTTTCTGTCCTTGCCATTTCCTTCTGGGATCCCAAGAACCTATAGTCAGCTGGGAATTCAACAGCCATGGGATGGGGGTTATTGATAGCTGGTGAAGTTACTGTACAAACACTCGAGTCTTGTGTTATTGTGTCAGAGAGAGAGAGTGACCTGCTGCTTGAATGAGTATAGTAGCCTGACCTCCAGAACCTGGCACTGTTGGGCTCCGCTGCAACAACAGCCTAATCTTTCAGAGCACAGCAGCATGCCTGCTTCGACATGACACAAGAATGAGGAAATGGCTGAGACACAGAGAGAGAGAGAGAGTGTACACTTTGTTACATACTTTATAATTTAAAGTAAGGCTGGGCGATATTAGGAAAACCTTTGATATTCAATAACATTGTTGAATACCTCGATATCGATATTACTCACAGTATTAGTAATTGCTTTATATAGTATTTCACGTTTTTTCTGCTTTAGGTCCACTGCCTGCCCAGATAATGAATAGCATATCCATGGATTCACGCTGCACAGTACACATAGAAGGGTTAGGAAGGTTTTCTTGAAATACAGATGGACAGCTTTTTGCATAGTGTGTCTGTTAATTAATTTGACACATAGGCTACACCAATAAATACCTCATTTCAAGCCGTCTTCGTTGATATGTATTTTGTATACCTTGCATGTTGATACTTCGATATCGATATATTTTCGATATATTACCCAGCCTTAATTTAAAGTATTTAATACTTACCAGGGGGGCTGCCAGCCTGCCACATGGCAGGGGAAAGAATGTGAGAGAACTAGGAAAGGGGGGAGGGGGGTCAATATGAAAACATGACAATTATTCATGAAAATGTATTCAAATGTATGTCAAAAATCTTCGAAAACAGCAAAGATAGCTGATCTATGTGCTCAATGCGTTGCAAAGCATTGTTAGCTTGTAGAGCAGCTACAGTATTTTCACTTTTTCTTTTGTATTTTTGAAAGCAATTTCGCAATGGGGAAGCACAGCCAGAGGCTATCGCTATCTGCAAATCCTTGGAATGGAAACATTTGGGAACCCCTGGTGTGTAAATAACACCTTGTGCCAGGGTTCCCACGGTTACACAATTCCTGGAGAAGAAAAAAAAAAGAAACGTTTTCCAGGGCTGGAAATGGATTGGAATTAAGAGAATGTTTTAGGAAAGGAATTTAGCCAATTTAGCCAATTACAAACTTGGAAAAAATCCATCAGTTAATTATTTAGATGAAGAACATTTTACAGTCATCCCTCCCAATGTCTGTGTAGTGATGCGCGGAAGCAGGGATTGAACTCGCGGGGCTCCCACTCGCCAGACCAACGGACAAACCGCCGTGCCAATAGGGCTGAGCCCGATTGGCAGGGCTGTTGTGGGCTGATTCGAGCTAAAAGTTTGGGAACAACCACTGTCTTAAAGGGTTCAATCATAATCGACCCAAAGCTTTTAACAGTTGGGTGTTGCCCATGGCTCATGCTGTGTTGTGGTCCCCTCCCCAGGGACCACCTGGATGCAGGAGGTCCTGCCGTTGGTGCTGAACGGGGGGGATCTGACTCCAGTCCAGACCATTCCTAACTGGGACAGAGTTCCCTGGCTGGAGGAGACCCGGCTGGCACTGGTGGCGGAGCGCCTGCCCACCCCACGCGCGCTGGTCTCCCACCTGCCCTATCACCTCATGCCCAAGTCCTTCAGCAGCTCCAAAGCCAAGGTATGGAAGGTGCAAGGGATCGATCTCCGTGTGCGACTGCTCCAAAACTCTGTTAGCGTGTTGTGAGTCTGTCAGTGACGAGCTCCATCGCTGCAGATTCAAGAAAGGGAAAGAAAGAAACAGGAAAACTGGAATGAGTACAAAAAAAAAAACGTTAAACGTGTGTGTCTGAGGCACAAACCACTGGTGCACGTTGTCAGTAGACCAGTGCAGTACCTCCACTAGGGCTGCAACTAACGACTATTTTCATAATCGATTAATCGGACGATTATTTGAATGATTAATTGATAAATCAGATTATGGCACTTATTTAGCTATTACCTTATAAGTTAGATTTGTTTTCTTTTAGACAAGCAAAATGGGTAATACATGTACCAGACGATGTTTCTCATGTGAGTATGGCTGTTCTGCAATAATAAGGTCTCTCAACTGACAAAAAGGACATTAAAGATGAATAATTCATTCAAAAATACAAATAATTTATTACATTTTGCTCAGCTGCTAAGGTTAGCATAGGTAGCTAATAAAAGACAAATAAACTAAATAAATACCTTTTTCTGACTGCATACTCATGATTAAAGAATAGCTACACATTTGTCAGGCTAAAGGGTAACAGTATTCTTTTCAGAAGTCATATTTTTTATTTCTTGACCCTATATTCCTGCACGGTATTAATACAAATTCCAGCGATTAGTTGCCGAATTAGTTGGCAACTAATTTAATAATCGATTCGATTACGATTAATCGATTACTCGTTGCACCCCTATCCACACATTTTATATATTTGAAATATTCAACTTGTATCTTATAATGGATGGAATGGTGGTAGGATTGTTCCTAAAGCTTGCCCAAATTTAGAAGTCATATGCCATAGACGCTTCAGACGACTCAGGCTGTCTTGTTGGATTAAACTAAAACAGTATTTGACAGATGTCCTGTGTTGTGTGTCTCTGGTGATTGACAGATGTCATGTGTTGTGTGTCCCAGGTGATCTATGTGAGCAGGAACCCCAAGGACGTCATGGTGTCGTCCTATCACTTCCATAAGATGGCCAGTTTTCTGGACGACCCCGGAACCTTCCAGGAGTTCATGGACAAGTTCCTGGAGGGGAAAGGTCAGAGGTCATTTCACACATGAGTTTTATTTCAGATGACTTTTACCCCGTCATAAGACGGTGACGCGATGCATTGTGGGATTGTAGATCGTCTATTTTAAGTGAGGAACATATTACAACAAAGTATAAATCAGGCTTTCAAGTAGAGAGCGACACTGGCCTCTAAGGCACATGCAGTCTTAAACGTGCAAATTCAGACGAATGATCAACGCCTGCCGAGGTAACATTCTGATTGTAAGCAGGGCAGAATGTGATGCGAACCAGTATGCTGGTTTGTAGTCTGTTGAGTGGTTGTGGTTGTTGGCAAAGATGAAAGCAAACCAAATGTTTGATTCGCCCCTGCACTCCCATAGAATGGAAGTGAATGGGAGGCGACCGTACTCGAATCTCTCGACTACATGGTGTATAGATCTTTTTCTAAATGCACATTTTCGTTTAAAATAAAATCCATGTCAACATGATCGGTTGGCGATATGTAATACCATAGAAAAATGTGCTGAGCATGCACAGTGAGCTGATTTTATAGTTGGTGACTTCATATTTTTCTCGGCCACTCCGTTTTGCATGTCAACACAGATCCACTGAAACACAAAAATATCTGTTTAGCGGCCTAAATCACCGTTCGCAAGTATCTGAAAGCCCCAAACGCAAAAAAGAAAGTGTTAGTAAATCCATAAACGTGTAGTTGGCACCTGATCCTGTGTCCAGTGTTAAGTCCTGTGTCAATTAGCGTTCGGTGTGAACGCACCATAACAGTTCCAATCAAGACACTGAGCAAAGCATGTTCCTGCTTGATGATTGGAAGCTATTCTGGATATGAGAGTCAGCTAAACATTTAAGATGGCACTATTGTGAGCATTGCAGCACATTTCAACTTTATTGTCACATCGGACGATAATCTTATGGTGTAAAGGATTGGTTGAATACCTAGTTTAGTCAAAGTGCTTTGCTTTTAGAGTATTGAGAGGGGTTATTCTGTAAATTGGCTTTATTGCTGTCTCTGTTTTATGTGCAGTGATGTTTGGAAAATGGACAGACCACATAAAGAGCTGGAGACACACAGAGCTGGGAGACAGAATTCTCTACCTCACATATGAAGAAATGGTCCAGGTAACAGAACACTGTATGTCCTTTACACTCTTGATGCTTTCACTGTCCAAAGGTATGTCTCTGTCTCTCTGGTTGCACCATAATAATGCCATGACAGACCTTTATTACGTATATGCCTTCCACACATTGCTCTTTCCACAACCAAGACCGTTGTCATCACATACCCCAGACAGACTGACAGATGGAGGGAGGTATGGGCGTGCTCTACTGGGCACACCTTTCCAGTACAAATTATAAAGGAATGTAGAAACACCGCCTTGCTACAATAATTCATTTATTCCCTTGTGCTCGTGGAACAAAAAGCTAGGTTTGGGTCCACTGTTGCAGATAAGAAATAAGATCCCACACACCAATTTGCTGCTCCCAAAGTGCCTACCAGCTCTTACTCAGAGATCAGACCTTCACAAAATGTCTTATCTGTATACGGTATTAGTCCAGCATCCAGCCTATACAAATGTGTGTGCCCTTTTGGCTGTATTTCAGCCTCTAGATTAATTTACAGTCCACTGTTGCACCCTTCCTTTTTAATTTTGATGAAATGTGTTTTTAGCCGTTTTCGTGAAATTATTCTGTTATGTGTGTGTGCATCCGTCTGATTTCCTGTATCTGCTCTTAACTGTTGACAAGTCAGTATCAGATTGGAGAAACCACTTCCTTTCCATTTCCTTTCCATTGATCTAAGATTAAAATGTGCGAGTCGTGTGTGCATTTCTGTATCTGTGGGTCAAGGCGACTTGAATTCAATGCTTGCTCGAAAACAAGAAATGTAAGATATTTTTTAAATGTATTGCACAAAAGCACAATTAAAAAATGCCTCATAAACACGATGAGAAAGAGTGTGTTGTCTCAGTTAGATCCATGGGGGGGGGGGGAATTCAGTTTTCAGCTTCAACCAGCAACCTCTCAACCTCTCGCGGGGAGCAGTTAGGCGTATTTGCTCAGGGACACTTCTGCTTCTCAGACTGTCTCTCGTCCCACTCAGCTATGGCCTGATATGGTCGAGCAGCCGTTCAGGAACCGGAGGTGAGCAGCGCACTGAACCACTAACTGCTACTGATGAGCAGCTTGGCACTGTGTGATAGGAGAGGGATGATTCACTTACCTCCCGATTTGATACGATCTCGATAAAAGGGTGCCGATTCTATTTATATTGCGATTCTTAATTGTATTTTGTGATCCTTAATTAATTTGTGATTCTGCGAGTCAATGATTGTTGCGATTCGATATTACGACTTATTGTGATTTCTTTTTTTCCCAAGTTCTTTGCTTTTTATATACTGCATTAGAACATTTTAAAACAATTATAAACCATATAAACCATGGGTATTCAACTGGCGTTAGTCCGGCCCCCGGCCCCTTGGGTCTCTGACAATGTGGCCCCCCGGAACAATTTAGTTGAATACCCCTGATATAAACCATGAAAAGTTGTATCATATAGCTATTAGCTACTTCAATGCAGCCAGATAACGTCAGATAGTCTTTCTGACATGTAAAAAAGGGAAAAAAGGAAAACGATATTTAAAAAAAAAATCGTTTCAGAATTTTACGAATCAAATTCAATATCATGGCATTAAAAATGGCTATATATCGGCGAAGGGTATTTCTTTTCCCCACCCTTAATGTGTGTGAACTGAAGGCACTATACTGTAGAAATGCTCACCATTGTGTGTGTGTGTGTGTGTGTGTGTGTGTGTGTGTGTGTGTGTGTGTGTGTGTGTGTGTGTGTGTGTGTGTGTGTGTGTGTGTGTGTGTGTGTGTGTGTGCGTGCGCGTGCGCGTGTGTCTCCCAGGACCTGCATGGATCTCTGCAGCGCGTGTCAGATTTCCTGGGCAGGGATCTGGATGAAGAGGCCATTCAGAGGATAGCAGCTCAGTGCTGCTTCAACAACATGAAGACCAACTGCATGTCCAACTACTCGCTGGTCCCCCAGGACATCATGGACAACAGCAAGTCCCCCTTCCTCAGGAAAGGTAGGCGTGTCTACTTTGTTCTGTTAGCTCACAGGGCTCAGTAGATCCTCACGATGAGACAACGTTGAACCAGGGAAACTTGTCCCTGCACTGCCGTTGTTTCAGATCAAAACCGTTCTCTACACCAGGGGTTCCCAAACCTTTTTGTCACCCCATGAATATTGTTTTAATCCGAGGCACCCCTACATTATAATTTTCACTCCAAGCACCTTATATTTATAACATATCGTCGTTGTCGGTGGAAACCTTGTATGTCCCAAACCGTTTGTTTTGTATTTATCATCTCTAAAATGTACTAAACTAGTGAAAACAGACGATCTACAAGCACACATCGGCTGTTTTCACTAGTTTTGTGCGACAGTCTTGTATGATGAAGCAGGGCTTTGCTTTACCAAAAGACGTACACATTTGAAACTTGGAAATACGAGGTTTCTGCCCGACAGCGACGATATTTTAGTGATTATGTTGCGAGGAAAACGTTGAGATAATAGCCATTTTGGTTAGAACTGACTGAAAATAACTTTGTACTTCAAGTTTAACTCTCCCCACGCTTTGAACGCTAACGTTCGCCCCATTTTTTACAGAACCTCGATGCCAATACGGCGCTCGTTCGTTCGTTCGTCTGATGACTGTAAGCTGATGAGGGGTCGCGCGGCCGTGTACTGTAAACACATTTTCCGCGGTGATGGTGTAAAAAATCCATTATGCGTTACATCAACGGAGAACAATTCACTTCCTTGTTGATTTCCTCTGGCTGTAAGGCTCTGTGGCCAGTGACTGGTCTTCTTCTTCTTCAACACATAACAGGCAAATTCACATTCATTCTCGCATGACGCCGCCCTCTGCTGCCTGGCAGACCAAAGTGCACTATTGCACAATAAAAAAAAAAAAAAAAAAAAAATGTCTGTCTATCTACTATAACGTCGCAAAGGTAAGCCGCTTTTTGATGGCACCAGACCCAATAAATAAATAAATAATCTGGCAGTAGGAGAGTTAAAATTATACAAAATAATATTTTTTCAAGTGTCCAAATAAATTCCAAATATTATCAAATGATCTTGCGGGACCCCTGGACTGCCGCCACGGCACCCCAGGGTGCCCCGTCACCCACTTTGAAAACCCCTGCTCTACACCATCACTGTTACACACGCTGACATCTGGAAACTGTCCAGTACAACCATAGTTTTCTACTGTTGACCACTGGGAGTTGACCAGTACAACCACTGTCTTCTCCATCATCACCTGTGTACAGGCCACCTGATACATTTCCAAACTACAGTTGCACTTGGAGGAAAAAAACAATGTTGTTGCCAACAAATTGCAGTGATAACACACACTAATAAAGCAGTTTGTGTCCAGATTATCATTGCATTATTGTACAACTGAGATTATCTCATATCACACGCACACACACACACACACACACACACACACACACACACACACACGCACACACGCACACTCACCCACACACTGTCAATGTGTCCTTGACATTCATGCCTCACAAACAATCAGACAGTGTGTGTTATTGTCTGCTGGCACGCAGCTGTGTGTGTGTGGTCTCACGCATTGGAGATGCGCCATACTATTGCTATGTTCTCATGTCCTTGGAAAAACACTGGTTTAAGGCCAACAAGAACAGACCCGGAAGTGAGTGGATGTAAAATCAACTAATAAATAAAACGAAATGAAAGGTGGGATGACATGTAAATTCAAAAGGGGTTAAAACTGCGTGGAAACAATTGAACACAAACTGCATTGCCACAATGCAAAGACTCTGAAGCTGCCTTTCATATTGGGATGGTAATGTGCGCCACCCAGTGTTAAGACAAAGTTACTGCAGGGAGCTGCAACAAGAAAATGCACATACCAGGTGACCAGATGTCCCCCCTTTGCGTGGGACATACAGTCCCACATTTCCATGACTTTTCTGGTGTCCCACAAATTGAGACTCTGTTCCACATTGTGACTGGCAACAGGTAATGATAGGTGCGCTGATTGTTGCTGAATCTCTTAACGTGAACTCACAGCATGCTAGACTTGACCACATTGGACACAGCACTGCTCTAGCAGCCCTTGAATAGCCTACATTATAGGGTAGACTGATTGCGACCGAAGGTCGCAGGATACCATGAGAAATGTCGCAGCTTGTCCGTCCATAGAGGAAGTGTGGTCTGTCCTTACAGGAATTGATGTCACGTGACATCACCTCATCAATGTCACTGTGAGATCACAGGTGATATCAAAGGTGACATCACCTATGTAAAAGTCCATATATGGGTATCCCTTTTATGCCCATATATGAAGATCCCTGATGTCATGCTTTGGCTCTTTGGCTTTACTAATTAACATACGTTTTATGCCCATATATTGAGATCCCTGTCCCCTGTGTGTGTGTGTGTGTGTGTGTGTGTGTGTGTGTGTGTGTGTGTGTGTGTGTGTGTGTGTGTGTGTGTGTGTGTGTGTGTGTGTGTGTGTGTGTGTGTGTGTGTGTGTGTGTGTGTGTGTGTGTGTGTGTGCGCGCGCGCGTGCGTGCGTGCGTGCGTGCGTGCGTGCGTGCGTGCCTTCCAGGTGTTACTGGAGACTGGAGAAACCATTTCAGTGCGGAGCAGGAGGCCCAGTTCTCGGCTGTCATCAGCAGAGAGATGGAGGGAGAAAATCTTTCCTCCCTGTGGGAGTCGTAGCCCTCCCAACCTGTACACCAATGATAAATAAACAACACCCGCAATAATGGATGCTCCTCGCCGTCTGATAGTGCAGTGTTTCTCAAACGTTCACATTTCAAGGTCTCCCGTTACCTCTGACAGCGTACAAATGGAATCAAATATTTTATTCCATTTGTACACTGTCAGAGTTACAGACATGTATGGGTCAATTTAGACCCCCTTAAAGGAACCCAACGGAGTCCCTGGAATCCACTTTGAGAACCACTATGACAGTGGAACTACTCGGAATCTATAGTCACATGAACCCTAACGTATACCTATTCTGGGGAGGGCATTTGCCTGAAAACAGCTGCTCTCACAAGCTCAATGCTATTTTCAGTGAAGAGGTTTGGTGTAGAGACAAATACTAGTGTACCTAGTCTAGAGCCCTAGGGGACCCTGGTCAGTATGTAGGCTTTAAATCGTTTAAGTTAATAATGTGATGCTAAGTACTAGCAACGGGGGCAAAGTGATATCCAAATTTGTTTACTGTTGATTGCCATTGTTGTGTCTCAGTCATATTGACACATACAGTACATACAGTTTAGCATTTACAGACATATACTGTAAAACGTTTATCCAAAAATCCCCAAACTGCAAAAAAATACTTTTAAATGTATCTTTGTTTTTTTTTACAATTACTCTGAACCTTTGTTCCAGTGGATCCCATGTAGTTATTATTTATTCACAAGCTCTAATTATTTTAATTCGCTGAATATTTATAAAAACCCACAGACACTTTCACTTTCAGAATGTATTAAAATAGAAGAACTTGTACATCAGCTATTTTCACTACTTTTCTACGACTCTCGCATACTACTCTCGCACAACGAAGTATAGGGCATTATTTTAAGAAAGAACAAAACGTTGGAAAATGGAGATGCATAGTTTTCTTCTAACAGCGACAAAACTGAGACATTTCTCTGCTATCTGGAATGTCAAATAACCTTACAAATGTTTTGTACATTATTATGATTATTTTATACAGCATTTCAGATGTCACTTTTGTACTTTGAATGGACTCCTACAGATACACGTTCCAAGTTGTGTTGCAAAGTCAATCAATGTGTTTAGAAAAGTACATCCCTGACTTTTTACAGCTTCAAATCAGCAGATGACAGCTATGTTTGATTGATTTGATTCATATCCAAAGTGCATTACTCAATAAAAATGAAATAGAATAAATGATTGTTTCGCACAACTCTATACTTTATAAAGCTAGGCTAAAATGTGTTATTTTCTCTACTGTGGAAAAGGATAGCTTGTTTTATTTCTTGATTTCATAATGCTTTTAAAAGATCTACAAGCTCACACTTAGCCACATCCATGACACATTTTATGAGCTTGTAGATCTGCTATTCTCGGAGCGTGATGCTGTCACGTTTAAAATGTATGTATTTAAAATACATAAAATACAACATCTCAAAGTAGTCTATCTTAGATACAAGATACAACTTGGATCTAATTTTAATAATCTTCGTCCCCAGGTGGAGGGAGGGAGGGATTGGTAGAATAATAGGATTAGGAGGGAAAGGTAATGGAAGAGATGGAAGGTGGGTTAGGTATTGTGATTACCGGTAAAGTTTGGGACTTTTTGAAGCCAGATCTCTCCTCCCTCATAGATAAAGTGTTTCTTAAGCAGAAACAGGACAGCTCACGGGTGTAAAGCAGTCAATCTCATAAATCAGGGTTCCCCAATAGGCGGCCCGCGGGCCATTTGCGGCCCTCGGGGGGCTACTACTGTCTGGCCCCCACCAACCCCAGTAATAATGGTGGTATAAGAGCAGCAACAGCACTAGTATATCGTCGTTGTCGGGTGGAAACCTCGTATCTCAAAATTTGTACGTTCTTTCACAAAGTAAAGCCCTGCTTCATCGTACGAGGCCGTCGCACAAAAGTTGTGAAAACAGCAGATCGGCTGTTTTCACTAGTTTAAATCCTTTTTAAAATGATAAATGCAAAACGAACGGTTTTGGACATACAAGATTTTCACCCGACAACGACGATATCTGAACTGTCACTGGAGTAGCGGGAACACCACCGTCGCCCCCTGCAATGTTGTGGCCCTCGGCTTGGTACCCTAGACATAATTCGGCCCTTGGGGAAAACTAATCAGGGAACCCTGGTTTAAATGGTGCATGTAAATAGCACCTTTATCAAATGACTTTACAATGTGCATTACATTCACCCATTCACACATCAATGAAGTGCAGGAAACCTGCTCATTGGGAGCAGTAGAGGTTACTAGATTATGGTAGGCTACGGACTATAGTGTGTTGCTCAGGGATACTTCAACACATGCCCAACTATCATTATTAGGTCTGGTAAATACCAAAGGCCTTCCAAAATACCAAGAAATATAAAGGCATGTGAAATACAACACTTGACCTCCAGCATGACATTACCTCCATCTGCTGGGCAAAAGTGGTCACTGAATGGCTGATAAGCTTGACATTTTGTCAAATATGTGGCGCAGTCTTCCACTGCCACCATCAGGGTAGGAATTTAATGGAGGCCATGAAAGCCATGGCCTTCATTGTCCCTTTGTTTGGCCTTGTGCCCCTCAAACCAATGGCATAACCTGAGGCCACAGTGGCCTTAATGCTCCAGATGACTGTACCTCTTTCTCTTTCTTGTAATTTGTAGACAGTAGACACCGGTGTCTCTTTCTTGTCATGTAGACACCAGTGTCCATTTTTTTGAGATTCTGAAATCTTAACTCCGCTGAGTCCTCATTTTTAACCAATCCAGTGACTTTGATTTGTGCAGGGCTGAGCATGGCTCAGATTGTAAATACCAGCATGTATATATTTCACTGCAGATTAGGTTATCATCCCTAACCCTTAAATTCAACAAATTCTTTCCAAGGACTAAAATCTTGTTTTATTTGATGGCCTTCCAGCCCTGGCATTTAGCCTTTGTGCCCTCCAAAAATGGACAACACCAAAGGCCAAGTGGCCTTGCCCCTAAAATGATGAAATTCCATGCCTGGCCACCATGACCTAATACATTACTTCTATCAGAACCAAATTGAGTGTTCTTTTGACAACCAAAGTACGTGTCTGTTTCCGACATCTATGTGGCCATGCTTAGCCGTAATATTGATTTGAGAACAATTAGGGAAGGTGAGTTATATTTCCATTTTAGTCTCATGCAATACCTCTTGCCACCCAGGATTTAAATGTCTCAATAGAAGAGCAGGGGAGACCAATTGCAACCATTGTTATGTTGTATAATAACATACTGTACCTACAGATAGGTTAAAATACAGTTTTATTCTGTTCAGTAGTGACTAGGCCTACTAAAAACACATTTACACAACGTAGAGTGGACTGGATTGCCTAACATTGTTATACTCTTCATCTGTGGTCAATGATGTCACACAGTTTATTTACAACAGAGAGAGAGAGAGAGAGAGATAGAATGCTTCACAACAGTATAACAAAGCAAATGACCATATTCTCCCACTGAGGTAAAATAATTATTAGACAAATAATAACTTTGGCTAAACCAAGGTGGTTGTAAATCACCCAACTTCATCTTGCATAACATCAGTTTGCCAGCCAAATGATCATCCAAAGAACTCTGACCAAGTGACACAATATAACAGGTCGCATGTCGCCCTATCGTCACCTGGATATCCATATATGAAAATCATGACACGGACCTCATCAAACCCTGGATATCCATACATGGAGACGACTGGATCATCTCCTACATCTCCATTATGGAGCTACCTCTACATCTGACCGAACATACTCCATATATGGATATAGCTGACCTGTTCTGACATCACAGTGATGACTCGACCAGATCAGCAGAAGGGCATACATACCAAAGCACCCATGTGCACGCGCCCATGTGCACTAAAGGGCGAGGTCGCTTCTCGCCCTTAGGGCGTCCTACTGGTACAGTATGTAACGCCAGTGCTGCTATTCCAACTCACCTGTCACACACGCCACCAGCAGCAGCAACAACACTCGTTCTCAGGATGAAAGCTGATTGGTCCATTCTCTTTACCTGCCTGACGGCTGTTTGAGCCCAAGTGATTTCAGCCTCTGAAAAACTGATTGAAAGAATAATCCTGTTTGTGTGAAATGGAACAGAGTAAACGCTTCTAAACCCCTGATGTGATCTGTCACTTACACACACTGTTGCTGAGCCTGACCCCAGTAAAAGACAGCTGCATGGCCAGAGGTTATATAAGGCCAAGAGAGAGAGAGAGAGAGAAAGAGAGAGAGAGAGAGAGAGAGATTCATCACTCAAATACATTAATTATATCGGCGCTGTCGGGCAGAAACCATCTATCTCATTTATTTGTTTTATTTATGAATCAGTGATTGAACAGAACACCTTTTACGTCTGTGTGTGGGTTTTACAACTATTAATAATCAATGAAAACCTATAACTCCATTGGATCATCAAAACCCATCATCTCCTCATGTATGGTCAAAAACTCCACTTGAGCTACAGTTTAAGTGGGTGAGGTGATGATAATACAAGGACACATTCAAGTATCTGACAATGAAGTCATAAACCAGACAAAAACAAATCTCAACTTTGGGACAAATAACAGCAGATGTTTGCAATTTTCTCTGCTAGTTGGTGTCACACACATCCATTGTCTGTTGCACATGGATACATCACACCAAACCAATGGATACATGCTGGATCTAACCCATATTATTATGATTATGGTTTCATGCATATAATGCTCACGTGAAATTCACAACAAAATATATATTTAACAAATGATAATTCCTGAAGCGGACAATGAGTTCACAAGACAGTGTTATGTTTGTAGGCCTTTATATTATATATTATATTCATGTGTTGACATTTTTATGAATGTAGATTGAATAGAAAGAATACCACAGCACTCATGAACATCACAGAGAAACACTCTCTAAAATGGCCCATCTACAAGTTCACAGTGCATCACTTTGTGTCGCGCTGCAAGCTTGTACCTCTGCTATTTTTGGACATGGTCTTAAGTGGTTAAGACCAGGGGTTCTCAAACTTCTTTATGACTAAATGGACACATATTAGCCAGCAGACCCCCCATTTGAAAAGATATGCCAGGGACCCCCATAAGAGAAGATTATGTTTACGGCTCTATCAGTGATTCTGAATCATTTTAATTTCAATTACCCCCAGTTTGACTGGCATTAGGCAACGGACCCCCATTTAATGGCATTTCTATGTCTGAGACCCCAATTAATACTGTAAAATCTATGTTAAATTAACTCTCAGAGTGTACAAATGGAACCAAATGGACCTGTTAGGGTCCATTTGGTTCCATTTGTACACTCTCAGAGTTACATACCCATAAGGGTCCATTAGCGTCCCATCTATCATTTAGCTGGGGACCCCCTGGAACTGCCTCAAGGACCCCTGGGGGTCCCAGGACCCCACCTTGAGAACCAATGGTTATGACCTCCGCATTAAGACTCCCATAGCTTGTCTCAGCGTTAGATTGATGTCCTTCAGGCCTGCCACCATGTCTGTCACCGCCTTGAGGAGCTGTTTGTGGGGAACATCATCGGTCGAGGGCGAGGAGGGTGGAGTTGTTGTTGCAATCTTTTCAGAGCTGATTGGATCTGGATCAAATGTAATAAAAAGCATTGTCATTTATTTAGCATTTTGTGTTTAACTTTCATGAAACATGTTAAAATAAGTTACTATTTATATTGTGTAAGTTAGACATATCTCATGAACTTTTGATAGTCTGATTGATTGATTGATTGATTGATTGATTGATTGTTTGTTTGATTGATTGATCGATCGATCGATTGATCGATTGATTGATTGATTGATTAACCCTCTGAAAGCACACTCACAAGGGAGAGGTTAATCACGTTGTTTTGCAATTAAAGATGCAAACAAAATACGCTTTTAGCCTCGGAAACCCAGACTTTTATTTGAATAAGCTTTTAACTTGAATTAATAAGATCAATATTCTAATAGTAAGGTCTTTAGTAAACACAAAAATAAATTTTCAAGTGGGTTGTCAATTTCATCCGATCAGAAAAGAAAAATACATTTGTCAGATTCAGGATAGTGTTACAATTCAAATTGTGTCCTGTATCGCCAGATATTCTCCTGATTTGATGAAATTGGTATCCCAACATGAAAATGTATTTTCTGGTTAGTAAAGAGTGATATGGAGGCCTGTTACTAAACTAACACTCCTAGCAACGATTACTGTCAGAGCTATTTGGTCTGGGCCACAGGGTATTGGTCCAGGCACCTATAGGCTGGTAATCCAGCCTGGCAGCGTGTCACGGGTTCAAGTCCCAATCTTGACAACCTTTGCTGTGTGTCACCCCCCCGTCTCTCTCCCCATTAACTGTCAACCTACTGCATACCTATCAATAAAGCCCACCAAAAACATAGTAAAATAATATAGAGCTATTTTAGGTACAGTAGCCTACACCCCTTTAAGCGGCAGTCTATGTGATAGGTGTTTGTGTGTAGGCCTATCACACAGACACACACACACACACACACACACACACACACACACACACACAATCGACTCTTACCTTGAATGTGAACCGATGTGATCACATACAGTCGTCCATTTTCAAAGTCCTGCCTACAGGTGTAGTTGCCCGTGTCGCTCAGGCGGGCTCTTGAGATTTTCAGTATAGAGGATAAAACGTCCGATTCCTCGGTCACCCTCGGGGACGACCTCTCCAAATCAATGATTTTCCAGTCCTTCATCCAGTTCATGATCCGTGCTCCACTCACTGGGGGAGAGAGAGGGAGGAGAGGTATGTTGGAACGAGGAAGAGGAAGGCAAGGAGGGAGGAGTTGAACATCCTCTACTGCAGGGGTCTTCAACAGGGGGTCCGGGAACCCAAGGTTCCCAATCTCTCTCTCTAAGGGGTCCTTGGCCTGAAAATGATGAAGACCCCTGCTCTTCAACAACATACTGTACAGGAATCTAAACTCTCCTCTTCTTTATTATATATATTTCTAGTTTTAGGTCAAAGTTACTTACCATTAAGACACAGCAAATCGATTCCTTCTCCAACATCCACATAGACATCGGGAGTGATAATTGTAGCATCTGGGAGAGAGGTTACCACGGCTGCTGTAGTGGACCTACCTGTGGATTATACCAGCGAGAAGTGACAGTTAGATTTAGCTCTTCCTTGGAACCAACTGTGGATTACACTGACAATAAGAGACCTTATTTCTTTGATCTTCCTCATGGACCTACTTGCGGATTATACCAGTGTCAGTCCACCTTATGTGGATTCACACACTGACATTTTGCACTTTAATCCCTTACTCCCATACTGTACAACGCACTGACTGTCTTTTTTGTTTTTTTTTATTGTCCTAGCACCCTAACTAACATCGATAAGCACATCATGCACATATATCTGCTGCAATATATTTTACAGGTAAATAATTAGAAATAATAAATACCCACTTAATGGTCCATTTAAATGATCTAGATAAGACTCACCTGTCACACACGCCACCAGCAGCAGTAACGCTGTCGTTCTCAGGATGAAAGCTGATTGGTCCATTCTCTATACCTGCCTACAGTATAACGGCTGTTTGAGCCAAGTGAGTTCAGTCTCTGAAAAACTGATCTGAAGTGCACTCTATCACTTACACACCCACAAACACACACAACACATACACAAACACAAATACACACCTGCTGCTGCTGATCCAACCCTTGTAACTGCCACAGACAGCTGCACAGTGGTGCCAGTGGTTATATAAGGCCTCAGAGAGAAGGTCACCCCCACCTTCGGGACGGAGGTGTGGGAAACAGGAATACAAAGTGAGGATCGAGGCAGTAAATATTCTAGAGCAGTTTGAAGAGAAGCAGACAGTGAATAAATGAAGGCAAATCTGTTGAAAAATAATGTTACTGATCTTGGCTGCAATGTGAGGGCATCTCTCCGTCACTGTGTTGACACTGGCCAGAGAGAAAGAGAGAGAGGGAGAAGAATGCCCATGTCGGACTCTTTTTCCTGGACTTTAATTAGTTCTGCCTTTACCACCAACATTCCACAGACTCTAGTGAACAAACTGTCTGTTCTTGGCATACGCCCAACCCTGTGTAGCTGCTGGCTCTTGGATCTCTTAACCAACAGGCCACAGACTGTGTGAAAGTCCACAACAACAACTCTCCCATCATCCTCAGCACCGGCTCCCCCCAGGGATGTGTCCCGAGTCCCCTGCTGTACACACTGCTGACATAATAAGGCCATGTAAACAATCGTTATTGTCAAGATCGCGGATGACACAGCGGTGGTGGAACTGATCTCAGATAACGAGCCGGAGGAGTACAGGCGAGAGGTGGAACATCTGGAGTCTTGGTTAGGGATGGAGCTCGAAACAAGGGCCCGCTACAAACTCGATAACAAATGTATTGAGTGCCCGCGGTGTCAATAAGCTTGGGGCTTATCAAGCCTGTTATCGAGCATAGCGGCCCATGGTGTCATGTTTAAACAATCAAGACAAGAGGTTGTCAAGAAATTATTAAATTATTCATAATATAAAGCCATTTAACACTTATTGCACACTAATGAATGATCTTTTAAATGATTTTTAATGATAATATTTGTTACTTTTGTCAATCGTCATCTTCATGGATGGTGGTCAGCCACAAACTCACAGTCACAACAACTGGCCAATAAAAAAAGATACCAGTTCTGTTCAGAATGTGTCGTCTCCCATCTTTCCACAAAATATTAGAAAACGCTCAATAGTGGGCTCGATAAAAGCTCGGCTCAATAAGGAGGATCGATAAGGTGCTAATTATCAATAAAAAATAACGAGCTAGTCTTGGTGCAGAGCAAATAACCTCTGCATCAATGCAAAGAAGACAAAGGAGATTGTGGCCTTTAGAAAGTGTGGCCCCACCTCCAGCCCGGTGGCCAGAGATGCAGTGGAGGTGCTCTCTAGTTTCAAGTACTGTATCTGGGAGTGCACATTGGCAACAGCCTGACCTGGAAATACAACTCAGCCTACTTAATAAAGAAGGCCCACCAGCGAGTGTACTTCACGAGGAGCAAGGCTGAGTACCCATCCTCACACCCTTCTAGGTGTGCAGTGGTGGAGAGCATCCTCACATACTGTTTAGTGTACTTTTTTTTCCATTACTACTTTATATGATGTGTTTGCATAATTGTATATTATTGTTTGTCTTTAAATGTTTTGATGAATTGAATGCACAGGACCCAAATGGAAACAAGCACTAGTGCTTTCTTGGGTTTATCCTTTTAGCATCCCTTTGTATGGAACTGTATACCTCTGTGCTTTTTTTTCCCCTTCTTTTTTTTCTTTTTGCAAACTGTTAAATAAGTATTCAACCAATCAATATTCTAGTATAGATGCTGCTGAAGTGTCACATCATTTTAGGGGTGGCAGTGGCTCAGGGTTAGAGTGGAGGAGTGTTAAAACACAGAGGGTTCCAGAAGTGTTCCCAGTTCGATCCCGGGCTCCACCAGAGGTAGGGTCGAAGAGTCCTTGAGCAAGACTCTGAACCCCTAGTTGCTCCCGATGAGCAGGTTGGTGCCTTTCATGGTTTCCTCCGCCATGTGTGTGTGAATGGGTGAATGTAATGCACAATCTCTGTAAAGTGCCTTGGATATTAAAGGTGCTATGTGAGTGAATGCTTGCACCATTTACCATTTTGCATTATGAATGTACACAACTGTCGTGACAGGTCTATCCCAGGAGGGGGAGCCACAATCACAAAATGTAGGTTAACTTGAAGCAATTCTGAAAGAAAAATCATGCCGCCACTCTCTCTGTTTGAATAATTTGAAAGTCTGTCATGTGAACTTTCTGCTGATCTTCTAATTACTATGCATGCCTCCAGTTTGCTGATACTTGTTCACATCCACAATCAGGCTGTACAGTAGGACCTACGCCTATCAAAATTGCATTATTAAATGCCCGCTCCATAGCCAATAAGTCATTTATTCTAAATGATCTCATCGTGACCAAAGACTTGGACATTTTCTGTCTTTCAGAAACATGGCAGAGGACTGAAGAGTATGTGTTTCTAAACGAATTGTGCCCACCAAACTATTCTTTCACCTGTGCCCCCAGACCCTCCCAGTCAAATGCAACCACCAGTCGGGTTGGAGGTGGCATAGCTTTGGTGCACAAAAACTGTTTCTCATCCAGGATTGTGTGCCCCAGTAGTACCTACAGCTCTTTTGAACTTTTAATTACCAAAGTTGGGCATACTGACATTTTATTGTATTTTAATTTATCGACCCCCTGGTTTTAATAGTTCTTTTTTGACAGATTTGAGTGACTTTTTAACCTCCATTGTAAAACTAGAAAGATTGGTTTTATTGGGAGATTTTAATTTACATATAAATAACTGTCATGACAATTTTGCCACCAATTTTATCAGTATCACTGAATCCTTTAATTTAGTCCAACATGTGTCAGGCCCTATGCACGCAAAGGGAAATACACTTGACCTTGTTTTTACTCTTGGCCTAGATATTGATAACATTGTGTATGAGGACAAGACTTTTAGTGATCATAAATGTATATGTTTTAACATTGTTTTTAAGACACTATGGCCATTAAGCAAGAAAAGAGGTCGCGCATGCTAAATGAGCTCTCAGCAGAACATTTTTCCGCTGCCTTTGACAGCAGTGTGGTGCCATCTGAAACTGAAAATGGCGACATTGAGATTTTAGTTCATGATTTTAACCTGCACTGTTCTAACATTTTAGATTCTTTTGCTCCTTTTAAATCCCGCACTGTTCGCACTTTAAACTCATCCCCCTGGATAAATGAGGATATCCGTCGTTTAAGACGAAGTTGTCGGTGTGCTGAGCGCAAATGGAAGACCACAAAGCAGGACGCACACCGTCTTCATCTGAAGCAACTTTTAACTGATTTAAACAGTGTGATAAAAGAGGCGAGAGCTACCTATTTCACAAATCTAATTTCCTCTAGCAAACAAAACCCCAAAGTTCTATTTGACACCATCAACACCATTGTTAGTCCGCAAAATCCTGTCGCTCCAATTTTCTCTGCTGAGGATTGTCATAATTTCCTCCTATTTTTTGTTAATATAGGTTGCAAGTGTCAGGGCAGGTATTGTACCCTCCTCCTCCATCTGTAAACCACCAGTCTATTTTAAATGTGTTTACACCTATTTCCCTCCACAACCTAGCAAAGCTAGTGAGCAGTACAAAAACCTCCTCTAGTCCCCTAGATATCATCCCAACCTCACTTTTAAAGGACGTTTTTAGCACTATTGGTCCCTGCCTGCTCTCCATTATAAATGTATCATTAGTTTCTGGCCAAGTCCCTGCCTACTTTAAACAGGCAATCGTTCAGCCACTTTAAAAAAAGCCAAGCTTGGATGTTTTATTACCAAGTAGCTATCGGCCTATCTCCAAGCTAACTTTTATGTCAAAGATTTTAGAAAAAGTAGTGGCAAACCAGCTTATATCTGTTTTAACTGAACACCACATTCATGACAAATTTCAGTCTGGTTTCCGCAAAAAACATTCCACGGAGACTGCTCTTTTAAAAGTTTCAAATGATCTACTGATGTCTGCTGATTCTGGGAAATGCTCCATACTTGTGTTACTGGATCTCAGTGTTGCTTTCGACACCGTGGATTAGATACAATGTTATGACAAACTGGTTAAGGGAATGTTTGGGTATTACAGGAAGTGCCCTTGAATGGTTCAAGTCCTATCTTACAGGCAGGTGTTTTTCCGTAGCATTGGCCCTCGTGTATCTAAGTCCGCCGCCCTTACATGTGGTGTCCCCCAGGGCTCGGTACTTGGTCCGATTTTATTTGCACTTTATTTACTCCCATTAGGGCTTTTATAAATTCTTTTAAAGGCATCTCTTACCACTTTTACGTGGATGATATTCAGCTGTATTGCTCTTTTAACCCTGACTGCCCTGATGATTTTAACTAAAATTTTACTATTTTAAACAAGTGTCTGTCTGCCATTAAGGCATGGTTATCAAGTAATTTTCTTCAATTGAATGAGGCTAAAACTGAGATACTTATTGTAGCTTCAGATGACATTGCAGCAAAAAAATGTAAGCTCCAGTATCAGACCTTGGGGTCAAGTTTGATCAGGCCATGAACCTTGACTCGCACATTAAGTCGGTGACAAGTACCTGTTTTTTCCACCTTAGGAATATTGCAAAACTTAGGTCAATTGTTTCAAATTCCGACCTAGAAAAGATTATCCATGCCTTTGTTTCATCTCGCCTTGATTATTGCAACTCAGTTCTCACCTGCCTCAATAAAACTTCCTTAGACCGCCTTCAGTTCATCCAAAATACTGCAGCAAGGCTGTTAGGTCAAACAGAAGGTGTCACATTACACCTATTCTGGCCTCCTTGCACTGGCTTCCGGTAAACTTTAGAGTTCAGTTTAAGGTCCTGGTGCTCACTTTTAGAGCCTTGCATGGCCAATCACCTGAATATCTGACAGACCTGTTAGAACCATATGTGCCCAGCAGGACCCTAAGGTCTGCTGACCAGGGTCTACTGGTCATTCCTCGAACCAGACTAATCACCAAAGGTGATAAAGCTTTTCAGTCTGTAGCGCCCAGACTCTGGAATGCCCTTCCGCGTGGCCTGAGAGCCACAGAGTCTGTGGAAATTTTTAAGAACCAGCTAAAAACATTACTGTTTCAGCATGCTTTTGGGGAAAGTCAGTGAGCTTCTCCTCTATGGTGTGATACATTTCACACTGTGAAATGTATCTCCTGTTTTGTTTTGTTTCAAACATGCACTGTACATTTCTGTGTTTTTGTTCTGTTTCTTATCCTTTGCCTGTTTTTATTATTATTATTATTATAATTTTTTCTCTGATGTATGTCAAGCACTTTGTGAGTTATCTCAATTAAGAGAGTTCTTGTAATTTCTTCATTAACAGCCACTGAGGCCAGCAGCGCACATCTCGTGGCGCGCTCTGCTTGCACAAGTTGGCCATGTGTGGCCTGCTTGTACGTGAGGCGCAAGTTGGCACTTTGACAGAGTGCAGTTCTAGTTATTATGTATTTATTATACATGTATGCATGTGTCGTAATTCGCGTCGAGCTGGGATCGAACCCCAGTCTCGGCAAACCGACACACAACCTATCAATAGAGCTGAGCCTGATGGGCTGGGTCACTATAGATCTACCCCCTATATTTTTGGGAGCACTTCCTCATGCTTCACACTACACGCTACACTGTTAACAATACACGCTCAACGAGGCACAGATTTCATGTCCCTCACGTGAGAATCTCCTCCATGTCCTGCTGCCTACGCCAGATGTACAGTAGTGATTCGTGCAGAGATGGGATCAAACCCCAGTCTCTCATGTGCAAATCTACCGTTCCAATAGAGCTGTTGTGGACGGGTCTTGTCTGGGGCACTACACATAATTATATGCATGCATGTATGTATGTATTTGTGGAGAGGCAGCGTTTAGTTTTTATGCACCACATATCTGGAACAAACTCCAAGAAAACTACTGGTCTTCTGCCACTCTTGTTTTTTTTAACTAACCAGTAATACTCCCTAATCGGGAGATAAGCGACCGTCAGGTCGCACAAACTTTAGAAGACAATGGTAGCCAATCAGGAAGGAATATGGGAAATGGGACAGATCCATGTTGATGACATGACTTTAGAGACTGTGTACCGCTTTGCGTGATTTTAGGGCAAATCTCGAGGAGCAGTGTCCAAAAATGTGTATTGCAGGAATCAGCCTCATGGTGGCGCTAGAAGTGGGGCATGTGAGAAATGAGGGGTGGAGGTTGTGGTTTGGCTGCCAAGGAGTGTGTGTGCAAAGGTTTGGCATGGATAGGGGCAACGGTGGCAGAGATATGAGTAGAGACGGACAGACAGACTGACAGCCGGTGGAGCTTTTGATAGTAACTGCGACCTGACGGTCGCAATAACCTTTCTGTTTGCTGCCGGGGCTGCCTTTGTTTGAGTTGATTTTCTTTCTTCTTCACTGTAATTGTATTCATTTTTACTTTACTCTTTATGCATCCTAATGTCATATTATAATTGTTTCCTTTGCTGCTTTGCCTTGCCTCACACATTCACACACCCACATAAAAGGAAACCATGCAAGACACCAACCTGTTCATCAGGAGCATAGGGGTTCAGTGGTAAGCTTTTCAGAAAGAGAAAGGCTGTCGTTTCTGTTTAAAATACCCAACAATGATGTCATTGTTCCAACTCTGAGACACAGAGTTGGTGGACAGAAATGATGACATCTGCTAATAAACATTAGAGAGGAGCAATTACCGTTTATGAAAATGAGATTGAAAATGGGTGAAGAGATGAAAAATAATAACCCTGATAACCCTGACTACTGAAGGAAATTTCTTCAAGATCTATTCAAGGCAAAGGTGTAAAAAGCGAAAAAGGTTTGGGTAGAAGCCAAAGCTTATTAAGCCCACCCTGTTGATACTTAGATTACTTTAAACCAATGTTTTTAAACAAAAATAAATACATTTGAAAACACATGAACTTTGCTATAAGAAAATAAGCAAAACGGAAAGAAACATTTGGCTTTGCATCAAATACACCATAGAAAGCTGTATACCAAAAATCACACCCGTGTGAACTGAGCGGTGGTTCCCCCCCCCCCCCTTCCCCCCTGTGTGTGTGTGTGTGTGTGTGCGTGTGTGTGTGTGTGTGTGTGTGTGCCTGGTCTGGCCTGGCCTGAACAACAGCGCCCCTCCCTTAACATGTGTGGTCAGAAAAGGTTACTGCAGGCTACAGACAGACAGACAGACAGACAGACACGCAGACAGACAGACAGACAGACCCACACACACGGCCACGTATAGGAGCGTTGTGACCACCGCTCAAAAACCAACAAGAAGACACAACATATGACGTCAGCTGGTCCCTATGACACACACTTGAGTGACTAATACCCATGGTGACTGAGTGGGCCTAACCCTAACCAACCCTAAACTCCGAACGGTGAATAGCGATACCGGTACCTGCCGTTCGAAAAGGCGAATTTACCCCAACTTGAGTTACTTGAGTGACTCATACCCAGAGTGCCAGCACTTTTCGAGGGCATGGCGCACAAAGCGCGTAAGTGACATTTTCAGAATTTTACAGGAGAGCAAAAACAAAGTTTTGATTGACTGTAACTATTTTATTAAAAACAACATACGTAAGCAGTCTGGTACTTTTATACAGATTAAGCTAAAAGGAATTTATATTTTAATAGTTATATACACAAAAAATTACAAAACTATTTAAAAAAATCAAAACTAATACGTGTTAAGCTAAAACGTCACTTACGCCCTTTTTGCGCCAACATTTTATAGCTTTTTGCTTAATGTTTAGGGCCGTGACATTCAGAAAATAATAATACTGAGAGACTTGCCAGTAACAGCACTGATCCACACCAAACTTGGTATGAATACAGGTGCCTGCCATCAGAGTAACCACACCAGGGGCCACATTTTGCCACCAGGTACAAAAACAGAGGCCCCTGGGGGCCCATGGGTGCCAAAAGTGCACCGTTCTTGGCATGAACATTGTTCAGGGGTCTGCCATGACAATAGTCCCATGAGGGGCCACATGTAGCCACCAGGGGGCACAATAGGGGCCAACTCAGGGGCCCCTGGGGTGCTAAAGATGCACCGTTGCTCCAATCTGCACCAAACTTGGCACAAACACTGTTCAGGGGTCTACCATGACAATAGTCACACCAGGGGCCACCTCACAGGTCACATCAGGGGCCCCAGTGTACAATATCAGGGCCCCCCGGGGGCCCCGGGGTGCCAAAGGCACACCGTTGCTCCAATCTGCATCAAACCTAGCATGAACACTGTTTAAGGGTCTGCCATGACAATAGTCACACAAAGGGCTAAACCAGGGGCCCCAGTGTGCCATATCAGTGGCCCCTGGGGGCCCCAGGTGCCAAAGGCGCACCATTGATCTGATCTGCACCAAATATGGCACAAACACTGTCCATGGGTCTACCATTACACACCAGGGGCAACCTCACAGGCCTCATCAGGGGCCCCAGTGTGCCATATGAGTGGCCCCTGGGTGCCCCTGGGTGCTAAAGGCACACTGTTGCTCCAATCTGCACCAAACTTGGCAGAAACACTGTGCTGGGGTCTACCATGACAATAGTCACACCAGGGGCCACCTCACAGGCCACATCAGGGGCCCCAGTGTATCATATCAGGGGCCCCTGGGAGCCACACATGGCCCCTGGTGTGACTATCCTCATGGCAGACCCCTGAACGGCATTTGAGAAAATGTTGGTGCATAATTGGGCAACAGTGCGCCTATGGCACCCAGAGGCCCCTGGGGGCCACACACGGCCCTGGGAGCCACACATGGCCCTGGTGTGACTATCTTCATGGCAGACCCCTGGAACAGTGTTTGAGACAAGCTTGGTGCATAATATGGCACCCAGAGGCCCCTGGGGGCCACACATGGCCCCTGGGAGCCACACATGGCCCCTGGTGTGACTATCTTCATGGCAGACCCATGGAACAGTGTTTGAGACATGTTTGGTGCATAATGGGGCAACAGTGTGCCTATGGAACCCAGAGGCCCCTGGGGGGCACACATGGCCCCTGGGAGCCCCTGGTTTTTAGGCTTTATTTCAAAAAGTAAAACATATTTTTGAGAAATTTTTCACCACCTTATAGGGCTTACAAAGACCTTTAAAATGATGTCAAAAGATTTTGCCAAAAATGTCACTTACGCCCTTTTTGCGCCAAGCCCTCGTTTTAGTCACTCTGGGTCACTCTGGGTAAACATGTTTATGTGGTTGAATATGGCTCAGATAGACACAGTTTCACTTCCTTCCTTTGTGGTCGTGTCATTAGATTACAGGAAATACTTTGGGCATAGTCTGCCAGTTTGCAAGTGTGGTCATAGTCTAGTTTGCAAGTTTGCTACTTTAATGTAGGCCAATAACAGTTACAGAGATGTCTAATTTTATAAAACTGAAAAAGTGTTTTCCTGGAGTAGGCCAAGAATTGATCGATTGAAGACTTTATTAGAAGTTTGCATAGTTCACTGGTACAAGGTCAACTAAAAGTAGATCCTAGTAAGCTTTTCAGCTTATTTACCTAAAAGGAAACCAAACATTGTTGGAGATTTTTTTGTATTATTATTTTTTTTTTTTTTTTTTTTTTTTGTCTTTACATAATAACATGATTCTGTCTCTTTTGAATAGCTTAAGCTTGTATACATGATTATTTTGCAATTGACAGATTGTTAGTGATAGATTGATAGTATTGACATTGGTTCTCAGTTAATAAGGTATGTTTATACACATGAAACACAATTGTATACATTAAATATAGACTACAATATGTTGTAGCTGATGGAATAAACGTAATTAATACGTTAAATAATATGGATATGGACGAATCCATAACCAAAATAAGACAGAGACGAGCCAAAGGACTATATCTTAGATTGTTGTATTTGAAGAGAGTCAGACAAAGAGACAAAACAGTGAGCGTACCATCCTAGTGGCAGCTTTGTAATTTCTTTCTTTCAAGATGGAAGTTAACATACAGTATATAAAGAATACAGTATATGACAGTTAAGATCGTGGGACTCATTTATTCGTTCCTATATTCGTTCCTATATCAAAAATACAGTATAACCAAAACATGATCTCGTAGCCAGGGAAACCACTATCACTATGACAAAATATGGTCTCCTATACTGTGAGTTCAGACAGTAGTTCATAGAATATAACCTTATATGGTCATATGAACCTCATACACAAATCATACAATTATGTATCATAATTCATATCTATCAGTAGCCCCACCTCCTCCAAAAAACAAAAACGCAAAGCTCGCAACAATTGGCCAAAGGGTGGCGCTGTATGAAGCCTTTGAAAATGCAAACATTGAACAGGTGTAGCTCATGCTCTGTTGGAGGTACAGCCATGCGTCTCCTCATGCCGAACAACTTTTACACTCTGACTTTTGACATCTGACCTTTAGTTCTCCCACCATTTTGAATTATATGAAAAACAGTAAAAATCTATCTGCTCCTGGGAATTTCGCGTCACGTGCACTAATTATTTTTTACATGAACTTTGGACTAGAGCGTAGCACGGGTCTTCCAGGAGATCCGAACCGAGACCCGAGCCGTTTCGGGTCCAAAATACTCACTTGTCCCTCAGGTTAGGGTAGGGTAGGGTCCGTTCGGGGCATTCCAAAATAGTGATACTGGTTAATTGATTTATGAGCGAGATGTTGCCTATGAAAAATAACCACTCTATCATTGTCGAGAGAAATGGTGTGTGTGTGTGTGTGTGTGTGTGTGTGTGTGTGTGTGTGTGTGTGTGTGTGTGTGTGTGTGTGTGTCAGTGTCATTTATTCAGCATTTGAGCCACAGACCACCATTTGATGAGATTTAACCTCCCAGAGCCCCAGAAATAAGAATTAAAGATCTATAGGGGTCCATTTGGTTACCAACTCTCCAACATTTAGCTGGAACCCCCTCAAGTCTTACATTATGACAGCAGAGGGGTTATAATGTATAGGATGATTAAATAAATAACATTGAGTTTATAATGTATTGAATACATAATAAAAGTATAGTATAATTATGAATAATACATTTGGATACATCCTGCACTGAATACAACTTATTATGCGAGTTTGAGCCAATAAAAAAATATGTTTTTATTATGCGATTAATCGCGCGATTAACCACACAAATCATGCGATTAATCACGATTAAAATTGTTAATCTAACTAATATATACACATTACACACACACACATTATACTATTTTCTCCGCAGGGGATGCGACATGAAAACTGAAAAGAGTACTTGTGCTTTGCTTCACTGGCTGGCGCAAGTATACCTTCATGTTTCTGCGCAAGAGAGAGAGAGTGTGGCGAGTGAGAGAATGTGCCATGAATGAGAATTGAAATCTCTGGCTGACGGTTGGTGGTGTGATGATGATAAGTGCATTCTGTTTTTCTCAAATCTCAAAATCTACTATTACATTTACTCAGGTGTTGTTGAGATCATGGGAATTCATAATGCAGTTAGAGAGACCACAAATTTATACACAAATCTTTAATATTTAACTTTTAGCAATGAATATATATGTAGCCAGTCAGGAATGTCCCTTCTGGGCTACTGTGGAGGGACAGGACAGGGCTCCTCACTTCCTGTTTCCCTGATTGTTTGGCTTACTATAAAAGCCAGCCAGTATGGGCCTTTCCCTTTATTGTCACTGGTGTTGCAGGTGCTACATGTGTGTGCTGCTTGGTGCCATGCCCCTGGGTAGGTGTAGCTAGGTGTAGGCTATTAAGTGAAATCAAACACAATATTTGTCCTTCTTGAAACTGACCTTCTTGTTTTATGCTTTAGGCCCTGCTGCGTAATGACTGCTGTCCTTCACATGTTCAGTAGTAAATGAGAAAGAGGTAAATGTCATTATTTTGTTTGTTTTATAGTGTGTTAATGCCTATGATTTGTTTCTCTTATAGATAGGCTGCCACTGCCGTTTTGTTCCGTTTGAGTTCTGTTGCTTTATATTCATTTCAGTTAATCCCTTTGTTTTATTTATCAGTATTGATTGCAATGGCATTGTAACGTGACCATTCTTTGTTCAACTTGTATTTCCACCAAGAAATATTTATACTCATACATATATTCTTGGTGATCTATTACTGTGAATATAACATTGTTTCCTCTTGTGCTTCTGAGACTGCAGGATTGGTGCTTGTGGCCTTCTGGATGGTGGAGGGTTAGCAGAAGCAGACTAGGCTCACAGCGGTGTCATATACAGTATACGAATAAAGGTACAGAAACATTTGAGGGACGTCTATGCATTCTGACAATGCAACGTTTATATTTACACACATTTTTTATGTGGAAGTTATAGAATATAATGTTGGTGTCAGGCAGAAAACTGTTATTTCCATATTTGAACTTTTGGTGTGTGTGCTCCTCACTGGCACTTGAGTCAGTAGAATTATAGATATTATAGAAACAGCAGTGACAACACAGAAATGTGTGTGGGCCTGGGAGGAATCCATTGGCATAACGACTAAATTGGGGAGAAAAAGAGGGTACAAAAATAATGTTCATCCCAGAACTAACCAGCGTTGCCAGGCCTGCTCATTATAAAGGGTTTCTAGGAAAAACCTGTGTGTGGTGGTTCATGCAAATGACTCAAGTCCTGATGTGTTTTAATAAAGATGCAGACACAATGGAGGCACATTACCTGCATGTGTGATTCTTACAAGCTGTGTATGCAAATGTACATATACCTGTAGTTGTTGTCGGCAGAAAGCTCTTAATTCATGGGTTTCCAAACATTAGAAAATATTAAAACACCCTAGGCCAGGGGTGTCCAAAGTGCGGCCCGGGGGCCAAATGCGGCCCGAGGACAACTTTTATACAGCCCTCGGCTTCATTCCTAAATTGTATTATAAACGGCCCGCCAGCACTCCAAACAGACCAAAATAAACTAATTAGGGTCCTGCTTAACCTTCCCTATCAGACTCACCTCACCGCTACTCACCAGTTAAGAGTGGGGTGGCTCAGAGTAGATGACAGAGTACAGCAACTTGCAATGGGCCTGGTGTACAAGATACACTACACCACTATGATACCCAAGTACCTGTCAAAATACTTTATGAACGTTAAGGATGTCCATAATTACAACACCAGAGGCAGTGCCACAGATCACGTTCAACCCAGAGTCAACTCAAAGAAAGGGTCAAACTCGTTCTTCTGCTATACCACAAAAATGTGGAATGCCTTACCGAAGGCCATAAAGGAGTATGGATCACTAGCATCCTTTAAAATTGCCCTGAAAAACCACTTACAGGCAGCAGCCGTTCGCAACTGGTAAAAACCTAGCCCTACCCTCCCTGCCCCTTCCTTGTATATACTTACTGTTTGTTTAGACTTACTGTTTTTTTTTTTTTCTTTACATATCTACTGCATAGTACTGTGTTCTATTTGTCTGTCATTCAATGTTATATGAGATACTTAAATGGTTTCCTGTTGAAATAAGCTTAGTCTTTTCATGGATCTCCTTTTAGTAGACCTTGTACCAGTGAACTGTACCGTCATGAATCTGTACATTTTCCTATGCAAACTTCTAATAAAGCCTTCAATCAATCAATCAATCAAAGCACCGTCAAACAAGAATATTTTTCCAGAGTATAATTTGTCTGGATTGTTTCCTGGCTATTTTATTGTATTTTTAATTTGTTTTCAGAGCAAACACCTGACAAAAGACAATTAATATCTACAGTATTGATGATGATAGTTAAATAAAATTGTTAAATGTGATGCATGCATATTATGTGACTTTATTAGGCTATGGTCCGACCGAAAGTACATTATGTCAGGAGATAGTCGGCCCTAGAGTGTTAATATTTTCTAATGTTTGGAAACCCATGAATTAAGAGCTTTCTGCCCGACAGCAACTATATGTACATTTACATACACAGCTTGTAAGAATCACACATGTAGGTAATGTGCCTCCATTGTGTCTGCATCTTTATTAAAACACATCAGGACTTGAGTCCTTTGCATTTCCCCGTCCGCCAAGCCTGTCAGTTTGCATTGGTGTTTGCATCACAGTGCATGCATGGCAACACTGGTTGTGACTGCAATGCAAATGCATTTATGTGTATTTATTTGCATGTACATGTATGTGAGAATCATGCACGCATATAATGTCCGCCAAACATTTTATAGAAAGCCCAGAGCCCAGACTTTCGTTATTTATATCAGTTTGCATGTTATATTTGTGTCACAGTTGCAGGCATGGGCACATTGTTGTGGTGAATCAGGGGGACAGATGCTACTGTGAAAGCCCTGCTGCCTTTCCTTGAAATGAACCACCACAAGGCACACTGCTCTTTACCTTGAAATGAACCACCACAACACACAGGTTTTTCCTAGAAACCCGTTATAATGAGCAGGCCTGGCAACGCTGGTTAGTTCTGGGATGAACATTATTTTTGTACCCTCTTTTTCTCCCCAATTTAGTCGTTATGCCAATGGATTTCTCCCAGGCCCACACACATTTCTGTGTTGTCACTGCTGTTTCTATAATATCTATAATTCTACTGACTCAAGTGCCAGTGAGGAGCACACACACCAAAAGTTCAAATATGGAAATAACAGTTTTCTGCCCGACACCAACATTATATTCTATAACTTCCACATAAAAAATGCATGTAAATATAAACGTTGCATTGTCAGATAGACGTCCCTCAAATGTTTCTGTACCTTTATTCGTATACTGTATATGATGTTTTCTGCATATTACTGCATATCGTTTGTCTTTAAATGTCTTGATGAACTGAATACACAAAAAACAAGCCCTGGGCTTATTGGGTTATCTTTTTAGCATTCCTTTTTATAAATATGTGCCACCGTGCTTTTCTTTTTACAAAATGTTAATGACATATTCGATAATACAAGCAGATTAGATTCAACCCATTAAGACCTGATTAAAAAAATTGCAGATCTGTTTCAGTCTGCAGAGTATTATATTTGTGTCTCAGTGCACATGCATGACAGCGTTGTGGTTGTCAGCGTGACAGACATTTGGTAGGAAATGTGTGTCTGGTTTCTACTGCCCGCAGCTTCCTCCCTAAATGGTACTTCAAACGGCCTGGTAGCACCGTCAAACAAGATGTTTATAGTATAAACAATGTTATAATAATTTGTCAGTATTCCTTGTTCCCTGTTGTCTCATTCTGAAGCGGTCATGAAAGGCTATTTTGTTGTATTTTTTAACTTACATGTCTGGTTACATTTGGTAATGTGAGTTATTTGTATTTAATTCAAAGCACACACCTGACAAAAGATGAATAATGATAATGATAATTAAAATATTGTAATTGCGATGCATATGTGACTTTGTAATTGTCCGAACGAAAGTGATTTCGTCAGGAGATAGTCGGCCCTTGGATGTTTCAATATTTTTTAATGTGGCCCTCTTTGAAAAAAGTTTGGACACCCCTGCCCTAGGCCGACTATCTCCTGACATAATGTACTTTCGGTCGGACCATAGCCTAATAAAGTCACATATATGCATGCATCACATTTAACAATTTTATTTAACTATCATCATCAATACTGTAGATATTAATTGTCTTTTGTCAGGTGTTTGCTCTGAAAACAAATTAAAAATACAATAAAATAGCCAGGAAACAATCCAGACAAATTATACTCTGGAAAAATATTCTTGTTTGACGGTGCTGGCGGGCCGTTTATAATACAATTTAGGAATGAAGCCGAGGGCCTTATAAAAGTTGGCCGCACTTTGGACACCCCTGTCATATACTATATCAAATATTTTGAAAAAAGCAGATCTACAAGCTCACAACACATAGATTTTCATTCCTTATTTTGCACAACAAATCCATGTGGAAATCATTCAAATAAACCAAACAAAACGTCATTGCGGCACTGCAACAAGACCAATGATAAGGTTTCATTGCCAGGGGTAACAGATTGACTGGTTAACAAATCTCGACACCAGCCTGAGGTGTGATCGACTTGAGGCATGATTACAGGAAGTACACTTTGGTTGGCGAGACGAAATGGAAATCTGTCCCCAAGAATAAGACTATTATTTGTGTTATTCAAAAGACTATGACAGGGCCCTATTATGATCCAGGTCTTATGCCTTATGCCTGAACTTCTTTGCCTTTTTTTTACTATTTTGAAAAACATTTTTAAATACTTCAAATGCTGATCTACATCTGCACGTTATGAGCTTGCAGATCAGCTATTTGAAATATTTAAAAAAATATGTCTATATAGTAAAACAAAAGGCAAAGAAGTTAAGGCATAAGGCATAAGACCTGGATCATAATAGAGCGAGAGAATAGACTAGACAAAAACAATTTAAGAAGACTAAGACAGGACTAAGACTAAATGGTGAGTTATTCAAAAGACTAAGACTAAATCAAAATTTGCTGAAAAAATTTACACTGACAGGAAGTGTGACATTACTCAGTGTGGTGATTGGTGAAGAAGCTGCAGTGTGGTGTACTGCGCAGAAGACATTACTCAGTGTATGCCTCTTACCTCGATGCATTCTGTCTCTGCTTTGAGAACATGAGCAGCTTGGTGCATCATGGCCAGAGTCAACAATTACTCAAATGGATGAAAAAAAAGTCTTGCAAGTTGATTGGAACAAAAGGTAAATGAGTAATTTTCTATCTTTTTTGAGAAAAATCCATTTTTATCAGCATGATATATATGGTATTTTGTAACATCAGCCTTTAAAAATATGTTGTGTCACAGACAAGTGGTGTAAAGTAACAAAGTAGAGTTGTTGTTTTTTTACTTTACTGGGATATTTCAAATGTTCTATACTTTTACTTCTACTCCACTGCATCTCAGAGACAAATATTTTTAGTTCACAATCTTCAAAGTAACTAACTAAAGTTTTCAAATAAAGAAACCACTTTTTACTTTATTTGAAAACTTTAGTTACAAGTTACATAGAAGATTGTGAATATTATTACAAATAATACATTAACCACTTCAACCCTTTAGCTATTTGAAAATCTATGCTTTATGAGCTTGTAGATCAGCTTTTTTGTGACATTAAATATGCCTAAGTCCGTAATGACATCGTGCTCTGGTATCAAACCCGCGACTTGCTGTAAGTATACACACCGTAACCACTAGGCCATCTAGTGCACCAATTACTCAAGGCATTTGAGGTGGTAGAGAGACACCTTGTGTAAACTATTGCACATTACAGTGCCGTGGATCTGATTAAAAACCAGGCCATCTCTGAGGGAGAATAGACTTAATATATAGCCTACATAGTATGCACTCTTACAAAAAACTGTACTCAGGTCAAATTAGTCGTCCAAATAATTACTTAGTAAGAGTAAGATAAGAAAGTAACTAAGTACTTATACTTCACAGTCCGATTAATTGTTTAATTAATCAGAAGGTAATTTAAATGTATAAAATAAAACTATCAATGCTTGTCGAATAGAGATGGACTGATGTATCTCTGAGTGAATTAACCAAATATAATGAGCATTTAAAATAAATCAGTAAAATAAAAGAAAGTAACGGAATCATCTGAAAAATAAATACATTCTCAAATATACTGTAGCCCTGAGTAAGTATATATAAGTATGTTGCAGTAAAACTATTATTACAATACAATTTATTCAAACAGTTGCTGAAATGAATGTATCTGATTAAATGTAGTACTGTAATGCTGTCCAGCTCTGACTTCTCACCAGGGGTGCCCCGGTTAGAGTATCTTTTCCACCATCCCATGACAAATGTGAAGGTACTGTAGTACCACACTGTATGCAGTGATGTTAGGTGCTAGGTTTTCAATATCGTCGCTGTCATGTCCAAAAACCTTTCATTTTTATTGTTATTTCAAAATGTTAAATAGTGAAAATAGCTGATATACATCCTCACAACGCATTGTGAGCTTGTGGGTTGAATATTTTCCCCATACTTTTGTGCAACACACTGAAATTAAGTTGATTCCCAATACAACCAAAGTGTTTAACTTACTTGTGTTATAATTATGGCTAAATGCATTGATCTGAACATTAAACAAATACAATTCCTAATCTGAGAACTTTGCAAACGAAATTATACAAATGTCAATGTAGAGGTATACTCTAAAATACTTGTATGTTGTTTGAAACTCAGTCAGAAACAAAAGCATATTTATATTTATTTACTTACTTACTTACTTATAGGTCTTCTACTTACAGTATATTACACTTGAATTGAACCACAGGGAATAAATAACGCAGTGTTGTCAAATGGTAAGCTTAACGTGCACTGGTGTGCCGTGACACAAGTCTAAGTGTGCCTTGGGATTTTGTAACCACCCAACCACACAATATATTATATTTTATAACAATATATATACGACTCTGCAAAAAAACGTTTTACGGCGTGTGTGTGTGGTATGTGTGTGCGTGTGCGCGTGAGCTGGGTGTGTGTGTGCGCGCGTGTGTGCGCGTGCGTGTGTGTGGTCTCATTTTGGCCTTTGGTCTCGCCAACCAAAGTGTACTTCCTGTAATCATGCCTCAAGTCGATCACACCTCAGGCTGGTGTCGAGATTTGTTGACCAGTCAATCTGTTACCCCTGGCAATGAAACCTTATCATTGGTCTTGTTGCAGTGCCGCAATGACGTTTTGTTTGGTTTATTTGAATGATTTCCACATGGATTTGTTGTGCAAAATAAGGAATGAACAGAGGGTTTGCGGCATCCTTTAGGATTTTAATGTATCAGTCATTTGCTGTTTTGGTGCCTATGCTGGCATGTGGGGATCTGCACATCAGTTGATGCACATGCACAATGCGGAACCAGTATTGTATCAACCTGTTTCAGCTGTAATTTACTGTAGGACACATCCGGAGAATAGCTGACATACAAACTCACGTCACGTCGCAGATACAACCTTTGTGAGCTTGTAGATCACACTCGGCTGCGACGCCGGAACTTCCGCACACCTTCTGCACAATGCACGACGTTGGAAACTTGTTGTTGTTGTGGATGGGGAGAGTGCTTTTGCAGGTCTTTCAGTCCGAGTGTATCAAAAAGGCAAGCACCGTTGGTCCGACCAACATTCACTAGCGTCGGCAGGTTAGCATTTCACCAGGTTGGCATTCACCAGCGTCGGCAGGTTAGCATTCACCAGCGTTAGTTTGACTGAGGTTAGGGTTAGGGTTAAGGTTAGGTTTAGGTGTATCTCCCCCCGACTTTCTGCACCTCCACGCAGCAAGCTTCCGCTGCCTTAACCCAGTTGCCTGTGGCTGACAATGGAACGAGCGATGGATGGAAATAATGTATGTCAATTTGTGCGAAATGGTTTATTACCAAAGTGCTTGATATTTTCATATACCGGCATATTAGGTCTACTACATGCATTAGTTATTGTACTGAAGGACCTTTGAGTTTTCTAGATGCGAACGAGTATGGAGGATGTTAGCATGTGGCTACATCAGGCGATTCTGGCCTAGCTCAAGGAAGTGGACAATTTACAATTTAGGCATTTCAGATGCTTTTAATCCAAAGCGATGTACAATAAGCAGGTAATACATCAATATAAGCAAGCTAATATGTCAGTGCATTAACAACAATACAACACTGCATATGATTATCAATCTAGAAAAACAATAACATAGGTAGACCACACACCTAATTAGTAAAAAACTTTTCTAAACCTAAAAAATGCTATCTAGCTTCATGTGTGGTCACCGAGGGAAGGGGAGTGTTACATTAGTGTTACTAGCCCTTACCCGTTCAAATGAGCTCCAAAATGATGTGCAGTGTGTGGGTTATGGGATGTGCACTGTGCATCCAGTATATGAGGGATGGAAATTAACTTTAACTGGTGCTTGCATGATAATATGTAGGAGCATCAATGTAAGAAATACCCGCTTTTTTTAATGGCTACAGAGATACACCCCCCCCCCCCCCCCCCCCCCAGCCCGCCCGCCCACCCGCCTGCATACACACCTGCCTGCACACACACACACACACACACACACACACACACACACACACACACACACACACACACACACACACAGAGCTGGTTAAACATGTTGCCTCATGCTAGATGCAGAATAGATGTGCCTCATGCTAGATGCAGAATAGATAGTAGATACACCATAAAAATGCTAATATACAGTATACGATTTGTGAAAGTGACAAACGAGCTTCACAGTTATGTCAGGTGTGTTCATATGCTAATGGTGATGCGATTTCAGATCAATTGCTCCAGCCACTGAGGAGAAACGTTGTTTCAGACAGACACTCAGACAGACAGACAGACATTCTGAAAATTATATGTTTGATGTGTTTAGTTGGAGTCTGAAGAGGTGAGTCTTCAGTCCACGGTGGAACCTAGGGAGTGAGTCTGTTGTTCTAAGTGCGAGAGGGAGTTTATTCCACAGTTTGGGGTCCAGGAGGGCAAATTGTCTATAGGACGAGTGGATTTTTGTCCCTGGGTTTTTAGCGAGGGTTCTGTCAGCATCCCTGCCATGCAAACAGTCCTTTGTAGACAACAACAGAAGCCTGCAATACATACAGTCTTAATGTAAAACAAAATACTTTTTATACCACAGGTTCCAGTGCAATGCGTTGACAATCCCTCTGGAATTCCTGGTGTGGTGGTGGATGGGCAGAACACATTCCCCCTGCCTCCGGTGAGTCTGCTGGCAAACAGTTTCAAATACACAATCAAGCACTTACAACACCTTTATTGGGATAAGATCTGTTTTTACATTTATTTAATTTTATATCTTGTGGCTTTGTACTAACTAGGCAGCCAATGCATCGCTGACCCTGCCACCCTTTCATCAAGGCCAGGGATCTTTCAGGTTAGGCATACCATACTGTCCTTCTTGTGTGTGTGTGTGTGTGTGTGTGTGTGTGTGTGTGTGTGTGTGTGTGTGTGTGTGTGTGTGTGTGTGTGTGTGTGTGTGTGTGTGTGTGTGTGTGTGTGTGTGTGTGTGTGTGTGTGTGTGTAAATCGACTCAACTCAACTTTATAGAGCACACATTTACCAACAGTAAAGCTGAAGTGCTGTACAGGTTAAAACACAAACAATTCAAATAATCAAAGCAAACAAAACAATTCACACACACACACACACACACACACACACACACACACACACACACACACACACACACACACACACACACGCCATATATGTCATATTAAAGTGTTTGCTCTGTTCATCTGTAGCGCAGTAAGACCATTCCAATTCCCTTTGGATGAAGATGAGGAGACTCCCATGGAGATCGACTCTTCAGATGATGAGGCGATGGAGACTGAGGTGGAGCATTTTGTCCATTTCATGCATGCCTCTTCTGAACACCATCGAAACATATGTACATAACATGTCATGAACACCATAGAAACACATTTTCATATGATGTCATATCAGTGGTTTCCAACCTTTGTTCCTTGAAGCCCCCACATCTTACATCTGTCAAAACCGCACGCACGCACGCACGCACGCACGCACGGACATATGTTTTTCAGGCATTTTAACCCATACCGTATGCTCGTAGGATGAATAGAAAAAAGAGACAAGGTGTTTAAACATCTTTTAACAATGTTATTAGTGTGCTTCACAGTCAGTGATGTAGCATACTGTGATTTGGCTATGAATTTGTGCTGTTTACTGTAAAATGTTGAACCACCTCTGAGCAGACAAGGCATATCAAGCCAAGCCCCCACCCCCTAACCCAGTGGTTCTCAACCTTTTAAAAAAAATAATCATATTTTAACGCTTGACCCCCCTAAATAATCATGTTTTTACTAACCACCACACCCTAAGGGTTACATTTTATATAAAACGGTTCTATTGTGAATATAGCAGATCGACATGCTCACAATGCACTACTTTCACAATTTCACAATTTCTGCCTGTAATATTTGACAATTTGACCAATGTTTAATTTGTAATTTTAGAGTTATTAAACTATATATATGTTGGTTTGTTTACTGTTGAGTGAGAAAACAAATGTTGCACATTAAGTTAATCATCTGGGGACCACCCCCCCTAAATAATTTGGGGACCCCCTTGGGTCCCCTTACCCACAGGTTGAGAACCACTGCCCTAACCTACCCTCTGGGCAACTACCCAAGTGGGGCCCTGGACCCCAGATTGGGAAACAATACAGATGAACAATGCTATCAAGTTATGTACAATATTGCAACTCTCACCCTCTGCCCTAAATTTGCTCTCTTTTGTACAGGGAAACGGAGATGTGCATGCAGTTGACAAGTCAGCACCCCAATGAACCTGCTGGCTGGAAAGATCATCAGTTACTAGGGCCCAAGGTGGAGGGACCTTAATTATGTTATACTTTAGCTATTGAAAAATAGCAGATATACAAGCTCACTGCACTCGTGAGCTATTTTTGAAGTCGTGAAAATGTGGATGATCTTGCCCTCTCTCAAAATGTGTGAAAATCTTAGTAAAGTATTTTTTTTATGCGAAATCTGCTTCTGGGGGGGTCCCTTGAACTAAATATTTTGAGATGGGGGTCCGTGGCCATATACATAATTTTGGGGGTCCTTCACATGAAAGGGTTTGACCACTATACTGACATAGAAACATAGGTTTTTCAAAAAACAATTTTAAATATTCAAAGACAAATTTTCACGCCGTGAATCCTTGTACTCCTTGTACTTTTAGTATTAATAGACTGCAGTATTGATACCTTTACGTAAAGAAAACAAAGGGTACTTCTCCCAAAACTGCTCTGTTGAAATTAAGAAAATGTGTCAAGATTTACAAAACTCTGTGTAATCATTTCCACAGACTTATACTGTAACTGTAAATGAGTACTGTAGTTCTACGAGGCCTGGAATTTCATCATTTTAGGGGCAAGGCCTCTTGGTCATTGTGTTGAGGGCATGAACCTACAGTAAATGCCAGGGCAGGAATGCCATCAGAAAAGAAATAGAATGGTTATTTTAAATAATGAATTGAATTTAAGTGGTTAAGGGTGATGTATTGGCATTTATTGTCAACTGTCATACCGTGTTTAATTCCCTCACAAAATAAAGGTATAATGTCTCTGTTGCTTTCTGTATTCAGTATACTAGTATTCCTTCTGACTTACTTCATATATCTTATATTACATTTTAGAACTGCAGCCAGCGGTATTTGAGTGTCACCAACAGACCAAATGCAGCACTCCAATTGGCTATAACGTCCCCCAGTCCAGGGGATCTTAACGTCCGCCCAGCCAATGGATCTGTAACCCTACACCAGCCCATACAACAAGCCTGCACCAGCCTGCAAGCAGCTGTTGTCACGGTTACGCTCCACCCAGCCCACGCTGCCCACGCCCAGCCCACTCAGCCCACTCAATCTCAGAGGCAGCTGATCCAAAGAGATTGGCTGATCCACACAAGAAAGATTTGCGGACAACACCGGAAGTGCGTCCGGCGGTCAAATATGTCTGACCGGAAACGTGCGCTGCGGCACAATAGTTCCGCCACAATAGTTCCCCCCCATTTTTTTTTTTTTTTTTTTTTTTTTTTTTAAATATATATATATTTTTTAATATATATATATATTTTTTATTTAAAAAAAAAAAATTTTTAACTAGATGTGAGCGGGCCGAAGGCCCGCGAACCTCTAGTGTTTTACAATTGAATTTAGGCATTTAGTAGACAGTAGACAGTAGACACTCTTAATCCAGACCAATGTACAGCAGGTAAGCAGGTAAACACGAGGTAATACATCAAATGCATAGACATTGTAATCTAGGATCATAGGTAAACCAAGACCGTTTAAAGAAAACATACATTAGAACTATGCAACTAAGATGCCAGGTCAACAGGACATGGCATCTGTCTGTAGACTCTTCATAACATGGTATGCTATCTCAATTACATTTAAACTTTCTATAAGCCTGCAAGGTCGTCAAGACTAGTGCAGGTGCTACGGCAAGTGCTATCTATGGTCTGAAGAGGTAAGTCTCCAGATTGTGGCAGAAGATTGGGAGTTTTCCAGTCTGGGACATGGGGAGCGTTGTCCCAAATGTTTCAGGGAAGGTTCGGACAGTTTCCCGGGTGTTAGCTGATGTGAGTGAGCAGGAAGGAAGGGTTGTAGGGTTGGATCAGGCTTTGAAGATATGGGGGGTGCCATACCTTTGGTTGCTTTGTAGGCCAACATCAATGTTTTGTTTGTTAGTTTTGGAGAAAGGGGGAGACGTCAACATTTTTCGCTGGTTGAAGACCAAGCGCTTAGTTAGGATTCATTAGTTCATTTAAGTTTGTCTTGGTAAAGACAGCACTTTCTTGTAAAAGTGCTTGCTTACTTGTGTGTGTCCCACTAAATGTGGGCCTTTGCTAACTTTTAAGCAAGGCTAATCTCATGTTAATCCATTGCATGACAGTGTCGTTTATCCAAACAATTCTACATGCTACAGTAACAACGCACTTCGGCAAAGTATGTGAAGGTAACTGTTCTTTTTGCAGAGTAGGCATAGAACAGTGCATGGTGTTTTTAATGCTGACAGTTTTGGGATCCGATTTACCTTTTCCAATCTGGGTTGTGAAAGCCAAACCGGACCCCACAGCCAGGGAATATTGTAGTCTACCTTACTTAGCCTATCAGCTTTTTTGTAATATGGCGAAATTATTGTACATTAGGGCTTTTTTGCATTATTGATCATACATCATACAGGGGTAAAAGTGACATACAAATATACGATAATCTCATACATTTGGCAACACTGCTGGTGTCAAAAAACTGCTATCTGGCCCTTGGTCTGCCACGGTGTCTGCTCCCAGGACGTGAAGTGAAGGACTAGGGAGATGCTCAGGAGGCATCCATACTAGATGCCTGAACCACCTAAGCTGACTCCTTTCCAAACAAAGGAGCAGTGCAGCTCTACTCCGAGTCTCTCTCAGGTGACTGAACTTCTCATCCTATCTCTAAGGGAGATGCCAGCCACCCGTCTGAGAAAACTCATTCGGCTGCTTGTATCCGCAACATTATTCATTGGGTCATGACCCACACTTCATGACCATAGGTGAGAGTAGTTAGGAGATGAAGCTTTGTCCTCTGGCTCAACTCTCTTTTTGTCACAACAGTGCGGTACAGCGACTGCAATATGTTAGAGTTGCAAAAAGAAGAACTGATGTGCACATCCAACCGAAAAGAAATAACTGCAGCATTAAGAAATATCCACACACAATATCCACAACAAGGGTTCATATTTTAGATTGTAATTAGAGAAAAGAAAAGATGAGTGTTATTATGTTTTCATTCACTGCTTTCTACCGTTTTAGCAATTGGGGTGGGGGCATGCATATAAGTGACTAAATATGTATTTTTAGACACAAGCCCAATTCTCAGATGCACGGCAATCTTTCATGGGCAGATGTGACTCATAAGGGCTAATAGTGTTACTGTAAATATAAGAAAGCGCTGGCTTATTGTGTATAATATTTAGCCACTTTACGCATGCCCCCACCCACTGAAATCTAAACAAAGTAAATGAAAACATGTTAACACTTGTGTTTTCTTTTCTCTAATTACAATCTAAGATAATTATGAACCCCTGTTGTAAAAAAACTAAGTTGTCCTTAAGGGGGTTAAACCTTTACCTCAAAGTATTGCCCCATGTAATTTCCTCATACTGTACATGTTTTTCAGACATTGCAACAGTCAATCAGGTCTGCGGCCTGTTTTGCTCGCTTTTGGACTGTTTTAGTTGGAATGTCTTGAAGCTAGTAAAGAGGTTACACATACACATACATGTATTGAGTTACAGTTCAACATTTCAAGAATAGTGAAAATAGCAGATCTACACGTTGCATAGGGCTAATTGGTTAAGTTAAGTTGCCCCACAAAGCCAAAGTGCACTACTGTAAGTAAGTTTTTGGACACACCAACTTATTTGTGTGTATCCCAAAGGTCAAATTTGTCTTTGTGATTTTGGGGGACAAACAATTACCTCAAGAACAGTCTGATATACAATCAGTGTAATATCACTTATATGCCTATATCTCATTTGTCACATTTATGTTTAGTTATACTGCACGCTGCCTTTGTAGGGCAGAATAGCCGACCTAAGCTCAACAACGTGTTAAAGGTGTGATGGAGCAGGGTCAGGACTAGCATGGCGTTGCCAGCCTCTTTCACACACTTCGTTTTCCACCACCGCCACCAGGGGGTGGAGTTGAGTCGGGCTGGAACCCAGGCTAGGTCAGGACCACTTGTCACAATCAGCATCATCATGAAGCTGGACAGTAGAGGGAGACAGCAGCATTCTCCACACTGCACCACTGTGTGTGTGTGTGTGTGTGTGTGTGTGTGTGTGTGTGTGTGTGTGTGTGTGTGTGTGTGTGTGTGTGTGTGTGTGTGTGTGTGTGTGTGTGTGTGTGTGTGTGTGTGTGTGTGTGTGTGTGTGTGTGTGTGTGTGTGTGTGTGTGTGTGTGTGTGTTTTGAAATGTTGAACTTTAAATGTAGACCTATAAAGGAAATCAATAGTTTTAGCTCAGGATACCGACTGTGCAGTTGAGATGAGTTATCCAGATTCAGGAATAGGCCTACAGACACAAGTTATGCAAGTGATTCTTTAGGTTGAAATGCTATCATCCATCACCTTACATTAATCCATTATAGATTAGACAATCATTTGGACAATGAATCTGTTGGTAGTGCCATCAGATTTCCAAAATATGTGATAAATGGCTGCCAAGTTGTGCCAACGTTTTTCTTTGCCTGCCAGTGCGTAAAGGCAGAGTCTAAACCAGAGGGGGAGAATAACTGGTTACCAATTATTAAGGAGCAATTTATAGAGCTGTTGGAAATGGGAATATACAGCATGACAACATTCATTGAGCTTTGGGCAGAAACAAAACAGTGAGAGTTCTACTGTATAAGCGGCAGCACACTTGGGGCAAGTTGGAGTGATTGAAGGGTCAATGGATTGCACTTAATCTATCACCAATAACTTTGATGATATATTAAGTGCAATTCATTTATAAAGTATCACCAGTCACCAATATGATTGTACAGTATCACAAACGAATATGCAGGAATTATGCACAAAGTCCAACAGTCTTATCGACAATGACTAAATAGGACCACAGTCTATCAATAGTCAATACAAATACATGTGCACTCTATCAATAATGCCTAAGGTAGGCCCACATTCCATCAGTCTTCATAACAAGCATGCAAGCATAATGTCATCTTCGGCAGTGTACGTCTTAGCCAAAGTAAAACAAATAAATAAAAGAGTTTTAATCTAATTATCAACATGCACTATACTGTAAATCACATTACTGCAGGTCATGTTACTGATCATGGTAGGTGTTTTATCAGGAGGTCCTATAGAGCAGGGTTTTCAAAGTGGGTGACGGGGCACCCTGGGGTGCCGTGACGGCAGTCCAGGGGTGCCGCGCGATAATTTGATAATATTTGGAATTTATTTGGACTCTTGAAAAAATATTTAGTATCATCTTAAACTTGAAGTACAAAGTTATTTTCAGTCAGTCCTAACCAAAATGGCTATTATCTCAACGTTTTCCTCGCAACATAATCACTAAAATATCGTCACTGTCGGGCAGAAACCTTGTATCTCCAAGTTTGAAATGTGTACGTCTTTTGGTAAAGCTAAGCCCTGCTTCATCTTACAAGACTGTCGCACAAAACTAGTGAAAACAGCCGATCTACAAGCACACAACGCCTCGTGATGCAAGGCGTTGTGTGCTTGTAGATCTGCTGTTTTCACTAGTTTAGTACATTTTATAGATGATAAATAGAAAACGAACGGTTTTGGACATACAAGGTTTCCACCCGACAACGACGATATGCTATAAATATAAGGTGCTGGGAGTGAAAATTATAATGTAGGGGTGCCTCGGATTTAAAAAAAACTTTTTATGGGGTGCCCTGAGACAAAAAAGTTTGGGAACCGCTGCTATAGAGGGTATGTGACATCATCCTCATACCCGGAAGTTATGCGGGAACGACTAACTTACATCCAAAGAGAAAATATGATTGCATTAAACGATGTTAAACAACGTTAAACTCACTTTGCCACTCACTTTGTCACTCGATTTGCCATTCACTGTATGCATGCGCATACCCTCTATATGAGGTTATGCATGTTAATTAGAGCACTAGCAAACGTTGCCACATGTAGGCTACATAAATAAAACACCTCAGTGTCATACAGTATATCAATTCATCAAACTGATGAACCTATCAGAATAAATGTGTTATTTCATATTTCGGACTATTAGGCTAATGACTAGTGGAAAAACTAAATGATTTCCCAGAATCTTGTAAAGAGATAGAACACAACATAGTATTTAATATTTCACAGTGTTGTCTAGCATTAACAACCCCTACATGATTGGTGCTCCACCCAATAACTCCATGAAGTTTAGAAAACTGTCATCAAAGTGTTATTTTTATGAAACTGTGTGTGCGTGCATGCCTGTGTGCGTGTGTCTCGCTCTGAGTGTATGATGCTTGTGTCTCGCTCTGTGTGTCACTCAAATAATTGCGATTAACGATTTAATTGTGTGGCTTTTAGGCTTTGAAGTTGCACATGATAGATATGACATATAACCCAAATATACAAAGAAATCACTGACATATTTTACAACTTGATACTTAAAAAAGAACATTGATAGTGGATGCGATGCGTTGTGAGCTTGTAGATCGGCCATTTCCACTATTTCTTACTTTTTTTGGAGCGGTGAAAGCGCTCCCAATAGACAGGTATGTCTGTGGCTGGATGGCTGGCTATGTGGCTGGCTGGCTGGCTGGCTGGCTGGGTATGTCCGTAGCCTGGCAATACCTTGAGTGGCCACACACAACACACAAGTTAAAGGAGGGGCGCTGTTGTGCAGGCACACACACACACACACACACACACACACACACACACACACACACACACACACACACACACACACACACACACACACACACACACACACACACACACACACGGTATAGCTGCTCAGATTCACCGCTCCACTTCGAACCGAGGTTTGATTTTTAAAATATAAGAACATTTTTCAACATGGAAACGATTATAACGATTACGGAAAATAATCACTATTATGTAAAAAAAAAATCGCGATTAGACGATTAAGTAATAATTGTGACAGCCCTATGTGCATGTGCATGCACATGCGTGGGTGTGTGTGTGTGTATGTGTGTGTGTGTGTGTGTGTGTGTGTGTGTGTGTGTGTGTGTGTGTGTGTGTGTGTGTGTGTGTGTGTGTGTGTGTGTAGTCCCACCCTGCCTCTCTCTGTCCCCTGAGTTCTGACACCAATCCAATTATACCATGGCCTTTGTAATAGTTTGTGCATGTGTGTGTGTGTGTGTGTGTGTGTGTGTGTGTGTGTGTGTGTGTGTGTGTGTGTGTGCGAGGACACCCACCTCGCCACTTGTGCCCAACGGCCCTGCCCTGGGCAGCCCACAGGATGCCATCCCCCCGCTTTGATGCCCTCACACACACACACACACACACACACATACACACACACACACACACACACACACACACACACACACACACACACACACACACACACACACACACACACACACACACACACACACTCAGTGTGGATGTCCTCAGGAGATCCTATGATGTTCTTTAAGGCTTGGAGGCTCCATGCGTTTAGTCTTGTCTGGAGGATCCTCTTATTAAAGGCAGAATCACGGGACAGATCAGGTCTCCGTGCTGTCAGATGAAAACAGATTGCCTGCCACTGAGAGAGAGACAAATGGGCTTCAGGGACAGGAAGTGAACCCAAATTGTGAACGTGGTTAAAATTAGATCTGCGCTGGGATCTGTGTATACGCTCTAACTTCCCCGATCACAACAAAAAGAAGCCCTAACAAATGAAATAGAAATGCTGTTCCTAAGAGCTGGACGTTGGTATCTGCTGAGAAGGATACACATTCGTGTTTTTACTCATAATATTTATTTGGTCCTGGCTCCTGAACCAGTACTGGTATGGTACCCAATATAGATCAAGCAATTTCACTGGCTATCCGCCCTAGCAGCCACAACAAACCCATGCACTCACTGTACCCAAAGATAACCGCTTCATTTTGTCTTTACCGTATCCATAAACTTAACCTCATGCTCTTCACTGTACCCAAAGATAACCGCTTCATTTTGTCTTTACCGTATCCATAAACTTAACCTCATGCTCTTATTGCGACCGTCAGGTCGCAGTTACTGTCAAAACCTCGACCAGCTGTCTGTCAGTCTGTCTGTCTGTCAGTCTGTCTGTCAGTCTGTCAGACTGTCAGTCTGTCTGTCTGTCACACGTCACACTTTTTCCCTGCTCATATCTCCGCAACCGTTGCCCCGATCCATGCCAAATTTTGCACACATACTCCTTCTCTGCCAAATCACAACCTCATCACCACCCATCAATTCACACATGACCCTCTTCTAGCGCCACCATGAGGCTGATTCTTGCAAAACACATTTTTGGACACTGCTCCTACACATTTTGCCCTGAAATCACACAAATCGGTACACAGTATGTCTACACTCATGTCATCAACATGGATCTGTCTCATATAGCGCCACCTTCAGGCCGATTTGTTAAAACACATTTTTGGACACTGCTCCTACAGATTTTGCCCTAAAATCACGCAAATCGGTACACAGTATGTCTACACTCATGTCATCAACATGGATCTGTCTCATATAGCGCCACCATCAGGCCCATTTTTTCAAACACATTTTTGGACTGCTTCTACAGATTTTGCCCTAAAATCACGCAAATCGGTACACAGTATGTCTACACTCATGTCATCAACATGGATCTGTCCCATATAGCGCCACCTTCAGGCCGATTTGTTAAAACACATTTTTGGACACTACTCCTACACATTTTGCCTTAAAATCACGCTGCTAATCGGGAGATGATTAGGGAGTCTTACTGGTTAATGATGGGAAAATCATGGGAAAAAAACACAGCAGTGATCATGTCAAAATAAAAGGCTGCTATTTGTTCCAAACGACTGCAAAACATGCAGGTATTTGCTTCAAAAGGCTTTATACCCTGTATAGCCTATATGACATGTACTGGTATTTAACGACAAAATGTGAGATAGCTCTGTTTACATAATGCTGTACCCCCTCCAACTGTATATACGTTCCCAATTTTCAACTGCTTTTATAATATTTTGACACTTGCTTTGGCAATGTAAACGTATGTTTTCTCATGCCAATAAAGCTCCTTTGAATTGAAATTAAACCGAATCGATCATCAGTAAGATAACCACTTAGGATGGGAGTAGGACTTCTGTTGAAAGAGTCTCGGTTGGCCATCATAGGCCATGAGTAGGAAGCAGAACTGCACTGTTTTTTTTTTTCTACAAAGCCTTACTTAAGAAATTGCCTGAGTATCTTAACAGCTTATTGACTATTATTGTAATCGCCAATACCCGTTCACAAGATTACTTGGTTTTAAACATTCCCACAACTGTTAAATCTGATCTGGGCACTGCCTTTCTTTACTAATATATGGCTAACACAAGCAGAACTGTCTACTATGTGTTTTAAAATTGGAGAATTGTATTTCAAATAATTGATCGTTTTAAACAGCTTGTTAATAATACTTTAAATCTGTCTGTACTCTTTCCTGTTTGGTTGAACGTGGTGACCCACCTGTAGGAAGATCCCTGTTACGGGGGCACGGTGGCGCAGTGGTTAGCGCTTCGCCTCACAGCTAGAAGGTCCTGGGTTCGATTCCCGCCGGGGGACGCTGTGGGCGCTGGCGGCGTGTTCCTCCTCCGCGTCATCAGCGCCCACACCCTAGGTGGGGTTGGCGATAGGGCCTTTCTGTGTGGAGTTTGCATGTTCTCCCCGTGTCTCCTAGGGTTGATACCCTCACAAAAACATGCACGTAATCCTGGTCTCAATAATGCCTCCCCCTGGCCAGCCGGGGCGCCTGATGGAGGGGAAAGGAACTGGTTGGAATAACGTGTTCCTTCCACGCGCTACGTCCAAACCAGGGAAATCTCCACTGTCAGGTGAAAAGAAGCAACTTGGACTCCTCATGCATAGAAGGAAGCATGAGGTCAGTCCGTTGTCTCCCCAGGCGCGGCAGAGGGAGAGCAGAGCCCAGGATTACATAGGCAATTAGCACTGGGTGAAAAAATGGGTTACAAAATTGTGGGATAAAAATTATAGAAAAAAAAAAGGAAGATCCCTGTTACTGAACAAACCCAAAAATATCACTTAGTGTACACCACCTTTAATAGGAACGCACTGACGCTCTTCCCTCTCCCCTATCTGCTGAGGCCAGCTGGAGTTTCCTCTCCTTCAACATTTCACCTTTTTTCGTCTCAGAGAACTTCAGATAATATCCTAATCCTGACCAGTTTATGTTGGGTCAACGAGACATGCTTACATGCCCACACACAGTCATTAGCACTCTGCCGTTGAGTGAGGTAGTTACAGTATTTCTCAGGGTCTTTCAGGAGCATCTAAGCAGTTAACAGTTGTACATGGCTGGGTGTGTATGTCCTTGAATGACTATATGTATTCCCATGTGTTAACTACAGTATAACAGTGCAGTACTCGGCTGTTGCTCTTAATAGGCTGTATCCTCCTTCTCTGTCATTCTACCTTGTCACATTAGCCAGTCATTCAGAGCAGTTTGCGTATCCTAATGGCCCGTGTACGATGACACTCATAGATTATGTTCAGCCCTCTCCAATCATCCCCAGGCTCATATAGCCCACTGTAGACTATCTACAGATAAGAGATTTACAACATGTAAACATCCTCAACTCTGTTTGTTTTGTTTTGTTTTTTTGTTTTGTTTTTATTTAGTATGAACATGACCTGGAATAATGATGCAGTACCATTAACCTTGTACGACCTATGGCACATGACACATAGTCTCGCATGGCCAGACTGTTGACTCTCGTATTTGCAAATGCTCCTGTCAGCCAGGGGGATGGAAGTTCGACATCGAATCAAACCTGAAAATAATTGCTAAAAGTAAAACATTTGAACGCTATGATAAGATTATAATCCACTGCGGTGGCAATGACACACGACGCAAAAGATCGGAGATCACTAAGATAAATGTTGAGTCAGTGTGCACATATGCAAAGACAATGTCGGACTCCGTAATTTTCTCTGGTCCCCTGCCAGATATGACTAATGATGAAATGTACAGTCGTATGGCTTCATTCAACCGCTGGTTGTCAGGTTGGTGCCCAGATAATAACGTGGGCTTTAATGATCACTGGCAAACTTTCCAGGGGAAATCTGGTCTGATGGGGAGAGACGGCATACATCCAACTAATCTAATCTCACAAACCGGTAGAGCAATCAGCGACAAATGCATTGTGCCTGGCCTGCCTGTCAGCAGGCCATCTTAACACAGCCGCAACTTTCCCACAAGAAATATTTAAATTGTATAACCAGCTCCCCCTGAGTTTGTATCGATGTGTCCTTGAGCAAGACACTGAACCCCAAACCTATCTAATATCAAGGGGGAATTCCTCTAGCTTTAGGCTAGTGGATAAGATGTTGTGACTTTACATCCCTTCCAACACGGGAGACCACGTGGTCTCCCGTGAGCACACTGGGTAGCAGGTAGGGGTTAAGTGTCTTGCTCAAGGACTTAAACTGGGCTGCCTTGAGAGGCAAATCAGTGATCTTCTGATTCCAAGACAGCCTCGACCCTCTCTGCTACTGCTATGTGGTATTATGGCACCCGGAAGTGAGATTCTAACTGACATGTCGCCTCTCTGGTCTCAATTCTAGGACTACCACTACTTCTGCTACTGTTCCTACTATGAGTAGCCTAATGATAATCACTAACATACCGGTAGATCTGAATTGATTTGATTTAGCCACTGATGAACGTACAGGATTGAAGTGGATGACACTGACGATAGTTCATGAAACCCTTTCCTCTCTCTGTTTCTGTCAAGCAGGCAAAGAGGACACACATGTCAAATCTCATCTTTCTCTATCTCTCTCTCCATCTCCTCCATCCCTTCCTCCTCCTCCTAGCTTCCCATCCTCGGCTCCCTTTTTTATGTGAAAGCAGGAAGTAAAACCCCAAGAACCAGCATGACGCAACCTGTGCAGCATGGGTGTGTATATCATGTCCCCCAGGATGGACCAGTGAGATGGGTGAAAGATATTCCTTTAAAGTCTGGATCATGGACACATCCTCTGCTCCTTATTATGTCTAGAAAATACACACACACGTATGTACACACACACACACACACGCACGCACATACATGCAAGCACACACGCACATACGCACAGAGGCCTATGCTAGGGATGCATCCTGGATAGTGTGACATACTGTAGACCACATTAGTCCTATATATGCTTGTAGATCTGCTATTTTTGCTATTTGGGGAAAGAATTATAACTGAAACAGTTACTGTATCATGCCTCCTCCCTATTGGAGTATTGTATAACTCATGGTGATGTACTGAATCATGGACTAAAGTAAACCATGGGTCTTCAACAGGGGGTCCGGGACCCCTAGGGGGTCCTCAGAGTTACTACAGGGGGGCCGCCAAATCTTTGTGTGATAGGATCATGTCTTCCCTAGCATCCCTATTCTGAGTGGAACATTAGCCAAAAAATAGCAGATCTACAAGCTCACAACACCTCGCACTGCGAGGCGTTTTAAGCTTGTAGATTGGCTATTTTTGGCAAAGAGGTTTTGTGTTGAGGGAAAAGAAGAGCTGACAAAGTATTGACAGTTCAAGTGGTTAAATGTCCGAAAATACTGGTACACAAAAATCCAACATACAGTACACCGATGATGATGCTGTCAAACAAGTCTAAGCTGTCTACGAAATCTATGAACTTTTTAAATCTGCAACACAATGTTATACAATATGTCTTGGGGGTCCCTGCTTCATCTCTCTCTCAGCTAAGGGGTCCTTGGCCTGAAAACGTTTAAGAACCCTGCACTACAGGCTTACACACCCACCCACCCATACCTCAGTGCCCCCCAGACGTCAGCCACCAATACGCGCGGCGCACACACAGTCACGCCCCACCCAGGGTGTCTGCACAGTTCCGGGCTGTGGAGGCAATTAGCAGTAATGGCAGGAAGCTTGTTACCGTTATCTGCTGCCGCGGAGGCTGGCATTCACAGACCCTGGCCGGTCACGTACTGAGAGAGAGAGAGGGTAGGGGGGGTCAAAGAGAAGGCAAGGCTGCAACCCACTGTCATATTGAGTCATGGAAGGACAAGTGCATGTATGTCTCCAACATCTGGCTTTGTCCGGTCCCCCCAAAAATCTCTGGTCCCCCAAAAAATCGTCCGGGCTCTAAAGCATGGCCTACATCTGGCCTAGATATGGCCTACATCTTGGCACAAACTAGATAAGACAAACGTAAAATATACCACTTCGTCCTATAAAGGCAATTGGGCAGGTGGGTACTCGTTGCTTCTTACAGTATGTGCATGTGCCCATGCATACAGGACACACAGAAACACAAAAGCCTCCTGACAGAAAGTAATCTCCATACACATCTGTTCAATCCAGAAAGAGCACATATTGTTCTTAGTTCTCATTTGACAATTGGAGATAATGTTTTTATATGCAGTGCCAAGTTCCTGGTTCATGTTGACATATTTAGGAAGAGGAGGAAGTCTGCACACTGAGTCGTTGCTCCAAGGAATAATTATTTTATTGAAGATAAGATGTCCATGACTCCATGCCTTATCTTGTCCGACTCAGTGTGCGGACTTCTTCCAATTCCTATGTACGTATTTTTGTCCAGCACCTGAAACTATTTTTTGGGATGTGCGTGTCTTCCCTTGAACTCACTTTGACATAATTATTGACTTGGACATTTTCTTGGCCCCTTTCAAATCCAGGTTTCTTTTTTCTTTTTCTCCCTGTAATGTAAAGCTAGGGGAAGAGCATCGCAGATGTATTGATAACTACTGCATTCAAAATAAACATTCTCTTGGAACCAACATGAGACCAGAATGCTTTGTTGTTGAGGACGATTGTAAAGGAGACATGCACAGGGATCATCACCATGCTGGCTTGGGGTGGACACATTTTTTCAACATGAAAGTTTTGCCACGGACAGACAGTACAAAATGAGTGGACAATAATATTAAACACAACGAGCTAGCCCTGAATTACCATGACAAGTTTGACTCTGTAACTCTGAGAGTGTTCAGTTGTACAATTGAAGGGGGTCCTTGCAAATAAAACGAAAGAGAACCACTATAGTGGTATTACACCAGTAGAGTGTCATATACAAATTCTGAAGAAAACCTGGAGACTTGACATTTAGTAATTCAGAATTATGATCAAAATAAAAACGTTATAATGATGTGTAAAGAAAATCTCACATTTGCCAAGTTTTTGCCACGGACACATGTTGATGACCACTGGACATGCAGGACCTACAGTACCAAGAATTGGTTGACATGGCAAATATACAGTAGGCTGAAAATGAGTAAAGTAGGCTATATACAGTTGGAGGAGGGGGTACAGCATTGTGTACAGTGCTACTGTATGTCACATTGTGTCTTTACACACATACAAGCTTTTTAAAACATATAGCAGCAATCTTTGGAACAAATAGCAGCATTTTTTCTTAAACTATTTAAATGGTGTAAAATAAAAAGCTTCAGATTTAACATGCGTTTAAAGGTAGCAGCTCTGTTTATACAGCAGGTCTAGAGGTCTACTCTGGACACTCGGACAGTCCCTAATAACGGCGTGGCTTCCCTGTGGGTCTATGATATCTTGTCAACATCATGTTGACTAATTAGCATACATTTCAAGCCCTACTCGGCCAGAAAACCTCAGGTCGGGTTAGCTCTGGTCCATAGAAAGACCCGTCGTCTGGTCAGAAAATAACAAAAACTGTTTCGCCCCTCCCCAAACCAAAGGTATCAGTAGACAGTTGAAAGCTTACTCTACTTAGTGGACACAGTCTGATCCCCCCACCACACGCTTACAATACATTTCTAGGGCAAAAATACTCTACTGGATGGAGACACTCTTCCTGGTTGAAGACTGTTTTGACGAAACAGCGCTTCCAACGTCGCAGAGTTGAATAACACCCAATGAGATTAATGCTCTGTGTAATTCGGTCCTCTGACGTGCGCGGCAGCAGTGAGTTGGCACCTTGATGGCGATGACAAATAGTGAAAAACTAGAAGAAATGGAGTCTCCATCCAGTAGAATATTTTTCATTTTGCCCTTGAAATGTATTGTAAGCGTGTGGTGGGGGGCTCAGACCGCGTCCACCAAGTAGAGTAAGCTTTCAACTGTCCACTGATACCTTTGGTTTGGTGAGGGGCGAAACAGTTTTTGTTAATTTCGGACCAGATGTCGGGTCTCTCCGGATTTGCCAAGGATTTGGGAAGTAGACGAACATAGCGTTAGGGAGGACTCCACTAACGCTATCGACCAGAGCTAGGGTCGTGTCAGGTAAAGTATTGTCGGATTTGGGAAGAATTTGAGAACTCTATCACAGAGTAAAAGTAATAAAATAATACCCGGCCAGACTAATTAGCATACATTTTAGGCCCTACCCGGCCCTACATGTCGGGTCGTGTCGGGTGTGGTCGAGTTTGGGCAGAATTTGAGAACTCTAGTCTAGGTCAAACATCGTTGACCTATACTGTAACTGCTACTACATTAGCGTATGTTGACATTTCAGCCCTAACGTCAGCACACTACCTCATGTGTACCCAGCAGCCCCTAGCCTATGGTGTGTGTGTGCTAGTGTGTGCGTGCGTGCGTGTGTGCGTGCGTGCGTGCGTGCGTGCGTGGCTGTGTGCGTGCGTGAGGAGAGAGGCTGTCGTCAGGGAGGGCAAAAAAGACTAAACAAAATAAATAGCAGAAGTCCCTGAATGAGCCTCAGACACAGCAGTCACGTACCAACACACACACACACACACACACACACACACACATGCACGCACGCACTAGCACGCGTGCACGCACGCGGCCAATCAAAGCTGTTTATAAAGCACATTTATCAAAATAACACTTCACAGGGCAACACAGGAAATTAAAACCACTTAAGACCTCTTAAAAAAATAGCCCATCTACAAGCTGCACATGTCACATCCTTCTGTGAGATTGTAGATGGGATATTTAACTATTTTGGGAATATTGGGGACTTTTTTATTTTTATTTTATTTTCTCCTTTAATGCCCAAAGTAGGTTGAGCTAAAGTTAAAGTTGGTTAAAGTAAAATATGAATCATACAAAAAACTAAATAGAAGACAAAACTTTTAGTTTTATACAAAAAAAGTAAAATCTGCTGTCAGTGTTATTAACACAATGCAAGGCAATGTTAGGCAATTTAGAAATTAGAAGTTAGCGTGATCTAGATTTTGACAGCTGTATTCATCAATAGGCTACTGTCTGAATAGAAATATAGAATCATGCTTCCATGCTTACATAAATACATCACACCACAGTATACATATACCACTAACAGTATCTGGCATCCCTATTTTGGACATGACGTTTTATAGTGAAAACCATTAGTTGAAATTGTCCGAAATTATAAAAGTTAAAAAAAAAGAAAGAAGCGGATGTAGACTACAACGTGTCACGTCTTCATGCGACAGGTTGTGAGGTGTAGATTTGCTATTTTACCAACTTGTGTGCGACAACAACAATACACATTTTAAACAGAGATACAAGTTTACCTAGCCTGACAGCTGCGATATAACAAGGAGTGTCACAGCTATAGCTTTCATCACCTAAATGATGGGAATGAAAACGGTATCGTGTGCATGACAGCCATTACAGTATGACAGACGGTATGATGAATTAATTTTCTTAAATGACATGGATTAATAGTGTGAGAGAGAATTGTGCAACTTTTCACATAAAGATCCCACATTACACAGAGATGCTGCACTTTATCTCAATGATACACTCAACTGCTTCAGCCAAGTTTGCAGAATCAAACTGTGCTCCCCACTGTAGACCTCACTGTCTTTACGTCTAAATACAGTACCTACCAGAGAGAGTTACATAAAGCCTGTTATTAAATAACGTTATGAAATGATGCTTGTTTTACTTTTTGTGTTTTATTTCCACGAGCCGAGACAATCGACTCAACAATAAAGATCATAACAGACCTGGCAGGCAGAATGGCTTAAATGAAGGGAGCTAAGCGAGCGCTTGTGTGTGTGTTTGGACTAAGACATCCTCTGAGGAAATTGTTATGAAATGGCATGAGGCTGGCACACCACTCCTAACCCCCGGCCATGTTTGTTCTGGCCTGTCCTTCATTCATGGCATGCAAAATAAACTGGAAAGCCAAATAAACATGCCTCCATTGTGGACAATGTGTGTGTGTTATTCACTTATTTGTATTGCTGTGTGTGCATGCGTGCAAGTGTGTGTACAGTAGGTGTAGAGGTAGGTTGTGTGCATGCATGCGTGCATCTGAGCTTATGTGCTTAATTGTGCTTATTCTGAGTGATTTAAAAGCACGGTAATCACATAGTGTACACAGAATGCAGAAAGACAGTGTGGAGCCTCAAGATACTATGGATCCCAGGTAAACCAAGTCAAAACAATATACTATTGAAATAACAATCTGTACAATGAAACTATATAGGATACGAGGTATACAATGAACCTAGCATCTACAGTAAACACCATTCATGCATGCATCTAAATGAAATCCTTATCATTGTGGTCAAGAAAACAACTATGGAAACAGTAACGCATTTAGCATAGGATATCTCTCCAGCAGTTCTTATGCCTCAACTTATAAAGGCCTGTCCATACTGTCTCCGACCACCAAACGTTTCGTCTGAAAGGCGGAGGCATTTTGTGAGCATGTAGATCGGCTATTTTCAAAATTTCTGCCTCTAATATTTGACAATTTGGCCAATGTTTAATTTGTCATTTTAAGTATTTAAAAAGTCCTTAAAATGTCACTTTAGAAATGTGCAGATACCCTCTATACACTTAAACTTTATGTTGGTTTGTTTACTGTCGAGAGAGAAAACAATGTTGCACATTAAGTTAATCATCTGGGGACCCCCAACATAAGTTGGGGACCCCCATGGGGGTTGAGAACCACTGGGTTGGGGTACTGGTGGTCCGGGGACCACCAGTGGTCCTAAATGATGGAGAGTTGGTATCCAAATTCCAGTTGGTTGCATTTTAGGCTCTCAAGCATAAAATTGTTGTATAACATCTACTTTAATACTTTACAAGTTTAACTTGTAAAGTACTTTTCAAGGTCTCCCCTTAACTCTGACAGTGTACAAATGACAAGGAGAGGAGAACAGGTGCGCTTCCTCTGATTGCTGCCACTGATTTAGGCAGTGGGTGCTCAGCTCCCACAGAAGTGGAAAAAGCAGCACACCAAAATTAAGATGCAAGACAGTTGCAGTGTTCCATTTTAATCTGAACGCTAACGCGTTTCGGCACAAAGCCTTCTTCAGAGCAAGTTAAAAGTAACAGTCGTACACTGTTAGAGTTACAGAGGTCAATTTAGACCCCCATAAAGGAACCCACAAAGTCCCTGGAATCGAAGAATTGTTATTTTGATCGACGTTTGCCTGGTATCTCTCCTATGGTGCCAACATCAATACAGCATGGAATTGTGGACAAAACCGTATCCGACAATGACAAAATATTCTACGTAGTGGGTCTGAGAGGCTAAATCTCATCGAACGGTGGTCCGTGGCTCAAATGCAGAATAAATAATGGACCTTGATGGGTTGGAAGGTTGGAAAACAACTGGTCCAACTGATCAAACTCTTTGGTATGACACACTGTAATCACAAGGCTCTCCATTTGTGATGTATTTATTCATGATGATCAAATCCAGGTACGTGCAGAACATTTTAGATGGTAAAGGGCTGACATTTCTGAAAGGGCCTTTTGGTGAAAATATTGAAAATAGCAGACCTCCAAGTTCGGAGGTTGGAGGTCAGCTATTTTCGGTTCTTGATTACACACTGAATGAACACAGAAAGGACAATTTTTTTCAACATAAGAAAGATGCTACATTCAAGGCAATTCTCTTGAATTCTGCCTTCCGGTATGGCATGGAAAGGAGGGCATTTGCGTTTCTTTCACCATAGTGAAAACTGCATTCATGGTCTGGAGAGGGCACTTTCTACAGACGAGTAAAAAGGGGCAGGGGCTCAAGCCCCCTTTGATGTCTATGTGTGTGCACGTGCCTGATCAAATCCGCCATGGTTCAGCCAGTTATGTGCATGCATCCACAGAGGCACAGGCCTATGTGACGTCCAGGGATGAACTCCACTGTAGGGTCACTGTAGTGGGCAGGGGCGTCACAAGGGGTAGGAAAGTGGGACTGAGTTACCAGGGCCCAAGGTGGAGGGGCCCTAGTAACTTTAGCTATTGAAAAATAGCAGATATACAAGCTCACAGCGCGGCACCGAGTGCCGCGCTGCGAGCTTGTAGATCTGCTATTTTTGAAAAGTCGTGAAAATGTGCGCAAATCTTTGAATATATGTATTTTTTAAGTGAACATTTGTAACTCAAATTTTGCTTCATGGGGGGTCCCTGGAACTAAATATTTTGAGATGGGGGGGTCCTTTACATGAAAAAGTTTGAGCGTCACTGACATGGAAACATTTCCGACGTTTCTTGGCACACATTTTCACGATTTTTCAAAAATAGCAGATCTACAAGCTCGCAGCGCGGCATATCTGCTATTTTTCAATAGTTAACATTCATGGGGGGCCCGCAGTGAATCCTTGTACCCAGGGCCCAGAATTTGGTGTGACGCCCCTGGTAGTGGGCATGTTGTGTGCACGTATGTCTATGCGTTGCCCAGAGGGATGTTCTCCACCCAGCAGAGAGCAGAGCTGATGTAAAGCTAGCTGTGAGTGTCCTCTGACATGCAACGTCTTCAAAAGACGGGAAGTCACTTCTAAAGGATGGGAAACATACAGACATAATCTCTGCCCTCTGCTTCTCCCGCTGCATGTGAAACGTGGCTAGAACAAAGGCTGCTTAATTATTGCGACCGTAGGTCGCAGTTTAACTATGATAACCAGCACATCTTGTCAGTACGTACGTCCTTCTGTAACACCACAATTTTGATGGCATTGTGACATCACATGACATCACCTCATCAAAGATCAAACCCTGGATATCTACTGTATACATGCAGACTGGATCATCACCTAGATCTCCATATATGGAGCTGACCTCTACATCTGATTCCCAGATGATGCCCTGTTAGGGCAACCACACTAATAGAATCCCTCTAATGCCCATACAAGGGGATAAGGACTGAGAGACAGATACTGACACTCACGGACGCTGGGGTCTCACAGCACACGGTTGGTTCTACAGAGAGGGATCTCCAACAACAGACACACAAACGAAAGAAAGGGTGGGGGGAGACCGGGGGAGAGAAGAACGGGTGTTGGGGTCAACGGAAAGAACCCCCCAGCGGCCGTCACGACTGGCTGATGAGGAAGAGTACGTCACAGATCACGCGAGACACCAGCGGGTTCACGAGGGGCGACACCGCGATGTCGAGCAGCCGCGACTCGTACAGCGTGAACTCCGAGCGGTTCTCCTCCACCGTGGCCAGGGCGCTCAGGGCGCGCGCCGCCCTCCGCAGCATGTCCACGCTGGTGGGCTGCGGCCCTTGCAGTACTAGCGCCCCCTGCTGGAACTGCGCCGCCGCCAGGCCGTCCTCCAGGAAGCCCAGCAGGTTGCCCACGCTGGCCTTCTGCATGGCGATGGCGCGCGCCGCCACGCCGTCGTCGCCGCCCGCCGCCAGGTTGGCCAGCAGCACCACAGCCATCTCGCGGCACACGGCCTGGCGCCGCTCGCCCACGGCGCGCACCAGCACGCTGTACAGCCTTTCCAGGCGGCTGTGGGGGGGTGTGGCCAGGATCAGGTCCACGTTGTTGTCCTGCACCGAGAGCTTGGCGAGTGTCTCCAGGACCAGCCGCCACAGGGACAACATGGAGCCGGCGGCGGGGCCCACGCTGCAGGGGAAGGGGTCCAGGGCCTGGGCCGAGGGGCACACGGCCCAGTGGAGCAGGCCGTCCAGCAAGGGGAGGCAGAGGTTCTCGGGGTAGAGGCCCAGGTCCAGCTGGCCCGAGATGTTGGCCAGCGTCACCAGCGTGTTCTCGCGCAGCGCCTGCAGGCAGTCCCACCACCACTCGCCGTCGCGCTCGCAGCTCACACCCTCGCCCTCCTTCTCGTAGGTGTCGTAGGGCGCCTGCTTGCGCTCGGGATGCCTGTGGTGCAGCAGGAGCAGGCGGCCCAGCAGCAGCAGCAGCCCGGGGTGCTTGGCCATCTCCTGGTCGTTGCCGGGCACGAAGGACAGCGAGCGCACGATGTTGGACACGCAGACGCAGCGGCAGGCCAGCGAGTCCTGCCAGTCCGTCAGCGCGCTGAACGGCGTCTCGTTCTTGGTGTACGGCTCGTCCTCCAGGATCTTGAGGTTGCTGCTCGCCGTCTTGGCTCCTCCTCCTCCTTGCTCTGGGTTTTCTGTCGACGCTGTCACCTCGGAGGCTGTCCGGGGTGCATTCGAGGCGTTCTTGCGGCCTTCACTGTCCGCCACCGCCGCTAACCGCGTTCGTTTCCAGGCCTTGAGGAGGTGCCGGCGGCTCTGGAAGTGGGTCTGGATGTGCTCTGTGGTGTCGCCACCACCGAGGCTCCAGTGGATCAGACCGCTGTCGAAGCTCTGCCTGATCTGGCCCAGCTTGGACGAGTGGCTGCCCAGGAAGGGGTTCTTCTTATGCACTATCTTGATGGGGAGTTTATCGAACGTGCTGGCCTGTTTGGGCTTTTCAACAGCGAGGACGATGACAGCCTCCGGGGTGGAGGCGGTGGGCTCCTTGACAGGAGTGGACGGCAGCGGAGGATTGGTCTTTGCCTCGTCTTGGTCGTTCCGGTCGTCCTCGTTGGTGTCGCGCTGGTCCAGCAGCTCGGGTGGCACGGGGAGGTAGTCCTCTGCATCCTCGGCGGCGTTAGGGTCAATGAGGGTCCGCTGGCCGGGGTCGCCCACCTCACTCTCCCTCAGGATGCCGAAGATCTCGATGAGACACCGCCGGAAGTGCTCCACCACCAGCTCCAGCAAGCCAGGCAGTTGGCCGAGGTTAAAGGTGGAGTCATCATCGTACAGTAGAATGTTGATGGCGTCCAGGGCCCAGGTGCTTTCTGCCAGAAGACCTGACTTCAGAGACATCATGAATCTCCGAGCCTCCGGCGTCCCGATGTCTTTCGCGGTGAGCCTCCGCCGGCGCTTGAGGTGAGGCTGCGACGCCTCCACCGAGCCGGGCGGGAAGCTGACTGGGTCCCGCCGGATGAGGGGCGGCTGGAAGGGGGCGTGGCCTATGTGGGAGGAGGCGGGCATCTGCATCTCCACCCACCGGCCCGACGGGTGGATATAGGGCGCCTTGCTGGGCGACGTCCTGCTCTCCATGGGCTGGGTCATGGGCGCCGGGCTCGTTACCTGTGGGATGTGGTTCTGTGCGTTCTGGTAGTTGGAAGGCAGCGGCTGGGACATGGAGGGACCATAGGAGTCATGTCGGTGTAGAGCTTCCGCTAGCCTCTTGCCTCTCAGTGGGTAATGCCACTCTTTATATAGTGCTCATCTGTGTACTGTCTGACATCAGAACCCGTCATACTGATGTCAGCAGATAGATGTTTTTGCCGTTTCCATAAATGGAGCTGTCATATATGAAGATATATCTCGCCCGGTCCAAATATGGAGCTTGTAAGGTCAGACAGACTGGGGTATTAGAGTCGGGTATCTCCATATAGACTTGGAGTACCAATATTCAGTGGGTAACTATGGCTACCTATCAACTACCCACATAATGTGTAGGTGAGTGAGGCTCGGTCTTCGTAAGATTGACATTTACAGCAAAATATTCAAGGAAATAATTCAACATAGTCAATGCTGCGGGATAAAACGTTAATGAAATAGTTTTATCATTCAACAGTTTATATTAATAGTAATTGCGACCGTATAGGGAGAAGTTTACTATGAAACCCAGATCCTGTCTGTCCGTCTGAGGCAGGATGGGTAACGCCTCAATAGCTGACCTGTTGTGACATCACATTGTTGTGACATCACATTGTTGACCCATATTTGGCAACACCCATATATGGACACTCCCAGATGATGCCCTGTCAGGGGAACCACACTAACAGAATCCCTTGTTTGCCCATATATGGATATCTCTGATGTCATCAATATTAAGCCCATATCTGGGAATGCCAATATATACATATTGTCTAACATATAACATAAGACATCTATGATGTCATACGTCAGTCATATCCATATTTGGGAAAATATTTTGTCCACATTTTGTCCAACTTAAACAACCAACCGCAACTCGAATCACACTTGCAAATGAATTCCGTCCTGTGCGACCTAGCCCTTTAGGGCGTCTTACTGGTAATATTTATTTATCACTTATTATTGATGTTTTAGATATACACTGACCGTCATTGATCTGGGTAATGGACAAAGGATGAATTAGTAATACCGTGGATCAGATTAATATTTGAATGTCATAATCTAATCTTATCTCACTATAATGCGTACCACAGCAATAGTGTGTTTGTCCGTTTGTCCATCTGTAACTCCACGCCCAGTAGTTGTTCAATTGTCTAAAAAGCCTTGCTGACCATATACTTTTCCACTTTCAGATGTGTCTCTACTTCTCATAATCACAAAATGTTTAAACATTTTCCCCAAATATTGGCCTGTAGGTGGTGCAGGGCCTGACTGGGGCCCCACACAGTCGGCAGAAACTCAGAGAGAAGTCATAAGAGTCAGCGGAAAGCAGAAAGAGAAAAATCAACAGAATTGTTCCAGAAGAACAAAGGAACAATTGATTTACCATCAAGGGATAGCGACGTAGCTGTTATTCTTCCTGGAGCTACGAACTCTGAGCAATTTGGAAAGTTAGCTGTCACTCTTCAACTCAGAGAAGGAAGGATACAAACCATCGATGCGATGCATCCGGCATATGATCCATTGTCTTATGTTCTGTTACTGCCTTATGGTTCACAAGGGTATCACAAAGAACTGAAAGGCATCATACCAACTGCACTCTATTGCTATCATATCAGGATGTTGTATAAATGGTATTTTTTCCGCAGCTTGTTACTCACGCAAGGAAAATTCACCCAGCTTCACCTAGCTCAGTGGTTCTCAAACTATGGGTCCTGACTCAAAATGGGGTCGCGGGCAGGTGACAGTGGGGTCTTTTTTTTATCAAAAGAAGAAGAAGTGCGGTCGTGGGGAGGATTGGGGGGGGGGGGGGGGGGGCTGATGGGGTCGTAAATGTACCATTATCATTTAAACCAGATGTTATAAATAAATAAATGAAATTTACATTATCAGCAACCTCTGACATTATTTTTATGCTTCAATTTTGTAAAAAAAAGGTGTTCATTTAGTGTTAATTTAATACATGGAAAAATATAAAATTGTTTAAAAATACATGGTGTAGAATCAATATGTTATGTTCTTTCAGGATTGCCATATCATTTTGAAAACATATCATGTTTCAATGAAATATGTAAAAGATTGGGTTGTAATTTATGAAAGGCGTTGCGGTAATGAGAGAAATCTGTGAAATTCAAATAAAAAACGTAAATTTACAAAAATATTTTATTTCAGAGTTTCGTGTAACTGTGCATGACTGTTAATAATCCATCCACTTTTTGAACAAAACGATTAGCTTTCCTAATCGTCTTGACGTTTTAACGTTGCGGTAATGAGAATTTGTATGCACATGTTTTGGAAAATATGCTCAAAAAGCGATTAAATTGTTGTTGAATGTTTTAAAATTAATATTCACAAACAGTTCAGACCTTGTTCATAATGCTCTAAAAAGATTTATTTTTATAACAGCCTGCAACTGGTGGATATATGCACTCCATGGAGCGCCCCTTTCTAGTTTCAGTCATTTGGGTCCACAAGTCAGAAGAATATGTGTGATTGCGACAGTTTACTATGAGAAATGTCAGTCAGTCAGTCAGTCAGTCAGTCAGTCAGTACACCTTTTTACAGTCTGTTGGTTGGTTCCCTTGTCACTGTGACATCACAGGTGATATCACAGGTGACATCACCTATGTAAAAGTCCATATATGGGTATTCCCCAGAATCTCTTTTATGCCCATATATGAAGATCCCTGATGTCATCGCTATATATCTCTGGCCAGATGGCCAAGACATGGCCCATATCTGTGTGGCTGGTTCAGATAGGGATCTCCATGTATGGGCATACAATATATTGTATGCATATGGATACATATTATTATTAATAAAGGATAAAATAAAATAAAAAGTCCATATATGGGCATTCCCAGAAACAAAATCCGTTTCATGCCCATATATGGAGATTTCTGATGTCATCAATCCCAGGCCCCAACTGGCCTAAGAGCCTGCTTTACTCTGATTTACACCCTACCTTCCACGAAAACGTTAATATTAAGTCCATATATATGGATATATATTAATAAAGGATAAAATAAATAAAATGTCCATATACAGTATGGGCATTCCCAGATGATGCCCTGTTAGGGTACCCCCTTATGCCCATATATGGAGATCCCCAGGCATCAAACCCAGGCCCTTACTCGCCAAGGCCCTGCTTGGCTTTACTAATTAACATACGTTTTATGCCCATATATGGAGATCCCTATGTGAACCAGCCATACAGATATGGGCCATGGCTTGGCCATCTGGCCAGTGATATATATCGATGACATCAGGGATCCTCATAATATGGGCATTACCAAATATGGGCATGTTTTGACATAACATTGTTGATCAACCATATATAGGTAACTGGTCCGATATCACTGGCCAGATGGCCAAGAATTGGCGCAAGGTCGCATGTTAGGGCGAGGTCGCATGTCGCCCTGAGGCGTCTTACTAGTATATTTTTGGCATAGACACATTGTTTATGCATTCCTATTTAGAGGATATCTCTCTGTATGCCTGTCTATCTGTTCGTCTACATGTCTGCCTCTCTGTCTGTTGTTTTGGCTGTCTGTCTGCCTGACTGTTTGTCTGCATACTGTGTGTGTGACTGTCAGTCAGTCAGTCAGTCAGTCAGTCTGTCTGTCTGTCTGTCTGTCTGTCTGTCTGTCTGTCTGTCTGTCTGTCTGTCTGTCTGTCTGTCTGTCTGTCTGTCTGTCTGTCTGTCTGTCTGTCTGTCTCTGTCCAGCCGGCTGCCATGACAATCACAAAAAGCAGTTCAATTAGTCCGCACACATATGCAAAGATGTGTTTGTTTTCTACACTAGCTGATTGCAGGCCAGCCTTCCATGGTGTCTTCCTACTATTGTCTGTTGATTGTATTTTGGTCTCCAGTGGTCAGTGCAACAATGGGCCGTCTGTGAGGGGATCACGCAGAGGGAGGCCCTCACTTGACAGATTGATGACAGACTCATTGAGTGACGGACGCAGCACTCAGCCTACTGTACGTTATAGCGTCTAATTAATAACGCCCCTTTATAGAAGTAGCAAAAGATTACATAAGAATCAACCCTACTGTATGTCCCGGCCCACTGGGGTAGCAGGCAAACTATGCCCCCTCGTTTTCTTAAAGGATAACTTTGCTTTTTTTACAACAAGGGTTCATATTTTAGATTGTAATTAGAGAAAATAAAAGATGAGTGTTAAAAAGTTTCCTTTACTGCTTTCTATTGTTTTAGCTATTTTAGTATTTTGATTTCAGTTGTTGGGGGCATGCATACAAGTGGCTAAATATGTCTTTTTAGAAACAATAAGCCGTCAATTTCTGGTCTAAAAATACATAATAGCCACTTGCATGCAAATCAAAATTGTTCAAATCACTAAAATGATAGAAAGAAGTAAATGAAAACATTTTAACACTCATCTTTTCTTTTCTCTAATGACTATTAGAGATCCAATTAGTAAACCAAATCCTATTAGTAAACCTTGTATCTGAACCGTACTGTCCTGTGCTTTCCCTATATGCGAACTGCCAATAAAGAATTCAATCAATCAATCAATCAATGCTCAAGGGCTAAGAGAATGATAATTCCCCAGGGGTGTGAGAACACGTTCTCAGATAAATTCTCACACTGAGATTTTCCCAGCCGATCTAGGGATTTGTTCCTGGCTGCAACATTCCGCTCACAAGGCCTGCTCACGTCAAGACTAAGTAATGGACCTCCAGCACTCCACTAACTGGGTCAACCCTGCGTAGCAAAGTGCCTCCACTAACAGGATTGATGGCTTTTGACTGACTTGGGCGGGTTGTTTAGACTGGTGAGCTGTTTGATCGGAGACATGACAACTTGACAACTCATGCGATGCATTAACACAACATGACAGCAACTCATCGACCACGACACACATCAGCGCACATCTGACACTGCCAAAGGCAGGCTCATTAGTAGTACTCGAGACACATTTTCAGTGTCGGCTGTTGGTCTACTCCAGGGTTCCCCAATAGGCGGCCCGTGGGCCATTTGCGGCCTGCGGGGGGCTACTGTCAGGCCCACACCAACCCCAGTAATAATGGTGGTATAAGAGCATCAACAACACTACTAGTATATCGTCTTTGTCAGGTGGAAACCTCATATCTCCGAATGTGTTTGTTCTTTCGCAAAGTAAAGCCCTGCTTCATCATTCAAGGCCGCCTCACAAAAGTAGTGAAAACATCCGATCTACAAGCACACAACGCCTTGCGGTGCGAGGCGTTGTGTGCTTGTAGATCGGTCCACTCCATCAGTGAGCAGCTCCTTCTTGCAAAGCTTGCCAGCTTGATGATCATGATGAAGCACACAGTCCACAGAAGTTGCAAATGCATCTTAAATCGGCACCAACTACATTAACGGCGGTAGTTGCAACATTAATTATTTCCAGTGCTGCGCTCTGAAGACACATTAAACAATAAACACACAGACACATACTGACAGATATGGCAGACAGACAATTTTCTTTTCTTCTTTTTTGTGTGTGTGTCTGATTCTTCTCATGCCAGACCCCCAAACAATGTTTGCGCCAAGTTTGGTGCAGATTGGACCTACGTGGATGTGCCAGATGGGCCCTATGTGGTGTGACTACTGTCATGACAGCCCCCTGAACAGTTTTGCACCAAGTTTGGTACGCATTGAAGCCATGGTCCACCACGTAAGAATGGATGTTACTTTACCTTTGTGCCATTTACCTACTGTATTACAGTTTTAGTAGTGGATTGAACATTTTCTACTACAGATTTTGTACATTTTGTCCAACATAAGGATGCCAGCTCTCTCTCACACACACACACACACACACACACACACACACACACACACACACACACACACACACACACACACACACACACACACACACACACACACACATTTAAACATGCCGCATCTACGCTGTTTGTTTATTGGCTGTTTATGGGACAACAATGGTCATTGTATACAGAGGGGCGCGAGGAGCGCAGGGCCCTGCTCTTCTCCATGTACGTGCTGGGTAAATATAGCCGCGCGGCCGCTCTGTCATTGTTGCTCTCACATAGACAACAATAGAGGAAGCAGCGGGAGAAAGGAAGGGTCTGTATTGTGCAGTAGTAGTGGAGTTTATCACTATTTTAGTAACAATGATGATGTTCCACTTGTGCAGCGTTGTTACGCACGCCATCTGATGCACCTTGTGCTCTGCTGTGCGTGTGTGTGTGTGTGTGTGTGTGTGTGTGTGTGTGTGTGTGTGTGTGTGTGTGTGTGTGTGTGTGTGTGTGTGTGTTTGTTTTCATCACTTTTGGGTACTAAAAACATGTTCACACAGTCACATGCAGGGGACCTCCTACATTGTGGGGACAAAATAGTAGGTCCCCACAACGGTTTGGGTTAGGGTTAGGGATAGAGGTTAGGGTAAGGCCACAGAAAATGAATGGAAGTCTATGTAATGTCCCCAAAAGTGATGTATAAAAACCTGTGTGTGTGTGTGTGTGTGTGTGTGTGTGTGTGTGTGTGTGTGTGTGTGTGTGTGTGTGAGAGAGAGAGAGAGAGAGAGAGAGAGAGAGAGAGAGGGAGGCACCAACTGTACAGTATGTGAGATTAGCCAGAAGCTAATGCTTTCACCTGCTGCATGACTAATTATAGTTCAGTGAAACGTCACCTTTTGAAGCATGCAGTGGGAGGTAAACACCTCTAGTCTTTCTTCGTCCCCGACGTCGGTTTTCCTCCTTCTGGGAAGGACCTGCCCAGACTGGCACAGGTTTGGCGTAATTGCCTCCAGACCAGCGTCGGGTGTTTCCGCACAGATGGGCAAGAAATCATTAAAATGAACCCCTTGGGGCGATATTTCAGCTTGGCACCTGGCAGAATCTTAAAATATACCCTTTAAGGTTTAAGAAAAAAACTGGTGGCGGGAAAGAAATCCACCCTGCGTTTCCTACTAGACTAAATGGGATGCATGCATGCCTGCTGTCTGTGGACGATGACACAGTGACGAGTCTGCTGGAGGTGTGCCCAGATATATAGCCCGGGTGAACCCCCCCCCCCCCCCAGGACAGAGGTGGTAAAAAGATAGCCCCTCAGTGTACCTGGGGGAGCGGAGAGATCTTACCTAACCCAAACGACAGAGATCAGGTGATTTATTTTTAGATGCCCATACTGTAAAGGGTTACACCCCGCCACTCCGATATGTCTCCTTTCCGACATGTTTCCATTCCGACACTAACCGTATCTCTAACCCTTACCCTAAACTTAACCCCTATGGAAGAGTCGCCACTCCGACAATAAGAAGTCAATTTCGGAGTGGCGACATGTCGGAATGGAGGGCGACACCCACTGTAAAGTGCTCGGTGCTCAGTGAAAATAAAAAAAGCAAGCGTTTCGGTCCCGGGACCTTCGTCAGTGCTTGATGGGGATTCACAGACAATGAATAGACTTTTTGGTTACTACCGCGCTCTGACTTGACTGGTGTGGTGTCCTTTTAGATCAACATGTATTCATAGGAGGATGGATCGCACACAGTGGCAAGAGTTGCCTTTTCTTTTTTTATCAAAGAAAAGGCTTTTTTAATCAATAGAGACAAAATCAAATTACAATTTCAATGTTGATTCTGCTACAGTGCGCCTACAGCATATATAATCAGCTGCCATTGTATTTTTCATCCATGCATTACTCATACTAGAAGCTAGTCGGCGACCTGGCCAACTCGGGAACGATGTAAATAGGGAATGAATCCCCCGCCCTTTAATGCAAACCCCATTATACCTGTTGTCATAGAACCCGTTTTGACCATCTGTTTGCCTGTGTCCATTTATGCCCATATATGGAGATATCTGTATCTGTCTGTCTGTCGGCGTCCATTTTATGTCCATATATGAAGATCACTGCAGATATAGTTCTGGGTCCATTTTATGCCCATATGCCCATATATGGAGATATCTGTCTATTTGTGTCCATTTTATGCCCATATATGGAGATCTCTGTATCTGTCCGTCTGTGTCCCTTTATGCCCGTATATGGAGATATCTGTTTATCTGCGTCCATTTTATGCCCATATATGAGATCTCTGTCGCTTTTTGTTTGTTTCTTCTTTAAGCAGAATACACAGCCTGCTTAAATCTGCATCATTCAAGTCATCCTCCCAGTCCCACGCTTTGTCGCTTGTCTTATGTTTGTTTTTGTCTCTTTTATTTTCTTTTTTGGAGCGGACCCCATGAATGCCCCATCCTTTAATGCAAACCCCAATATACCTGTTGTCATAGGACCCGTTTTGACCATCTGTTAGCCTTTGTCCCCACCCTTTAACTTTTTCGCCGCCGTTGACAGTCCTCACCGTCATTGAAAGGGTTAATACCATGGCGCCGTTGACGGTGAGGACTGTGAATCTTACTGTATATACAGTAAAGATATGATTACTTACTGTAAGTCGCTCCGGTCCCGCCCGCATCGGTAATGTCGGCGATTTGTTTACAACGCACGTTGGGCGTGCACGCGAAGTGAAGCTCCTCAATGTTAAGTCAATGGAGAGGCCCATAAAGAAACTTCATTTAAACAAAATAGCCATTTTGAGACATTTTGCAGCAGATCTAAATGTAAACAAGGCACAAGGCAGGGCGCAGCCATCTTTCCTCTTCTTGTCCCACACTGTCATGTGACTAGATGACGTAATCGTTGCCGTCAAGTGATAATCCAAAAAAACAAAAACAACCCCCTTCCAGCCCTTCAAAATAATAGCGGCGGCCTATGGAGGAAACTGCGTGGCGCCGAGGCACCAAGCAACCTTCAGATTAAGAGGCACTAGATGTGTTAATGCAAACCCCAATATATCTGTTTAGCCTTTGTCCCCACCCTTTAATGCAAACCCCAATATACCTGTTGTCATAGGACCCGTTTTGACCATCTGTTTGCCTTTGTCCCCTTATGCCCATATATGGAGATCTCTGCACACACAGTACCGGTTGCGGAAAACTCTGATGTCAGACATCAGCTCCGCATTCGGGGATTCATTTTATGCCTATATCTGGAGAAAGCGTGTGCCGGTGTGAAGAACGGTTCTCGAGATTCACATACATACATACACATTCACAGAGATTTTTTGTTGACTCATGTGGCGTACGTGATGTCACAGCCTTTTATGAAGTGATGTCACAATGAGTCAGCGCTTGCGCCGATTTCCTCCGGAACAGCCTGATGTCAACAATCAGCTCCGCATAAGGAGATTCCGAACGTTTCGCGCCGGTTTCGGAAAACCGCGAGTCGGGTCGGGTCGAGGCCCTGCACTGCACTCCGCGCGGCGGCGGGGAACGCGCGTGCCGAATCTGAAGCCGGTGGGACGAACGGTTCTCGAGATACGCGGATTACAAACAAACAAACAGACAGACAGACAGAGATTTGTCGCATTTATAGATAGATTACAGTATTATTACACCTTATTTTTTTATTCCCTTTAAGGTTTAAGAAAAAAACTGGTGGCGGGAAAGAAATCCACCCTATGCGCGTTTCCTACTAGACTAAATGGGATGCATGCATGCCTGCTGTCTGTGGACGATGACACAGTGACGAGTCTGCTGGAGGTGTGCCCAGATATATAGCCCGGGTGAACCCCCCAGGACAGAGGTGGTAAAAAGATAGCCCCTCAGTGTACCTGGGGGAGCGGAGAGATCTTACCTAACCCAAACGACAGAGGTCAGGTGATTTATTTTTAGATGCCCATACTGTAAAGGGTTACACCCCGCCACTCCGATATGTCTCCTTTCCGACATGTTTCCATTCCGACACTAACCGTATCTCTAACCCTTACCCTAAACTTAACCCCTATGGAAGAGTCGCCACTCCGACAATAAGAAGTCAATTTCGGAGTGGCGACATGTCGGAATGGAGGGCGACACCCACTGTAAAGTGCTCGGTGCTCAGTGAAAATAAAAAAAGCAAGCGTTTCGGTCCCGGGACCTTCGTCAGTGCTTGATGGGGATTCACAGACAATGAATAGACTTTTTGGTTACTACCGCGCTCTGACTTGACTGGTGTGGTGTCCTTTTAGATCAACATGTATTCATAGGAGGATGGATCGCACACAGTGGCAAGAGTTGCCTTTTCTTTTTTTATCAAAGAAAAGGCTTTTTTAATCAATAGAGACAAAATCAAATTACAATTTCAATGTTGATTCTGCTACAGTGCGCCTACAGCATATATAATCAGCTGCCATTGTATTTTTCATCCATGCATTACTCATACTAGAAGCTAGTCGGCGACCTGGCCAACTCGGGAACGATGTAAATAGGGAATGAATCCCCCGCCCTTTAATGCAAACCCCATTATACCTGTTGTCATAGAACCCGTTTTGACCATCTGTTTGCCTGTGTCCATTTATGCCCATATATGGAGATATCTGTATCTGTCTGTCTGTCGGCGTCCATTTTATGTCCATATATGAAGATCACTGCAGATATAGTTCTGGGTCCATTTTATGCCCATATGCCCATATATGGAGATATCTGTCTATTTGTGTCCATTTTATGCCCATATATGGAGATCTCTGTATCTGTCCGTCTGTGTCCCTTTATGCCCGTATATGGAGATATCTGTTTATCTGCGTCCATTTTATGCCCATATATGAGATCTCTGTCGCTTTTTGTTTGTTTCTTCTTTAAGCAGAATACACAGCCTGCTTAAATCTGCATCATTCAAGGCATCCTCCCAGTCCCACGCTTTGTCGCTTGTCTTATGTTTGTTTTTGTCTCTTTTATTTTCTTTTTTGGAGCGGACCCCATGAATGCCCCATCCTTTAATGCAAACCCCAATATACCTGTTGTCATAGGACCCGTTTTGACCATCTGTTAGCCTTTGTCCCCACCCTTTAATGCAAACCCCAATATATCTGTTTAGCCTTTGTCCCCACCCTTTAATGCAAACCCCAATATACCTGTTGTCATAGGACCCGTTTTGACCATCTGTTTGCCTTTGTCCCCTTATGCCCATATATGGAGATCTCTGCACACACAGTACCGGTTGCGGAAAACTCTGATGTCAGACATCAGCTCCGCATTCGGGGATTCATTTTATGCCTATATCTGGAGAAAGCGTGTGCCGGTGTGAAGAACGGTTCTCGAGATTCACATACATACATACACATTCACAGAGATTTTTTGTTGACTCATGTGGCGTACGTGATGTCACAGCCTTTTATGAAGTGATGTCACAATGAGTCAGCGCTTGCGCCGATTTCCTCCGGAACAGCCTGATGTCAACAATCAGCTCCGCATAAGGAGATTCCGAACGTTTCGCGCCGGTTTCGGAAAACCGCGAGTCGGGTCGGGTCGAGGCCCTGCACTGCACTCCGCGCGGCGGCGGGGAACGCGCGTGCCGAATCTGAAGCCGGTGGGACGAACGGTTCTCGAGATACGCGGATTACAAACAAACAAACAGACAGACAGACAGACAGAGATTTGTCGCATTTATAGATAGATTACAGTATTATTACACCTTATTTTTTTATTCCCTTTAAGGTTTAAGAAAAAAACTGGTGGCGGGAAAGAAATCCACCCTATGCGCGTTTCCTACTAGACTAAATGGGATGCATGCATGCCTGCTGTCTGTGGACGATGACACAGTGACGAGTCTGCTGGAGGTGTGCCCAGATATATAGCCCGGGTGAACCCCCCCCCCCCCCCCCCCCCCCCAGGACAGAGGTGGTAAAAAGATAGCCCCTCAGTGTACCTGGGGGAGCGGAGAGATCTTACCTAACCCAAACGACAGAGGTCAGGTGATTTATTTTTAGATGCCCATACTGTAAAGGGTTACACCCCGCCACTCCGATATGTCTCCTTTCCGACATGTTTCCATTCCGACACTAACCGTATCTCTAACCCTTACCCTAAACTTAACCCCTATGGAAGAGTCGCCACTCCGACAATAAGAAGTCAATTTCGGAGTGGCGACATGTCGGAATGGAGGGCGACACCCACTGTAAAGTGCTCGGTGCTCAGTGAAAATAAAAAAAGCAAGCGTTTCGGTCCCGGGACCTTCGTCAGTGCTTGATGGGGATTCACAGACAATGAATAGACTTTTTGGTTACTACCGCGCTCTGACTTGACTGGTGTGGTGTCCTTTTAGATCAACATGTATTCATAGGAGGATGGATCGCACACAGTGGCAAGAGTTGCCTTTTCTTTTTTTATCAAAGAAAAGGCTTTTTTAATCAATAGAGACAAAATCAAATTACAATTTCAATGTTGATTCTGCTACAGTGCGCCTACAGCATATATAATCAGCTGCCATTGTATTTTTCATCCATGCATTACTCATACTAGAAGCGGGCGGCCCAGCGTCTAGTCGGCGACCTGGCCAACTCGGGAACGATGTAAATAGGGAATGAATCCCCCGCCCTTTAATGCAAACCCCATTATACCTGTTGTCATAGAACCCGTTTTGACCATCTGTTTGCCTGTGTCCATTTATGCCCATATATGGAGATATCTGTATCTGTCTGTCTGTCGGCGTCCATTTTATGTCCATATATGGAGATCACTGCAGATATAGTTCTGGGTCCATTTTATGCCCATATGCCCATATATGGAGATATCTGTCTATTTGTGTCCATTTTATGCCCATATATGGAGATCTCTGTATCTGTCCGTCTGTGTCCCTTTATGCCCGTATATGGAGATATCTGTTTATCTGCGTCCATTTTATGCCCATATATGAGATCTCTGTCGCTTTTTGTTTGTTTCTTCTTTAAGCAGAATACACAGCCTGCTTAAATCTGCATCATTCAAGTCATCCTCCCAGTCCCACGCTTTGTCGCTTGTCTTATGTTTGTTTTTGTCTCTTTTATTTTCTTTTTTGGAGCGGACCCCATGAATGCCCCATCCTTTAATGCAAACCCCAATATACCTGTTGTCATAGGACCCGTTTTGACCATCTGTTAGCCTTTGTCCCCACCCTTTAATGCAAACCCCAATATATCTGTTTAGCCTTTGTCCCCACCCTTTAATGCAAACCCCAATATACCTGTTGTCATAGGACCCGTTTTCTGAATCTGAAGCCGGTGGGACGAACGGTTCTCGAGATACGACTAACCCTAACCCAGACAGACAGACAGACAGACAGACAGAGATTTGTCGCATTTATAGATAGATTACAGTATTATTACACCTTATTTTTACTTGTTTTTATCATTACTCACCCTATACTTTTACATTACTAATATTACAGCACTACTCTCACTAAAATATCTGTAGAGTTTGCATAGTTTGAAATATATTCATAAGATTTTGCCTATCAATTGATGACACCTTGATGGACAATTTCTCTATTCACTATATATGTTTTCAATGAGGTCCTGAGTCTTTTTCACTATTCAGAATGCAAATTTTCCATAGGCGGAGGTCTTTTTCCATCTTCTTTTCCTAGGTAAGTGATCACAGCAGGACAATTTGGTAAGAGTTTTCAGGGGTTAGCTTACATTTGGTGGATCAAGAGTAGCCACAATTGTAGTTTTGTGTCCACAACTGTTCCAATTTGGGCATGCATTTTAGGCGGATTTTGGACCTCCCTGGAGTTCAAGTAAGTCATCATGCTTGTTGCTAAGGTATGGCAACATGACTGGTATCACCATGTTGCCATAACTTAGCTTTTGCTGAACTGACGCCACTGGCGTGGAACAAAACATGGTGAGTTGGTCGTAGGCAATCCATCAAAGATTACAAAACGATGACCTGCCATGACATGATGAGGCGTGTATCATATAGGAGAGGCTGAGGGTGTAAATATTTGGAAATTGTCGCTAATTGTCTGTCTGTATGTTTCGCATTCTTTAGAACTCACTTCCTGAATCTCGCAGGGCATTGCATGCCAGAAGACACTCCATCACTCCAAGCTTCACAGGCTGGGTGGGGGGCATCTCTATGGGCGATGTATACACACACACACACACACACACACACACACACACACACACACGCCAGCGTGTGGTCATTCCTGCTTCGACGCTCTAATTATTTCCTTTATGTTGAAGCCATCCTCATTTCCTGTGTGTTGTTGTGGTTTCACTATAGATTGAGGTTGTGCATGCGTAGGCACTAGGCAGTATAAGGTCACTAGGACAGGAGTTCCCAAACTAAGGTTGGGCAATATATCGAAAAATGTATCGATATCGAGGTATCAATAATGTGAGGTATACTTATCGACGAAGACGGCTTGAAATGAAGTATTGGTGCGTGTGTCAAATTAATTAACAGACACACTATGCATGCACGATTGCACGTAGCATATGCAAAAATAGGAGTCCTTCTGTAACCAGGTGTGGTTATTTCAATAAAACCATTGCTGGAAAATGGAAATAAGGCATTTAATGTCTTTATTCTATGTGTACTGTGCAGTGTTCATGCATGGATATTCTATTCATTATCTGGGTTAAGCAGGCAGTGGACCTAAAGCAGAAAAACATTAAACATTGTTTTTACTAGTATCGCGAGTAATATCGATATCGAGGTATTCAACAACGTTATCGAATATCGATAACAATATTGTTATAATTAATTTAATTTAGAAATAGTACTTGGTGGCAGCACATTACAGTTTCTAGCTCTAGATCCCAATTTTGAGTTAACATTTTTGAGCCATGAATTCCATATACCAGATGTCTAGTGCTTTTTTTCCACCTTATTGTTTTTTGATGCAGAAAATAAGTCTGGGTCTGGGAACAACATAAGCCTAAGAAGGTTTCACATTTGTTCTACAACATAAAATGCACCCATAACAAAAGGAAACATAAAAACTGTTGGTTTGTGGAGCTTATCATGCTTTATCATCAAACAAAACGTGTGAATATCATAAGGCTTTGTTTGCTAGAGAGATTTATTTTTTCCATTCAGACGGAACTCATGGCAAGCAGGGTAACTTGGGGTTAGTTTACAAAAAGTCTAGACACCTCTATTGTTTCAGTGTGTTGACAAGCGCTATAATTACTTCATTGTTTGATTGAAAAAAGGTCCACAGTTGTCACATAATCCCAAAAATAATGCAATGCAATTACAACTTTCTACTTTCCATATTTAATTTATATATCTATATATCTATATATATATATATATATATATATTAGGGCTGGGATGCGATTAAATTTTTTAATCTAATTAATTACAGGCGCTGTGATTAATTAATCGCAATTAATCGCATGTTAATCGCACATCGATATTTGACCCGAGAAGCATTTTTCTTTCAAGTAAAACACATTTTGTTGTACGAGTGAATCAACGACTGAGTTTTTTAAATCTAAATTTCGCATCCACTGGGCCAAGCAAAGCACTCTGATCGGCTACTTCTCCCTTTGCGTTTGTTGTCTCTTCTTGGTTGGTGCATCGCTATGATCGGTATGCCCGAAACTGAAGGTTCTGTGGTGCAAAAACTAAGTGCGATTAAAATGCGTTAATTTTTTTAATCGCGTTAATTTTCTGTAATTAATTCGCAATTAATCAGTTAAAGTCCCAGCCTTAATATATATATATATATATATATATATACAGAGGTGATCCGAACCTCCCCACCCAGTCTCCCACATGAAAGTCCAATATCTTAACCATTACTCCAAAGGGTTATCCCTATGGAATGAGGCAGATACTAGACTTTTGAGGCTTCAGGCTGGGGCTGCGACTCTCTCCGCCACATATATATGTGTGTGTGTGTGTGTGTGTGTGTGTGTGTGTGTGTGTGTGTGTGTGTGTGTGTGTGTGTGTGTGTGTGTCTGTGTGTGTGTGTGTGTGTCTGTGTAACAGAGGTGATGCGAACCTCCCCACCCCAGCTTTGAACCTGCGCCTCCCGTGTGAAAGTCCAATATCTTAACCATTACTACAAAGGGATATCCCTATGGAACGAGGGAGATTCTAGACTTTTGACGCTTCAGGCTGGGGCTGTGACTCTCTCTGCCACAAACATACATACTGTACATACACACGCACACGCACACGCACACGCACACACACACACACACACACACACACACACACACACACCATCTTAGCTGTCCATCTGTGTACGATGATGACGCTTGCTCCGGGGTAGGGAGGGGGAGGGGGTCAGCGGGGTTGTCGTTGGTGCCACTTGATGTGGCTGTCGAGGCCGATGCGTGAGCCGCACATCCGTCCACAGGTAGGGCAGGGGAGCCCCGTCGCTGGGGGAATGCCGGCTTCCCTCCGGTGTCGCTGGGCATGATTCTCTGACCGCTTTCGCTGGTTACTGTCGCTTAACTGTGAGACTGCCCTTGCACAGGTGACCCGCCATGCTGAGTGGTCAAGTGCCAGGGTCTCAAGTTGCGTGGGGTTGATGGCAGCACATTTCAAATGGTCCTTGGCGGCACGCTTTGCGTTGTGTAGTAGGCCGTAGAGGACTTGGCGGGGCAGGCGGTGGTCATGCATGCGGATGGTGTGTCATATCCACCGTAGGTGTCTCTTGGCCACAGCTGCTTCCATACAGCTGGATTCTGTGCTGGCCAGAATTTCCGTGTAAGGGACTCTGTCTTCCCAGGATAGGCCATGGATTTTCTGAAGGCAGCGGATGTGAAAGGCCTCCAGGTTTTTTAAGTGCCGCCTGTATGGAGTCCATGTCTCTGACCCATAAAGTAATGTAGAAACACATACTGCATTGTAGGCAGCGACCTTGGTGCTGACCTTCAGGTTGCGGTAAACCCTGCTGCACAGGCGTCCAAAGGCCGATGAGGCTTTGTTGATGCGGGTGTTTATTTCAGTGTCAAGGGAGCAGTATGAGGACAGTGTGGAGCCAAGGTAGGTGAAGTGGTCCACTGTTTTGATGGGGACACCACACCGTTTATATGGAAGCTGGGGGGTGAAGAGGGTTGGGTTGGGAGTTGGGACATGACTTCAGTTTTCTTGATGTTGACCTGAAGACCAAAGGACTGGTACAGAGTGGAGACTGTGTTGAGGGCATGCTGCATGGATTCTGGGCTGTGTGCTAAGATTGCGTAATCATCGGCATACTGCAGCTCACAGATTTGGCAGGTCTTTGTCTTGGTATGGGCCTGGAGTCGTCGGATATTCGTCAAGGCGGTATTGTATTTGAACACCGTCTTTGTGTCCCAGGGCACGTGGAGGAGGGAGGTGGCGGCAGAGAGGAGGAGATTGAATAGCACTGGTGCCAAGACATAGCCTTGCTTTACCCCAACGTTTACCCCAAAGAACTCTGACTGGAGTTCTCCTGTGAGTACTCTGGCTTTCATCCCATCGTGCAATTGCTGCAGGACAGAAAGAAACTTGGGTGGTACCCCAAGTTTGGAGAGTTGTTTCCAGAGCATCTCATGGTTGTATCGAAGGCTTTGCTGAGGTCAATGAAGGCAATGTGTAAATATTTGCACTGCTCTCTGCACTTTTCCAGTAGCTGTCTTAATCTCATTTGTAGCCGATCCCGAGAATACTCGTGAAAAATACTCGAGTATTTAGAGTGCCGATCCCGAGTATACTCGCGAAAAGTACTGTATATGGAGTAACACCGGTTCTCCTACCCTGTAGTCCGGCGGGAGGTCCTGGCACGATCGGCCTTGCCGATTCATCATCATCACGGACGCTGGACATTTAACCCGTTCATGTCTGGAGCACTAAATGGGTTAAGACAAAGACCATATCTGTGGTGGATCTACTCTTCCTGAATCCACATTGTGTTTCCGGGAGAGCAGCTTCTGAGATGTGCTCTACCAGCCTGTTGAGCATAATCTTAGCCAACACTTTCCCTGCGATGGAAAGGAGGGTTATTCCACGGCTGTTCCCACCGCTCTGTCGCCTTTGTTTTTTGTAAATGACCACAATGTTGGCATCCTTCTAATCCTGTGGGAGGGTCTCATGCTGCCAGATGTTTGAGATCAGTAGGTGTAGGCAGCGCGCGAGTAGGTACCCTCCGCGTTTGAAGACCTCTGCCGGGATTCCATCGGGTCCTGGACTCTTATTGTTCTTCAAGCCCCTAATGGCTTGGGGGGTTTCTGAGTATTGTGGTGGAGAATCAAGGTGCATGAGTGGTGGAAGGTCTGGGAGTGTGTCCAGAATGTGCGGGTCAACAGGGTCAACACACACACACACACACACTTTAGCCCCACTGGCTACACGCACGCACGCATGCACGCACGCACGCACGCACGCACGCGCACACACACACACACACACACACACACACACACACACACACACACACACACGTCTTATGTCTCTTATAAATGGTATCCTCTTGCAGAGCCATGGCATAAAAAAAGAAAACATTTTCCAATGTTAAGTAACAAGGTATAGGTCAAATTGACCTACTAACAAGGTATAGGTCAAATTGACCTGCTACTGTAAGTATCTGTGCAAGGCCAGAGAGATGGGTTGCTGAGGTGAAGCGCCACACCTACAGTACCGTCAGCTCCCAGTACTTATGACACACCTTTCACACACTTTGATATTCACAAGTCATTTCCTGATTGTGCAGACTACATGCTGTGTCGTTTTACAGTGTCAGCATGGGTTCTGTTTCATGACGTCATAATAATAATAATAATACCTGGAATCTCTATTCTGAGTACCCAAAGTCACATTGCATGTGTGTTTATATGAGTGTGTTTGTGTGTGTAACAACATCTCTACGGTTCGTGGTTCTCAAAGTGGGGTCCAGGGACCCTCAGGGTTACTTGGAAGCGTTCCAAATGGACCCTTATGGGCCTGTAACTTTGAGACTATACAGATGGTACCAAATGGACCCTAACAGGTCCATTCGGTTCCACATAATCTCAGAGTTTAAATAAAATGTTTTAGAACCACATGGTCTGCGTTGGAGTTGTGTACAGACATGCAGATACAGTATCAGACAAACCTGTGCGTGCATGCTTGCGTGCGTGCGTGCGTGCGTGCGTTTGAGTGTATACTGTAGGTATGTAATATTTAGTGTTTATTGTGTGTGTTTTTTGTGTATGTGTGTGCTATACAGTACAGTCGGGTTTGTGAAGAGAGTACATAATGTGATATAACATTTCCTCTCAGCTATAGATAGCTTCCCTTGGTGCAGATCATAATGTCCCCTACCGTTTTATCTACATATTTTTCCCCCCATTATTATTGTTTCTGAGCTATTATTGCTTTATGTTGACAGTCTAGTGCCCTGGTTCCCAAGCATTTGTGGGTAGTGTACACAATTGTATGGGTCCCTTAAATCTTTGTTTCCTACATTTTGTTTTTAATTATTAATTCAAAACATTAAAAAAAGAAAAAAAAAACATTCCCAAAAAAGCAACAAACAAAAACGTTGTGAATTCAAAAAACAAATTAAATATTGTTTTTCAGTAGCCTAATTTCATAAAAGAAATCAAAGAAATTACGTATATTGAGGTGACATGTTGTGAGCTTTTAGATCTGCGTCTCCCCAGCGCCTGTCTCATCAGCGCAACACGGTCGCCCTGGAAAACAAGGAAGTACTGATCAAATAGAATCCATTTTCTGATACTGCATTGTCTATTGCCGATCTACATGCTCCACATGTGTGTGCATGTTGTATTGAATTACCCTTCTGCACTCCAGTGTTGATCAAGATGACAAGATGACCATGCTCCAGGCAGTGTCACACAACCAGGTTTGTTAAACACTGTCAGAGAATTACATACATTTGGACAAGCCATACTGTGTGAGCGGAAGCTACTCAAGTCATAACTGATACAGAGGCATATAGGACAGGATATACATAGGAAATGACAAATGCATGGAAGACAATAAAGACATGATGTCCTAGAAAGCAAGATGACATTTGTATTTCAACAGTGACATCCTGCATTATAGGGCCTGAGTATCTTGATAATGAAGCTACTGGCAGATATAAAGGGTTGGAAAGAAGCCAGAGATTTTGTAACCTATGCAATGACATTCGGGGATGAGTTCCATGTATTGTTTGAGTGCAAGGCACCAAGTATTGTGAATTTCAGACAAAAATACTTGCCACAGGTACTATATAATCCATCTATGTGGATGTGGAAACTGATTCTATTGCTACAAACCGACAAGGCAAACGTTCTTTGTAAATCGGGAGCTTTCCTAAAGAATGTCTTGCCCTTGTTCAAATAATGTATGCCATGCCCGCCTTTCTGCTACATCTGTTTCATCATCTATTTGCTATAGATGATATATGCTATTTATGTATATAATCTGTGCTCCAAACCATGTGATCATAGTTGTGAGTTAAATAAATGATGATGATGATGATGATGATGATGATGTGAGTTACCGTAAATAAATGATGATGATGTGAGTTACCGTAAATAAATGATGATGATGATGATGATGATGATGATGATGATGATGATGAGAATAGTTACGATTATGTACAGACACTGGGATGTCAGTCAAGCCATGTGCACATTACAACAATGAGTATTCCATTACGATCTATCGGTGTGTGTGTGCGTGTGTGTGTGTGTGTGTGTGTGTGTGTGTGTGTGTGTGTGTGTGTGTGTGTGTGTGTGTGTGTGTGTGTGTGTGTGTGTGTGTGTGTGCATGCATGCTTATTACAGAAAACTAATATAGTGGTCTTGGCACTACAAGCATCTATTGTTCTGTTGTTTGTTTACTGATCTAGGACAATGACAGGAACACTGGATGGCCGAGACTCTGACGGTGTGTGTGTGTGTGTGTGTGTGTGTGTGTGTGTGTGTGTGTGTGTGTGTGTGTGTGTGTGTGTGTGTGTGTGTGTGTGTGTGTGTGAGCACACACGCACACATGCACATAAATAATGTTATCCTTACCTAACCCACACAAATGCTACATTCCATAGATAGGCCTAATGTGTTTAGCCAATATCCCTCAGTATGTAAACATCATTCCGACTACATGTACAACAACTACAAGTAAAACTACAAGTTTATTTATAGTATGTAGCACATTTCATACACAAAAGCATTTTAATCATTTGTGCATGAAATGTTTTGTTTTTCTTTTTTACATAAGGCATGTAAAGAGAAATGAAGAATGGGATAATAAAATTGAGAAATAAAAGAAATACACATAAGACCAACTATTTTTTTCTTTACAGGTGTATCATTGTACAAAAGTCTCTTTCTTTGCTGTGACTAGTCCCATATATGCCATCCCAAAGAACCCCTGTAAGAAACCTGATGTGCTACTGTATATTCATAGGGGATTTTGTTTAGTTTTTGGAGCTGTGTGAAGCACAGGCTCCCTATACGTGGCCGTGTGGGTCTGTCTGTCTGTCTGTGTGTATGTAGCCTGAACTTCCTAAACTTCGGCACGCTACTAGTCCCACAGTTTTGCCACCACACACTCGCGCCATATGTCAAATCGACAGGCTTACTCGGGAATCGTGGGCTAGTAACTTGCTAAGAGAAAGGTTCAATAGTTTAATTGATATTAATTTATTAGTGAATTAATTTTCCCCATTGACTTATAATGGGAATCGCAAAAACTCACATTCAATTATTTGTCTCTCGCAAACCATAGGGGCTAGAGTTTCAAGACTTGGAGAGGAGGTTCATAATGATTTCAAGGATTAAATAAAAAATAATTGTGTCATTTGGCCGCATGGTGGCGCCATAACACCCCACTTTACGTTTTGGCCTGTAACTCTTGAACCGTAGGTCGGAAAATTAAAAATATTTTTTCCCTGGATTCCTTGGGTCATGACGCATCTCCCCATATAGGCCACGCCCATTTGCGCCATGATAGATTTTCCGCCATCTTGAATTTTCTCCAAAACACACTTTTTGCTCCTTTTCCTACATATTTTCTTCAAATGTCACAAAAATCGGTACACATGATCCACACACACACACACACACACACACACACACACACACACACACACACACACACACACACAGCTCCACTTCACACGGGTGTGATTTTTTAGATTAGATTAGATTAGATTAGATTAGATTAGATGTCTTTATTATCCACAAGGGAAATTTGTTTTGCTTGGGTCAATGCATATAAAAAACACAATACATAAATATACAATACAATAAAACACCCAGCAAAGTACTTCAGTTCTGTAAAAGAGTATAAAATGATTCAGAATTTTAAAAGGTATTTAAGAGGTATTTAAAGGAAAGCAAAGTCCTCCATCCACACTGTGGAACACTTATGTGTATGAACCTGTGTGTGTATGTGTGTGCCGTGTGCGTATGCTAGTCCAGTTGAGGTGAATCAGGTGTTTGGGGGTTTGTGTTTGTTGAGGAGCCTAATGGCAGAGGGGATAAAACTGGCACTGGCCTTTGCCTTCTTGAATGTTGAGGCATCATATCTCCTACCCGAGGGCAGGATCTTAAAGCAGGTGCTGAGATTATGAGTTGGATCTCTCGCGATCTTTGCTGCTTTCTTCACTGTCCTCTGGTCGTATAGATGCTGGAGGGCAGAGCACTGCATCCCACAGAGCTTAGACCCCACTGAGGTTACCCTCCGCAGCTTAGCCTTGTTGGCCTCTGAGAGAGCCCCGTACCAAGCCAGGAAGGAGAAGGTAAGGAGGCTCTCTATATGGCAGATGTAAAAGCTGCGAAGGATGGGGGGGGCAACATCCATGTATCTCAGCCTCCGTAGGAGGTAGGTCCGCTGCTGACACCTTGAAAAGATGGCCTGTGTGTTGTCATTAAAGGTCAACCCGCTATCAATGGTGGTCCCAAGATATTTATAGCTGCTGACCCTCTCCACCAGCTCCCCACCCAGTGTCAGCTGAGGAACAGGGTCATCATCCTCCTTCCTCCGGGGACTTATGAGAAGCTCTTTAGTCTTCTTCACATTCAGCCGGAGGTAGTGCTCCTCACACCACTGGTGGAGCTTCTCTGCTTCCTCTTCAAAGTGAGCAGGACAGTTTGAGGTGTCCACCAGAGCAGTATCGTCCGCAAACTTCACAGCCATGCTCGCACTGTCTGAGCCCCTCAGGTTGTTGGTATAGAGGGAGAACAGGACTGGGGAAATCACTGTCCCCTGGGGGGCACCAGTAGATGTTATCATGACAGAAGACGAGGAGTTGTTGACCTTCACAAACTGCTCCCTTTTAAGGAGGAAGTCCATTATCCAGAGGATCATGTGGGGATCCACCTGGAGATCTTTCAGCTTGGTGCATAGGATGTGGGGCTGCATGCAGTTAAAAGCAGAGGAAAAGTCTACGAACAGGATCCTGATGTATGCCTTTGCTGTCTCCAGTTGACTGTAGGTGGTGTTTAATACAGTTATCACTGCATCCTCCACTGATCGGTTTGCCCTGTAGGCAAACTGCAATGGGTCAAGAGTGGAACTGACTTGTGTGAGGATGCGTGGTAGCAGTAGTCTCTCCAGGCACTTTACCAGGACTGATGTCAGGGCCACAGGTCTGTAGTCGTTCAGCTCCACAGGACGGTTGGTCTTGGGAATGGGTCTTATTTCTGAACGTTTCCACAGTGTAGGGATGGTGTTCTCCTGAAGAGAGCGGTTGAAGAGTTGACAGAGGACACTGGACAGCTCCTCCATGCATTCCTTCACCACTCTCCCTTTAATGAGGTCAGGCCCTGGGGACTTGGATGGATTAATACTCCTCAGGACCTTCCTCACCTCCTGCTCTGTGAAGGGGACTGGCTGACTCTGCGCCTCATTGATCTCCTGCAGGAGTTCGTTCCTCAGCCTCTCTGATGTTGCGCTGAAGTCGTGGGTGTCAAACCGACAGTAAAAGGAGTTCAGGTCGGCGACAAACGCTGCCTCCTCTCCTTCCCTCCTTTCTGTGGTGGTCTTTGCTGGGGCTTTCCCTGTGAGGACATTAAGTCCTTGCCAGGCCTGCCTCAGGTTGCCAGAGTGGAACATGGCCTCCACACGTTCTTTATGGCGCCTTTTAGCCTGGGCCACCTCCTTTTTTATTGCTGCTTGTGCTGCCCTCCCCTCCTCTCTATTCCCAGCAGCAAAGGCTCTGTTCTTAGCCTCCACTGCTTTTCTCAGATCAGCTGTGAACCACGGCTTGTTGTTTGGGAAATGCTTAACAGTCTTAGTTGGAATTAGCATATTCTCACAGAATTGAATATATGAGGTTACTGCTGTGACGGACTGTTCGAGGGAGTGGTCCTGAGTGAAAACCTGCCAGTCTGTGCAGGCAAAGCAGCCCTGAAGGCTCTGTATGGCCTCACTGGACCACACCTGCACTGTTTTCCTTTTAACCTTCTCCTGCTTCAGCTTTTGTTTGTATGTGGGCAGCAGCTGAACAGCAAAGTGATCTGAAGTGCCTACTTTTGTTTTCTGTATGGATTTATAGGCCCCTGTGACATTACTATAACACAAGTCCAGTATCCTCTCTTCCCTTGTGTTACATGTAACATGCTGCTCGTATGTAGGCAGCACATTATCTAGTCTACAAGAGTTAAAATCCCCCAATATAATTTTTGGAGCACCAGGGGAGGTCGTTTCTAGCTTCTCAATGCATTGGTATACTGTCTGAGCAGCCCTAGTTGCATTAGCATATGGTGGAATATAAACACCTGTTACAATCACCTGTCCATATTCTCTGGGTAGATAAAATGGGCGCAGGGAAATTGACAACAGTTCAAGCTCATCCGTGCATATTTTGTCTTTAACATGCACAGAAGAGCACCAGCGTTCATTTATATAGAAACATACCCCACCTCCTGATTCCTTCACTGTGCTGTTCAGGTCTCTGTCCGCCCGTATTGGGCCCATAAAGCCGTGTAACTGAAGAATGTCATTGTTTGACTCCTCAGTTAACCAGCTTTCTGTAAAACAGAGAATACAGGCATCCCTGTATTCTTTAAAGTATCGGATTTTAATGTGTAGGGCATCCATCTTGGGGCATAATGACCTGACATTGGCGAGGATGATCGTCGGGAGCGGTAGTTTTGTTTTGCGTCTTTGGAGTTTCCTCCGTATTCCACCCCGCTTGCCTCTCTTCCTTCTCTGCTCGCGGAACACCTCTCTCCGTGTACCACCGCGGAGCTCCTCTCTCCGTCCACGGCCGCAGATCGGCCCTCTCCGTGAGCCGCGGCCGCCGTGGCGCGGCTCTCTCTGTCCGCCTCCGCCTCCGCGGTGCGGCTCTCTCCGTGTGCCACCGCGGAGCTCCTCTCTCTGTCCCCCGCCGCGCACCGGCTCTCTCCGTGTTGTGCCGCCGTGGTGCGGCTCTCTCCGCCCGCGGGACACTTCGTCTCGCCGGTGATGTTGGTGTACATGCTTTCTGATCCCCAGTGGTAATGTATCAAGGTCTATATTTCCCTCTCCATGTTGTCTAATCCCGAGGAGTTGCTCTCTAGTGTAGGAGATGTGTTGCTGTTCCCCCGTTTCCTCATTTGGGCGTTCAGTCCCCGTGACAAAACTTTGTCCCTTCATTTCCAATTCAATATACCTTTTTGAGGATCGAAGCACTAGTGCTAACAAACAGCTAGCAACCTAAACTGGACATAAAAAACAATAAACGTGGTACACACTAACAAACAAGAATGCTTTGACCGTCGCGAGTCGCCAGCAGTGCAGCGCCTCCGCCATGTCTCAAGTCTATCTAGACACATTCTACACCAAAGAACCACTTTTAGTGCAATTTAGCAGCATTTTTGTTTAGTGTGTGTTTGATAAAGCATAATTTCTCAGTAAGATAGAGTCTGCCTCTAGTGTTTTCCTTTGTTAAATCCTTCCACTGTATATGAAGGATCTCTGGTCTCATCTCGCTTCTCATCTTTGTCCTTCTCTTCTCTTCCCTTCTCTTCTCTTCTCTTCTCTTCTCTTCTCTTCTCTTCTCTTCTCTTCATATAGAGAGCAGTGACTACATAAGGAGTATAACTATATGAATAAAACTGTATCATAGCATGTCTGAAAACCACTGTCAGACTGGCATGCCTTGACGTTTGGGGCGCTGCCGGCAGGTGCCAAAGAGACTGTGGGCAGGTGTCTGCTGGTGCCATGTCATTCTGTTCTGTTTGTGTTTGCTGCTGTGCCCTTTGCTGAAAGTACAGGATTTTTGCGGGATGTTTATTTTAAAGGGGAAAATGGTGGCGCCAGGGACGTTATGGTAGGACACAGTACTGTCTACAACATACAGTATAGAGGGTATGCGCATGCATAAAGTGAATGGCATATCGAGTGGCAAATCGAGTGGCAAAGTGATTGGCAAAGTGAGTATTTTAATGTCGTTCAATGCAATCAGATAGGACTTATCTGTTTGGATGTACATGTATGGGCTGTCAAGGCCAGAAAGTATTTTTTTGCCACTCAATAGGTGTTTCCACATAACTTCTGAGTATGATGATGATGTCACGCGCATACCCTCTATTGCACATAGTATGTGGAGCAGTTATTGTTGCAGGTTAGTTGTTATGGTAACCAACCGAGTCACATACTGTAGGTATGTTGGTTGGTTGGTATGGTAACCCTGGTGGCTCAGGTCTTCTTCTCAATTGTCATCATTACCCTGCTTGATTCAGTTAAGTATTTGGACTTGAACTAGCACTCGTCTTTGTGACTCATTGATATTGATTGATTCATCTAAACCGGCATCCCATCGCTTTGAGCTTGAAGATCGCTATTCTCACTATTTCCGAAATAGGCCTTAAGAAGCGGTAAAGAACTATACGATCACCAAACATTGCAGAAGAGTTATGTGGCTTTTTTAAGCTTTTGTATAATACCCTACTATTCTATGCACCGAATTACACACAGATACGTCTATTTAGAGTTAGGTTATGAAAGATATTTAATAATGTAGGGCCTCAGATTTAAGCTGAGATATAGGGCTTAATTTTATCTTTGCCAAACCAGGCTTCTCCCCCTCTCCCCGTCCCCTCCTCCTGTAGTAGAATTTACTGACAATAGTTAGAAGTCTCCCAGTTGGTTTTAATGACTGGTAAAATGTTGTTATCGGAATCATACCACACACGGAATCATACCGCGCATGCACGCACGCGCGCACGCACGCACGCACGCACAGTGGAGGCTCCAGGGAAGAATCAGCAGGGGGGCCTTACATTTTCCAAAGGGGGCACTTTATTTCTCAACACACCCCTATACAGTATATATCAAGCTGATTTTGCACCATTTTCTCACTGAAAAGATTTAAATGTCCTGTGCTGCATGCACAACAACACAGGGATAGACATCAAAACAAAACCAACTTGGTGCAGCGCCAGTGTAGGCTACCTTTTATTATTGCATTTTCATTAGACTATTAATTCATTTGAAAATCTATATTTATAATAATCCTAAAGAACAAAACATATATATATATATAACATAATATAATTAACACCTGTAAAACATCTTAGAATAATGGTGGCTGGCCAATCTGGACTGGAGGGGCACAAGGTCTAATCTGGGTGGGCATTTCCCCCCAATGCACCCCCGTGGAGCCGCCTATGCGCACGCACGCATGCACGCACGCACACACACACACACACACACACACACACACACACACACACACTCAGAATGGGTAATCAGCCAGTCATCTCTCGCCAGGCTCTGACTGGAACTGAGCGCTTTGATGCCCAACATCCTGGATGCACTGTTTACTGCCAGTCATGTTTTTACACACACACACACACACACACACACACACACACACACACACACACACACACACACACACACACACACACACACACACACACACACACACACACACACACCACATCTGCATCAGACAGTTGGCTACGTGTGAGACGTTTTTTTTTTTTTTGAGGCTCTTGTATTGTTTAGGGCTACGTGTACTTTCACAGCCAAACATCATAAAGTCACTTTCATCTGTGAAAGCAAAGAAGTACATGCACATATCTTGTTGTCTTGTTTCTTCTTCCCAAAGAATAGTTATCTTTGTTCTATTTCTCAATGTTTTGCGGTTTCCAAAATACTTAATATAAATTCAAAGTCAGATAACAAGACACAATATCAGATATATTAAATAATTGGAAGAATATCTCAGATTATCAGAATTTCAAGTAGAGACTTCAGCAGCAACTTTCAAAGTGTAGTCAAGGTTTATGTACAGTAAGTGACAAAGCATTTTCAGAGTTTATTTTAACCAGTAAAACGCCATAAGGGCGAGAAACGACCTCGCCATGGGCATTCACGTTCACGCATCCGCCTTGGTGACAGCAGACTGCTGGGCAAGCGCTGGCGCTTTGGCATGGGATCAACTTTGACCAAAAAAATGCACAGACCTGGTTGGTTGTTTAAGTTGGCCAAAATGTGGCCATAATGTGGCCATATCTTCCCAAATATGGAGATGACTGACGTGACGTCATCTCTCTCTGTAGCCACGTCACTGTGTTATGGTCCACAGACAGCAGGCCATGCATCCCTTTAGGAGCCCCATACTAGGCCAGCCAATCTAAGCAAAAAAAGGGCCTTTTTAACATGTTTCTTGGATGACCCTAAGGATCATAAAAAACCTTGAACCATTACTATTGCAATTTCTTTTGGGTCAAACCTCAGATTGACTAGCATAGGGGCATTCCAGAATTACATGGTCTGCTGTCTGTTCCTCTGTGCCACACTAGTCTCTCAAGAACAGCCGAACTGAGCTCGAGTTACAACTGAGCTTCAGTTGAAAGAGCGACCGAACTTTTCCTTGACGATGGCTAGCCAGATTGGCGCCGCACTGCAGGTTGGCGCCGCACTCACAGGTGGCACTAGGAGCCAGGCGCCATCTATATGAATGAGCGGAAAGGTCCAACGCCGGTTCGGAGGCGATTAAGCCTCACCCATGCCAGTCTAGGCACGTCCACCCATCATGTTTGACGTCATAGACGACATGAGACTGACACAATGTGTCCATATATCTGGGAACCTGGGAATATGGGCATTCCCAGATACGGGCTATGTCCATATACTGTATGTGCATTCCCAGATATGGGCTTGATAGATCGATTTTGTAGTGTGCTTTTGGTTTTAAACATGTACTGTATGAATTTAGCTTGTATTAATAGAGACATGAAGTGTCATTAAGGATGGACTTTAACATTATGCAATATGATTAACTCAATTACGAAGTGTTATTATTGGTTCCATGGATGGAATCTTAATCAAGATGTCTATTGTTGTCTGTCATAGTATGTCACTATCACTTCCTATGCCTTGATGTCCTGTGCTTTGAACATTCTTACAGACAGGAAAGGTGTATTGGAAGTCCTTTGATCAGGGTGTCAATTCAATTCAATTCAAAGGGCTTTATTGGCATGAGAAAACATACGTTTACATTGCCAAAGCAGAAGTGTACACAATACACAATACAATCAGAACACAATATGTACAGGTGAAAACAGAGTCTTCTTATGTCTGCCACTGATCAATCTAGGCCTCGCCTCCTGTGAGCAGGCTCTTGCGTACTGGGATATCCTTTATGCTGTTTTGGACTTGTTCTGTTTTGCCTCCTAAATAAAGCTTGGACATCTACTACTTCTCATCTTCATGGACTTCTATATTTTCTTCTCAATATTTAGTTAAAGCTTTTAGTTAAAGTAAAACCTAAACTTATCAGGGCTTAATATTTCGATGATGGGCATAACAGGGATTGTAGTGTTGTTGCCCATCTGGGAATGCCCATATATGGAATTAATGTTTACATTTTTGGGCCGGGTAGGGCATAAAATTGTATGCTAATTAGTAAGGCCAGACGGGGCCTCGGGCCGGCCCAGTTAGGGCCCAGTTAAGGCCTAGTTAGGGCCCATTTAGAGCCAGGCCCTTTTGGGCCCGTTGAGAATGCTGAGCTGGTCGAATCATCTTTGTGATGTCAGAACAGGTCAATGCAAATTAATTCTGTCTTGGCCATTCATTTGCAACATCATTGTGATGTCAGAAGAGCATGAGGTGTGACAGACGGATGGACATGAACTGGGGGGTTTTCATACTAAATAGCGACCTACGGTCGCAATAATAAATCAATCGATTGTGTTCAGTCTTGGATCGATAGTACAATTTATGTTGCCATTTATCTGTATCACAAAATCGTTAAGGTTTTTAATGAAGAAATACAGTATATATATATATTTTTTACATAATATCATTTGTAATGATTAATTATGTATATTCCATTAAAACTCATAGTTTGCCAATTATTTGGGGGCCCACTTGCAATGTCTTCACAGCCCACCTGTGGACCCCGGGCCAACAGGTTGAGAACTACTGGCCCATGTCATCAAAACTGTCATTCTGAGCTTTGAGTGCGTGCAGGTGTGTGCCTGGCACCTGGGCATGGGTCGGTCCCGCAACCTCCGCTATAGACCAGTTTCTCAGAGCAGCAACCATAACTGCGGTGTCAAGCAGCACCTACACCAGGGTTCCCCAATTCGTTTTCCCCAAGGGCCAAATTATGTCTAGGGTACCAAGCCGAGGGCCACAACAATGCAGGGGGCGACGGTGGCATTCCTGCTACTCCAGTGACAGTTCAGATATCGTCGTTGTCGGGTGAAAATCTTGTATGACCGTTTTGCATTTATCATTTTAAAAATGATTTAAACTAGTGAAAACAGCCGATCTACAAGCACACAACGCCTCGCACCGCAAAATGGCCCGCGGGCCGCCTATTGGGGAACCCTGACCTACAGTATGTGTGTGTGCGACTGTGTGTTGACACCGCAGCTACATGGCAGCGCTCTGGAAAAAGATCTATACCACACTACAGAGGAGCTTGTCGATATTGCGACGTAACATTTGTTCGACGTTCCATTTGTTTGACGCTGGTGAATGCTGGTGAATGTTAACCACTATGTCTAAACCTAACCCAAACACTAACCCTAACATCAGTAAAACTATGCCTAACCCTAAAACCTAACCCTAACACTTAAGAAATGAACGAGAAAGGATTACAGACATACCGGTATACATAAGGATAATACAGACAAGAGCAATGTCCGTCTAGCCTACCAAACTCCTGATTAAGCCTTAAAGTCGACTGATGGACAAAGGACCTTTTTAGTAACATACTCAATATAAAGGGCTAAAAATATAGCAAATATTACCGTAAACCAAACCATTATCCCTCCCCACGTCACACCCAGATGCACGCGCACACACACACACACACACACACACACACACACACACACACACGCGCACACACGCACACGCACACACGCACACGCACACACACACACGCACGCACGCACACGCACCTTGAGTCACACATTCTTTCATCTTCTCCGTGCCCTGTGCCGCGGTCTCGCCTCACTCCTGAGGGTCCTGTTACTCCCATTGGCTAGCAGCCAGCTTGCCCCTCCCACCGCGGCCCCGATGGCCTATCAGTGGCTCCGCGCCGCCGCTCCGACCGTCCACTCAGAGGCCAGAGCGCCCGTGGAGGCCACCTATCAGGTCGCTTATCAGCAGGGCTCATTATGGCCCAATTAGAATGGAGCGTGCTCGTAACGTGTGATGTTAACGAGGGCCATTAACGAGGGTGGGCACACACACTGACAGTCCCTTCAACACAACATGTTGGAAGTCTTCTGTCGTTTCTTCTGGACGTGTTTACACATAACATTTTGCCAAACCCGATTTTTGGGCATAAATCCAGATTGGAATTAGATTTGTTTCATAAAGACTGAACATCTTAAAAACTCATGGAAACAGATTGTTTTTACTTTTTTTCTCAAATCAGATATAAAATAAAATTCCTAGGTGGTTTGAAATGTGATTTCTACATTTGTGTCTCAGTCTGGACTCTGGACATAATGAACTATAAGCTCACACTGAGCTTGTACATCTGCTGTTTTTGGCGATGTCTGTGTACACAAATCTGATCTGATCACTTGCAAATAACAGTGTGGACGGTCAGTCCTAAAGATCAGATATGAGAAATGCAATGAGATAGTATTTAACCTTTAGAACCTATACCTTTAGTTAACCCATTCAGAACGGGTACACATTATTGTGTATCATTATTTTATGCTTTAACTATTGAAAAATTGCAGATCTACAAGCTCACAGCTCGCAAGCTTGTAGATCTGCTATTTTTGAAAAATCGTGAAAATTATAATTTTGACCCGATTCTATAAGTGTCTTTTGAAACTTTCTAAGATTTTTTGAAAAAACCTATGTTTCTATGTCAGCAATCTGGCCAGCCATCGTCAAAGAAAAGGTCCTTTTCACTTAACTGGAGCTCAGTTAGTCTGTTCTTGAGAGACTATGTCAGTGGTTCTCAAACCTTTTCATGTGAAGGACCCCCAAAATGATATTTATTTGGCCACGGACCCCCATCTCAAAATATTGAGTAAGAGAGTAACAGAAGCAAAATTTTAGTTACAAACGTTCACTTTGAAAATACATATTGTCAAAGATTTGCACACATTTTCACGACTTTTTCAAAAATAGCAGATCTACAAGCTCGCAGCGCGGCACTCGGTGCAGCGCTGTGAGCTTGTATATCACTGGTTAAAGCATTCAATAATTCTAGGCCTAATTAATGTGACCTGCCTGCTTAAACAAAAATACCAGAACACAAATAGGTTTTGGCTACCGGTATGTTGACAATAAGAAAATGTCAAATCGATAAACGTATGTAATAAACGTACTGTACGTTCTGCAATGCCCTGCCTTATCCATTCAGACTGAATTATGCAGAAGGGGCCCTCCCTTTCAGACAAGACTCAACGAGTAGGGCCTCAACTACCTTTGAGTGATGGAAGGATATGGTGTAATGTTTTTATTATATTTTGACACTTGCATGTTTGTAATGGACTGTACTCTAGGACAGTGGTTCTCAAACTTCTTAATGTCAAGGACCTCCAAAAAATACTCCTCGCTTATAGATTCTTTTGACTTTTCTACTTCCGACTGTCGAATTTCACCATTTTGGCCACAGAAAATATGTTGTGCCATTTTGTACTGTAGATTGTCTATTTTAAATTTTAAAATATATATATTTTAAAAAATATTTTAAATGACCGACGTATATAGGTTTAACGTGGTCAACTGATTTTGATGCTTTATAAAAGCTGCATTATTAGAGAGTTGTGAGACTTAGATCGGCTATTTTCACTACATCTTAATTATTGTAAATCTTTAATAGTATTTCTAATATCTGTAATATTTCTTGGATCATGTGTTTGTTTGTTTTAAAATGTATGAAGATTATTATTTTTAATTATAAAGAAACATTTTTACATATATCTTTTTTTAATGTAGAAAAAGAAAATGGGTCTGTGACCCAGAAATGTGTCCCGAGCCGGCGTTTGGGAAACGGTGTGCTAAAGAGTATCAGGCATTGTCATGGTCTACATAGAATGGTATAGTCCATTGTCATGGTCAGTGGTAACTTCTCAAAGTGGATTCCAGGGACTTTGTGGGTTCCTTTATGGGGGTCTAAATGGACCCATACTGTAAAAGTCTGTAACTCTGACAGTTCAACTCTGACACAGGTCCAAAGGGACCGGTGTATACTGAGTTAGGGGGAGACCTTGAAATGCAAAAGATGGAGAAACACTAGTCAACATAACGTAGAATATTAACGTAAGAATATTGCAGTGAGATGTAGTCTGATCTGACTGGGCCAGCATGTGCGTGTGCGTGTGTGTGTGTGTGTGCGTGTGTGTGTGTGTGTGTGTGTGTGCGTGTGTGCGTGTGTGTGTGTGTGTGTGTGTGTGTGTGTTGGGAGTGCAGCAGAGGGAGAGAGATGCTCAGGCAAGATTGTGAAGTGACTGTCCTCTCTCTGTCTGTCTCTCTCTCTCTCTCTGTCTGTCTCTCCCCCTCTCGCTCTCGCTCTCCCCCCCATCTCTCTGAGGCAAGATTGTGAATTGACCGTCCTCTCTCTCTCTCTCTCTCTCTCTCTCTCTCTCTCCCTCTCCCTCTCCCTCTCTCTCTCTCTCTCTCTCTCTCTCTCAGGCCCTATAAAACCCCTGGCCATGCAACAGCTGTGCACATCAGTTACAAGTGTTGGCTCAGCAACAGCAGGTGTGTGTGCGCGCACGTGTGTGTGTGTGAGTGAGTGAGTGTGTGTGTGAGGAGCGTGTGTGTGTAAGTGACAGATCACATCAGGGGTTTAGAAGCGTTTACTTTGTTCCATTTCACACAAACAGGATTATTCTTTCAATCAGTTTTCCAGAGGCTGAAGTCACCTGGGCTCAAAGAGCCGTCAGGCAGGTACAGAGAATGGACCAATCAGCTTTCATCCTGAGAACGACAGCGTTGCTGCTGCTGGTGGCGTGTGTGACAGGTGAGTCCAACAATCTATTAGAGCAGTGTTTCTCAAACTTTGAAATTTGAAGGTCTCCCCTTAACTTTGACAAAGTTACAGACTTGTGAGGTTCAATTTAGACCCCCATAAAGGAACCTAGAGAGCCTCTGAAATCCACTTTGAGAACCACTGATCTAGATCATTTAAATGGACCGTTAAATGTGCTTTGGTGTGTACAGTACAGTGATTGTGATGAATATAATGTTATGTCAGTGTAATCAATGAAGTTCATTATAGAGACCAAGTGTATTATGTCTTCTATTACTTTACTATTTGTATTTACCATAATCTTGTTGGGTTATGTCTAAATGATGTACTCTGTGAGCAACTTGACGACATGTATTCATGGGTTGCATTTGTAGTCCTAAACTGGCCATATTGAGGACCAACACAGGTGTTCAATTTGTCTGATTGGCATAGAACCAATGTTCTATGTTAATCAAAACACCTGTGTTGGTCCTCAAAATGGCTGGTGAAGGACTACAAATGCAACCCATGAATATGTAAACATTCTTGGTCAATAAAGTGACACAGTCAGTCTAATATAAATAGTTATTATATAGTAGTAGTGTAAGTACTGGAACAGTGAACAAAACTTGTGGAGTGCTAAAAATCACGTTTTATTGCTGTGGAAAAAAACTGCAATAAAACAGACATTAATGACTTAAGCCCCTATATTTGATTCTGAAATAGCAGATCTACAAGCTGACAAAGTGTCTCAGCACGATGCCTTGCCCTTGAAGTTGCGATATATGTTCTAGGATCACTACTCGCAACTGACCTAGCCTACTGAGCAAATGTTGCTCAAGCTCAAACTTAAGTCCAATTTTCCATTGTGAATTGACTGAGTCACGAGTCAAGAAAAAAATAATTGAAATCAAGATTAAGAAAACAGGACAACTGCACCTGGTCTCTGAGTGCAGTATATCACCAGTTAATATCAATACTGTATGAATGAATATACATTTATTGCCAATGAATATATTAATAGGTACTTATATAGTATAGGCTATCAACATAATGTAAGTATATATGTACAGTGTCAACAGGCTTCAGCAGCATCTAGGTAGTCTTTCAACAGTCAATAAACAATGAATATATGAATTTATTATCACATCAGAAACAACTGCATGTCCAAAATGGTTACTTGTCAGGGAGTGAACAACTGTGTTGAAATGAATCAAATGGATGTGTCTTGTATTTCTCTGTATTTTGTTCCCTGGCCTGGTTTTCTATGTTCAGCTGTATCTCATTTGTAATCACCACTTGTGTGTATAGTCTTGTCCCCCAGTTAAGTCCTTGTTTGTCTTGTGTCACATGTTTGAGTATTATTGTCCGACTTTATTTTTATTTCATCCAAAGCGGTTCACAAGCACTGGGTCAGGATCCATTTGTGGGTCGCGGACACATCTTGCCTACATTTTGTTTTTAATAATTATTATTTCAAAACATTCCCACCAAAAAACTATTCAGTCATGAATAAAAAAGCAATGATTTTTCTAAGTAGGCCTAATTTCATTAATAAACAATAAAAGAAAAATCCAAGAAATTCCATAAATTAGAAAACTTAATGTCCAAGAAGTAGTGAAAACAGCCAATCTACAAGCTCACAACGTGGCGCAAAGCGACGCATTGTGAACATATTTTGAGATGGGGGTCCACAGCCAAATACATAGGCTAATCATTTTGGGGGTCCGTGACATGACAAAGTTTGAGAACCGCTGATATAGGCCGATTCTACAAATGTCTTCTAAATCCTAACAGTTTTCTGAAAAACAAAACGCATTTGCTATATCAGGGGTTCTCAAACTTTGTCATGTCAAAATGATATGTGTTTGGCCGCGGACCCCCATCTCAAAATACTTTGTTCCCGGGGACCCCCAGAAGCAAATATTTGAGTTAAAAAATGCTTACACGTGGCAACCACACTTGCAATCTCCCAGAGTTGCGTGGTGTGGTGCAGGGCAACCAGTCTAGATCAGGGGTTCCCAAACTTCTTTGTCTCAGGGCACCCCATCAATATTCTTTTAATCCGAGGCACCCCTACATTATAATTTTCACTCCCAGCACCTTATATTTATAGCATATCGTTGTTGTCGGGTGGAAACCTTGTATGTCCAAAACCGTTCGTTTTGTATTTATCATCTATAAAATGTACTAAACTAGTGAAAACAGCAGATCTACAAGCACAGTGCTTGTAGATCGGCTGTTTTCACTAGTTTTGTGCGACAGTCTTGTATGATGCAGCAGGGCTTTGCTTTACCAAAAGACGTAAACATTTGAAACTTGGAGATACGAGGTTTCTGCCCGACAGCGACGATATTTTAGTGATTATGTTGCGAGGAAAACGTTGAGATAATTTTGGTTAAAATGATACTAAATATTTTTTCAAGTGTCCAAATAAATTCCAAATATTATCAAATTATCTCAAGGGCACCCCTGGACTGCCGTCGCGGCACCCCAGGGTGCCCCGTCAGCCACTTTGAAAACCCCTGGTCTAGATAGTACTTGTTTCGAGATGTTGAGACCTGCTGTCTCCTAGTATCAAAACAGGCCGTCCTACCAGCTCGTGGTGAGAACAGAAAATAAAACGCAATATAATCTGTGGAAAGTTTCTGTTCGACGCAGAGACATGCGTAAGTCTGTCCGTCAACTAGTAATCTTTGACAGGCATCTGTCACGGTTCTGTAGCGTACATCCTAGCAGTCCGAGGCATGCGTGAGTCAAAAGATGGAATCGGTATAATCCCAAAAGAACGGACGTTGCCAAAGTCAAAGCAGGAATCAGTAATCCCGTGAGGGCAGAGAAGACAGTGCAGGTCTTGATCTCTCAAGCAATTGCTTGTGGAGGCTGAAGGCTGCTGGCACAAAGCACGTCCAAGTCACTGTGTGCTGTGCCAGGGAGGAAAGACTCTGTGGCTCACAGAGGGGATGGGAGGGGTTTGTGGGCAGGGACATGCTGGGCCCCTGATTCAGCCCGGGAAAAAGAGTTGGAGAGGCCCTCATTGCGTGCTATAGAGAGAGATCTCTCTATATAGCGCTGCTGCTACTCAAAGATTTGCCATTTCGGATCATGACAAGTGACAAGGCAGTGGGCCAATTACATGAGTTATATTTCGTCGTTGTCGGGTGGAAACCTTGTATGTCCAAAACCGTTTGTTTTGTATTTATCATTTTAAAAACGATTTAAACTAGTGAAGCGTTGTGTGCTTGTAGATCTGCTGTTTTCACTACTTTTGTGCGACGGCCTTGTATGATGAAGCAGGGCTTTGCTTTGCGAAAAAATCTACAAATTTGAAACTTGGAAATACAAGGTTTCTGCCCGACAGTGACGATTTACTTTGTTGGCCACCCAGCCCCCAAAATGGAAAGAAGGCAGACATTTTATTTTTATATTTTTCCTAATGGCCGGCCTGGACCGGCCGGGAATGAACCGGCCGTTCGGGAGTTGTCCCGATTTTCCGAATGGCCACCACGTCCCTGTTTGTGGGAGCAATCATCCTCCCCTCCACAAAATAAATGCATGAACATTATTTGTTCAGCTTGTTCACCCATTTAGGGCTGCAAAGGTGTATTACTGTGCTTGAAAACACATTCCATGTTGGTACACTGCTCTCATGACTGTACTGGCACTTCCAGAGCAAAGATGCTGTACAGTAGGCTATAAGTCTATAGTCTGTTCATTGTGTTATATGTTGCAGGCTACAGTGTTCAAGCTGTTGATGAGGTTTGGAAAGATGTGCTGGCATTTTTAAAATGGCAAATCTGAGGCATTTTTGGAAGTATTTGATTCAACCACGCAGCCAATGATGTATCTCTGTCCAAAATGTTTAAGAGCTGGTCACAGTTGATACCGTATGTCTAAACATGTCCCTTTTGAAATGGATATAGAATAATGCATACTGCATACTTAGCTTGGTCCAAAAAGGATCCAAAATGACTGACTTAGCATATACTGTAGAAATGATTGGAATGTTGGACAAGGTGGATGAAGTGGATTTGCTAGGAGTTGCAAAAATATTATGTTCTCCTCTCCTCTCCTCTCCTCTCCTCTCCTCTCCTCTCCTCTCCTCTCCCAGATGCTAAAGTAGACATCATTGGCAACCAAGATGTGGCAGTGGGAGACGAAACCCTTTTGTTGTGTAAAGGTAAGTAACAACTGAACTGAAACGCTATAGAGGAATTTGGACTAGAATCAGAGCAGACTTTGTGTTATGATATTCTATTTTAAGATCATTACATATTGTTCAGATGAATGTATCTTCTCTGTATCTTGTCATAAAGAACCAGATTTGATAGAGTGAAGAAGAAAGAAATCGATCCCAGTGCATGACGGAGGACAACTTCACGATAAATTTAAATCTCCACAATAAGATTTTTGTGACTGGATTTTTTTCTATGGTGAAAGAGATGCAAATGCCCTCTTTCCATGCCATACCTGAAGGCAGCATTCAAGAGAATTGCCTTGTCCAAACTCTCCTGAACTTGAATGCCGCGTCTTATGTTCAAACTAGAAATACTGTTCCTACGAAACAGAGCGGGCTCGCATGGAACACCATGTATGGGCACAAAGATCTACCCTTTGGTCATTGGCTAAGGCTAAACTTGACCTACAGTATAAAGATAACATACTGGTCTTGCCTTTCAGCGAGCACACAATAATCACCCTCTCTGTGTAGAAATCTATGCCGTTACTCCACTTCTCCAGTATTCTCTTGATTATGCTTAGTTTAGTGTGGTATCAAGAAATGAAAATAGCCAACCTCTAAGCTCACCACGCGTCGCGCTGTGAGGCGTTGTGAGCTTGGAGGTCTGCTATTTTCACCTTGCCTGGTTAATAAACCAGACTCTATCACACACTTCGTTTTGGGAAGAGAGTCTGGAATTTCGGGGAGAGATTCTTTTTCTGGGGGGCGGGCTAAAGCCTATTGACATAATGTTAGGGGCGGTTTAAAAAAATGTCAAGGTGACTTGCTCTTAATTGCTCCCTTTGAACTTCAAAAGGGTTGTAAACCGCAGTAATTGATTGAGCAATACAAGTGTCAATAGCTCGTTAGTGTTCTCTCTAATCAATGAAACATCAAAGACAACTACCTCTTTGATGCCTGTCATAGAGGGGAGGGGGAGGGGGGAATGTTTTTGTGTCCACACAGCCTACAGCCCTGATTGGCTAACCCTTTCTGGTGGCTGGTGGAAATGGATTCTCAATTGTGAGGCTCCAGACCACACTACACCACGGGGTGGTGTTGTGCGGTCTGGTTTATTAACCAGGCTAATTTTCACCATTAGAAATGTCAGCCTCTGCCTCTCTAACATTCTCTGCATGCCCCTGTCCTCCAGTGAACACGGAGGGGGAGATCTCGTGGCAGAAGGACAGGGAGGACGTGGACACGGACGAGGTGGAGGTCATCAAGGTGGACGAGTCGTCGTCCACGCTGCACATCCCCAAAATCAAAATGTCCGACGCCGGGAAGTACACCTGTCACATTGATTTCGAAGGCGGACACAGCGATGAGGCGACCATGGCGTTATTCGTGTACGGTGAGCGTGAACCCGATTCTGTCCACAACAAAGTACATTTACTCAAGTAGGCTACTGTACTTAAGTACAATTTTAGGTATTTTTTTTTTTTACTTTGCTGGAGTATTTCCAATTTTCAGTATTTTTTCTTCTAACTCTACCACATCTCAAGTATTGTTGGCTACTTTTTACTCCACGCCAATTATTTGAAAACTTGAGTTACTACTAGTATAGTTACTTTGTAGATTTTGATTATTATTACAAAACATGCATTAACCGCTTCAGCACTTTATACATCTCGGCCATATGAAAATAGTCGATCTACAAGCATCGCGACGCACTGTGAGCTTGTAGATCTGCTATTTTCAAAGGTTTTTAATACATTGTATACATTTGAAAACTTTTGAAATGGGACAATCTGCATAAAGAGTACCTTTGGCACTTTAAGTACATTTTGATACCATATATACCGGTACTTGAATTCCGGACTTTTACTTGTAACAGATTATTTGAATTTCTACATTGCAGTATTGATACTTTCACTTGTGACTCACACAATGTGAGTAGGCTACTCTTTCCACCGCTGACTACATGCCTGTTTTCAGTGGTGTAAAGTAACTAAGTACATTTACTTAAGTACTGTACTTAATTTAAGTACAGTTTTGAGGTGTTTGTACTTTACTTGAGTATTTCCAGTTTTCAGTACTTTTACTTCAACTCCACGACATCTCGGATCCAAATATTGAACTTTTACTCCACTACAATTATGTGAAAACACTAGTTACTAGTTACTTTGCAGATATAAATGATTATATTATAAAACATACATTAATGCACTTTAGCCCTATTCTATACCGTGGCTATTTGAAAATAGCCGATCTACAAGCTCACAACGCGCCGCGATGCGACACGTTGTGAGCTTGTAGATTGGCTATTTTCAAACATTTTGTACTTTTACTTTTGGTACTTTAAGTACATTTTGATGCCAATACTTTCATACTCTTACTCAAGTACATTTTGAATTCTGGACATTTACTTGTAACGGAGTACATCTACATTGCTGTATTGATACTTTTACTTAAGTATACAATGTGAGTACTTTTTACAACACTGCCTGTTTGAGACACGATACACACAGACACAATCGATGTGCCTAACCCCTCCGTTGTCTGTGTGCTTCCAGAGGGCCCGTCGTTCGGCAGCACCCAGCGCTACCATGAGTTCCTGCTGGGTCAGGATGGAGTGGTTCCCTGCCTGGTGTCTGGCCAGCCCGCCGTGGAGGTTCAGTGGTTCCGGGACCACTGGGAGGTCCCCTCTAACGGCGGTAGGAACAGGGGTGTAAAGCAGTGGTTCGCTGTCGAGGTGTGAACTTCAGGGGGTTGATGCATGCCCGTGCGTGTGAGAGGCGTGTGACACTGGTCAGAAAAGATACGGGACGCGTGACCGAAGAATCCGTGTCAGTTGCTGAAAGTTGGGGTCCCATTAAATTAGCTATACAGGATAAAACACACCAAAATAAATATGCTTTAAAGGGGAAGACCACCCATTTTCAATATTTAACTATGTCATTAATATACCTTAGAGGAGTTGTGTGGAAATAGAAAAAAAGTCCCCCCCCTTCTGTGTTGCCTAGAACTGGAAGATTGATTTTGGGGTTTGTATAGTAAAGTACAATGTGTGATGTCATCAAGTTGTACTTTACAATACAAACCCCAAAATCAATCCTCCAGTTCTAGGCAACACAGAAGGGGGGGGGGGGGGGACTTTTTTTCTATTTCCACACAACTCCTCTAAGGTATATTAATGACATAGTTCATAGCATGTGAGGGGTCAAACTAGGGGTTTTTCATGATTCTGAATCCATTGCAAGCATTTGTTTTGCATAAAAAACATTCCTTGGGGTGAAGGTGGCTCCCACAAAACTGTGAAAAGTGATGACTCATCACTAAACCATAGTTTTGTCGGGCCATTTGTTGGCCAAGGAATGTTTTTTGTGCAAAACAAATGCTTGCAATGGATTCAGAATCATGAAAAACCCCTAGTTTGACCCCTCACATGCTACTTAAAGCATTTTTATTTTGGTGTGTTTTATCCTGTATAGTTAATTTAATGGGACCCCAACTTTCAGCAACTGACACGGATTCTCCTAGGGAAACTGAATTTCAGTCTTTGTGGGATGTGTTACTAGACACCTTTACAAACACATTGGAGAAGATTTTTTTTTTTGGTAAGGAATTTATTCCAGGATATGACACTATTTCTGAAGATATTCCCTTCTTATTTCTCTCTCTCTCTCGGTCTGTCTGTCTGTCTCCACCCAGAGGGTCGACGGGTTTATCAGGCGTCTGATAACTCTCTTCGCATCAGGGAGGCAGCCAGAAACGACACAGGCAGCTACAAGTGTCAGGCCAAGATCAAAGGGAGACCCGTCTCTAAGCTGCTCCCCATCTCTGTGGTCATCAATGGTAAGTTTCCTTTCATCTATTTCGACAGTAACCAGAGCACTGCTTCATTAGTACCTGAACACACTATAATGCCTCAACACGTACCTCATACCAGAACACACTCTTTCATGTCAGAACAACTGAACCATACACTTTCAGAGACATGCTGTGTTGAGCAGACAATAGTGCAATGAATTGAATCCCAGCCAGAACCTTCTGATGACGTTATGATAACATCCTCCGGTGACTCCCTCCCGTGACGTTCAGAACTAGGCCAGATCACAGCCCATATGGGGATGATCATTACCATTATTATCATGACGTCATTACCAGGACGTCATATGGACTTTTTTGTTTGACAGGATTATTGTTATTGTTTGTAACGTAAGTTGAAATATGAGCATAGACCTATAAGGTTATATTCTGAGACATATCTGAATAGTTGTGGTTTGACTTGATCTGGCCGTTTTCGTGGGCAGGATTTATATTGATTGAACTCAGGTGATATTCTAGGCCAGATCTGACTAGTCATGGTTTGACTTGATCTGGCCCCAATCGAGACATCACTGATTGGTCCAGGTCCTGACCATGCTTGCTGGGCTATAATGAACCTCAATTCGTTTTTCTAAATTCTAATTCACTAATCCACCAATGACTGTTCAGATGGTCATGATGACCACACTTCTGATGTGTATGTGTCCTTCTGAACACCAAATGGCCTCTCCTCCCACGAAGCTACGGCCAACCTGAGTATCTTCTCAAGCATTGTTTGATTCCATAACCGAAGAGATTTTCCAACAACCACACCTTGTACTGTACTTACAAGCCCATTATAGACACTCTCAGTTATGCTTGCTTTCAAGGCCTTTCTGCTTGTGAGATGAGAACGGGCTGGGAAGTGCGACCTCAAGCAGGTCAGGCACGTGCACACATAGACATCAAAGGGGGCTTGAGCCCCTGCCCTTTTATCCGTCTGTAAAAAGTGCCCTTTCCAGACCATGAATGCAGTTTTTACTATAGTGAAAAGAAATGCAAATGCCCCTCTTTCCATGCCATACCTAAAGCCAGCATTCAAGAGTCCAAACTCTCCTGAACTTGAATGCAGCATCTTATGTTGAAGGAATCGCCTTCTCTGTATAGAAATCCATACGGTACGCCACATCTCCAGTGTTGACTTGATTATGCCGAGTTCAGTGTGGTGTGGATAAAGTAGCCAACCTCTGCTATATTCGATATTTTCACCAAAAGGCCCTTTTAGACATTTCAGCCCCTGCCTCTCTAACATTCTCTGTACGTCCCTGGACCTGCTGTCTGTCTTGATGAAGAAACGATGCTCCAGAGTGAATAAATTAATGTACTGTAAATGAATATAGCATGTGTGTGTGTACTAATATACATTGTGCATGGTTTCATACCTTATACGAATGGCTGTCTGCAGCTGCTCCAACGGTGCGTCTGCTGGAGGAGGAGATGACCGTGATGTCCGGGGCTTGGAACAACGTCTCCTTGCTGTGTTTGGTGGACGGTTTACCTCAGCCCAACATCACCTGGACCATGTAAGACACAAAACATGGCGCTATTATTATTCTAACCTCTTAACCCATTCAGAACGGGTACACATTATTGTGTATCATTATTTTATGCTTTAACTATTGAAAAATAGCAGATATACAAGCTCACGCTGCGAGCTTGTAGATCTGCTATTTTTGAAAAATCGCGAAAATTAGAATTTTGACCCGATTCTATAAGTGTCTTTTGAATCCTTCTAAGGTTTTTTGAAAAACCCATGTTTCTATGTCAGCAATCTGGCCAGCCATCGTCAAAGAAAAGGTCCTTTTCACTTAACTGGAGCTCAGCTAGTCTGTTCTTGAGAGACTACTATGTCAGTTGTTCTCAAACCTTTTCATGTGAAGGACCCCCAAAATGATATTTATTTGGCCACGGAACCCCTTCTCAAAATATTTAGTTCCAGGGACCCCCCAGAAGCAAAATTTGAGTTACAAACGTTCGCTTTGAAAATACATATTATTCAAAGATTTGCACACATTTTCACAACTTTTTCAAAAATAGCAGATCTACAAGCTCACAGCGCTGTGAGCTTGTAGATCTGCTATTTTTCACTGGTTAAAGCATTCAATAATTCTATAGGCCTAAAAACCCCATGTTGTTGAGAGCGGAGTCCCTCGGGGCTCTATTAAGTGCTCACTGTTCAGTTTTCTGTTATTGCGGGGGAAAGCTGTGGATCTGCTGTTTTCGGCAAAAACTTTCCCCGAGAAAGATTGCAGATCTTGCGTATGGCGATCCACTACTACTACTCGCCACATTCTATTCCCAAAATAAGGAAGCCTGGTTGAAAGTGGTTAGGAAAGGATTGCTATTCCTCATTTAAAACAAAAATATCCTTTAATTGATACTTTCCATTTGTATAACGCATAATAGAGCAGTGGGCGTGGTTAACTGGTGCCACTAAAAAATCTGTTCATTTCCTCATAGACTTTCACGAAAATATTCATAACAATTATGTTAAGCCTAGTTCACCAAGTCATCCAGGATGTCAGTGAATCATGACCATGAAACATTTGTTTCTGTGAAAAGAACATTTTGAAATGGCTAAACAAAGGGTACGTATTAAATGTATTTCAAATAATTAAATATTACAATATAAAAAAAAATATGTATATGTATATATTTTATATATATATATATATATATATATATATTTTTTTTTATATATATATATATATATATATATATATATTTATATATATAATATTTTAAATAGGATCAAAGGTTTTATGGTCATGATTCACTGCCATCCTGGATGGCTTGGTTCTAGGCTTAACATAATTGTTATAAATATTTTTGTAAAAGTCTATGGGGAAAATGAATGGGAGATTTTTAGTGGCACCAGTAAACCGCTTCTTCTGCAATGCTCTAGAAGTAGAATACCGGTAATATAAATAAACAACTACGGGGACAGAGAAAGGTGAAAGAACTGTTTGTTTGCGGTGAATTCTTCTGTATTGATATTTACACTACTGCTGCTGACTCAGTGCAACGTTAATGTAGCGTGCCATCCTGTCTGCTACGTGCGTGTGTGTGTGTGTGTGTGTGTGTGTGTGTGTGTGTGTGTGTGTGTGTGTGTATCTGGCTGGAGGATCGTGTATGAGAGACTTCCTGGTGATGTTCTTATCAGCTTAATGTCCAGTAGCGTCGCTCGTCTGCTTCCTCCTCTCCCCTCCTGACCTCCATATCAACTCATTGTTGTGTTTGACCCGGCCTAAACTGGACGGCCAGCGGTCCCCCAGGGCTGGACGCTAGGGCTCTGCTCCCCCCCCCCCCCCCCCCCCCCCACCCCTCCACACCAAATCTCTTCACTGGAAAATAGCCAGCAGCCAATGAGCAGGCATGCACATACACAATACACAATAGACATCAAAGGGGGCTTGAGCCCCTGCCCTTTTATCCTTTTATAAAAAGTGCCCTCTCCAGACCATGAATGCAGTTTTTACTATGGTGAAAGAAATGCAAATGCCCCCCTTTCCATGTCATACCTGAAGGCACCATTATAAGGCAGTATTGTCAAGTCCAAACTCTCCTGAACTTGAATGCAGCATATATGTTGATATAATTGCCTTCTGATATCAAGTATCAGGCAAGCCCCCCTCCCCACAAACTCAATTGTGATGTAAAATATTTATGGAATGAAAAAATGAAAGGTATATGAATATGTGAACGACAACTGACTGACTGATAATAAGGTATCTATTATACAGTGTATGGGTAAGGTATCTATTATGCAGTGTATGTGTAAGGTATCTATTATACAGTGTATGGGTAAGGTATCTATTATATTTATACAGTGTATGGGTGTTTATAATAAGGTATCTATTATACAGTGTATGGGTGTTTATAATAAGGTATCTATTATACAGTGTATGGGTGTTTATAATAAGGTATCTATTATACAGTGTATGGGTGTTTATAATAAGGTATCTATTATACAGTGTATGGGTGTTTATAATAAGGTATCTAGTATACAGTGTATGGGTGTTTATAATAAGGTATCTATTATACAGTGTATGGGTGTTTATAATAAGGTATCTATTATACAGTGTATGGGTGTTTATAATAAGGTATCTATTATACAGTGTATGGGTGTTTATAATAAGGTATCTAGTATACAGTGTATGGGTGTTTATAATAAGGTATCTATTATACAGTGTATGGGTGTTTATAATAAGGTATCTATTATACAGTGTATGGGTGTTGTTAATAAGGTATCTATTATACAGTGTATGGGTATTTCACTCTGCTCTGCTTCCCTTCTCTCTCAGGCCAGTGACCTTTGACCCCTCCCGCCACCAGTTCAACTCGGACCGCAGTGAGCTGACCATCCAGGCGGTGTCCAGGCGGGACTATGGAGAGTACGCCTGCACCGCCAAGAACAAGGTGGCTGAGGACAGCGCCACCATCAGGCTCCATGTCAACGGTTGGTCCTGCTTTTTATTCTGTGCCGGTGGTTGTGTGAGAGAAACAGAAACATACATACTGTGAAAACAGTAAACAGCTAATTCAAGCATGATTCTGACCACGATACTAACCATGATACTGGCCATGATACTGACCATGATACTGACCATGATACTGACCATGATACTGACCATGATACTGACATGATACTGACCATGATACTGACCATGATACTGGCCATGATACTGACCATTATACTGACATGGTACTGACCATGATACTGACATGGTACTGACCATGATACTGACCATGATACTGGCCATGAAACTGACCATGATACTGACATGATACTGACATGATACTGACCATGATACTGACATGATACTGACCATGATACTGACCATGATACTGGCCATGATACTGGCCATGATACTGACCATTATACTGACATGGTACTGACCATGATACTGACATGGTACTGACCATGATACTGACCATGATACCGACCATGATACTGATATGATACTGACCATGATACTGACCATGATACTGACATGATACTGACCATGATACCGGCCATGATACTGTCATGATACTGACCATGATACTGGCCATGATACTGACCATGATACTGGCCATGATACTGACCATTATACTGACACGATACTGACCATGATACTGACATGGTACTGACCATTATACTGACATGATACTGACCATTATACTGACATGATACTGACCATGATACTGGCCATGATACTGACATGGTACTGACCATGATACTGTCATGATACTGCCATGATACTGACCATGATACTGTCATGATACTGCCATGATACTGACCATGATACTGTCATGATACTGCCATGATACTGACCATGATACTGTCATGATACTGACATGATACTGTCATGATACTGACCATGATACTGACATGATACTGACCATGCTACTGTCATGATACTGTCATGATACTGACCATGATACTGACCATGATACTGACATGATACTGACCATGATACTGACCATGATACTGAAATGATAATGACATGATACTGACATGATACTGACCATGATACTGACATGGTACTGACATGATACTGACCATGATACTGACCATGATACTGACATGATACTGACCATGATACTGACATGGTACTGACATGATACTGACCATGATACTGTCATGTTACTGGCATGTTACTGACCATGATACTGACCATGATACTGACCATGATACTAACTATTATACTGACCATGACACTGAAAAACCAATAATGAAATTGTTTGTTTTTATGACTTACCTCCCCTTCAGGGGGAGGTAACAAACAAAAAGGATCACAGAACTTCACAGCACTGGTTCTGAAAAGGTTCTGGGTCACTCGCCTTCATAGCCAGTTTTACATTAAAATATACTGCTGTGTGTGGCAGAGCATCCAGAGGTGTTCCTGAACCAGGAGGAACAGAGCGTGGACAGAGGAAAGAGGCTGACCGTGGTCTGCAACGCTACGGGTCACCCCAAGCCTCAGCTACACTGGATCAACAAGCAGAGCGGAAACGGACAGACACTGGTTAGGACACATTTCAAAGTTTAAAACATACATATCTTGTCTGTTAAAGGAGTAGGTCACCCCCCAAATGTTTTTTTTCCCTAATGATTACTCATGCTATGGAGACTTGAGTTCAATAATATATTTAGCTTTTTGTCTCATTGCTAAGACAATAATTTGATTACAATAAATGTACCCCCTTTGATTCCGGATGGGGACCCGAATGCATTTGGGTCCCCATCCAGAATCAATGGGGATCAATTTATTATAATCGATTTTTTTGTCTTTGGAATGCGACAAATACAAAACAATATTATTGAATTCAAGTCCCAATGGGGTGAGTAATCATTCGAAAAAAAGTCATTTTGGGGGTGAACTACTCCTTTAATACTATAGTGTCAGTCCCGTCAATCAACTGGATAATAAAGCCCTACGGTCTGTCTACAATGTTATTTATGTGTGTGTGTGTGTGTGTGTGTGTGTGTGTGTGTGTGTGTGTGTGTGTGTGTGTGTGTGTGTGTGTGTGTGTGTGTGTGCGTGCGTGCGCGTGTGTGTGTGTGTGTGCGTGTGTGCGTGCGTGCGTGCCTGTGTCAGTATTCCACATCAGGCAGAGTGCGTGACGGTGTGCTGATGATTGATAATGTGGCGCCCTCCGATGGTGGCCTGTATTCCTGCATGGCCGTCAGTCCCTGTGGCAATGCTTCAAGGGATATCAGGCTGAAAAGTAAGACAACAGTTCATCATGATCGACCACTCACTCCCTCAGTCAATCAAACAACACAGGGTTGGATGTATAGGGGGTTCCATAGCCTCTGCTCAGGGGCATCACACCAAATTCTGGGCCCTGGGTACAAGGATTCACTGCGGGCTCCCCATGAATGTTAACTATTGAAAAATAGCAGATATACAAGCTCACAGCGCTGCGAGCTTGTATATCTGCAATTTTTTTTAAATCGGGACAATTTGTGCAAGAAACCTATGTCAAGGACCCCCAAGATGATATGTATTTGGCCACGGACCCCGATCTCAAAATATTTCGTTCCAGGGACCCCCAGAAGCAAAATTTGAGTTAGAAATGTTAGCTTAAAAAATACATACCGGTATATTCAAAGTTTTCCACACATTTTCACAACTTTTAAAAAATAGCAGATCTACAAGCTTGCAGCGCGGCACTCGGTGCCGCGCTGTGAGCTTGTATATCTGCTATTTTTCAATAGATAAAGTTATTAGGGCCCCTCCACCTTGGGCCCCAGTAACTCAGTCCCACTTTCCTACCCCTTGTGACGCCCCTGCCTCTGCTATTGAAGCTTCTGAGTCTGGTCATTCAGCTTTATGGCCGGTGGGGGTTATGTTTTATCACTGCTTCTGATGAGACTGAATTAAATACAGTCAATTGCATGCATACATGGGACATGTAGACCGTCTGATATGGTTGTTGATGTTCATGACGTGTGATAATAAATTATTATCACAATTCAACAATCACCCTGGCATCTCTATTTTGGGAAAATGTTCCAACATTTGTGAACTTTTAAAGTTTTTAATTCATAGAAGAGTTATAAGCGTTGCATCAATCCTGACGTGTTGTGACTGTGAGCTTGTAAATCTGCTAACATAGCTAAAAGGTTGTCTATTTTTACAAATTGTTACAAAGAAGTCAGCGACAGTTGGCGGCAAATAGCCGCACCGAGTGCTGCGCTGCAAGCTTGTAGATCTGCTATTTTTGAAAAATCGTGACATTTTTGCTAATCACGTGTTCTTCTCTCCTCTCAGCTCAGCCAGCGAGTCCCGACGCCATGTCCGTCTCTCCTGGACCCACGTCTGTCCACTTCTCCCTCCAGACCCCGCCCATGAGCGGAGGAACACCAATCACAGGCTACGCCCTGCATGCCAGGCAGGGCCCGGACGACAAATGGGCGGAGACCGTGGTGCCAGCCTCAGGTTGTTTAAGTATAGGCCTTAAAGCACTAGTTCACCCAACACATTTCACATTTTCTATCGGCAACAGATAGACACGCCATGAAGCCATGAACAGTGGAGATTTTTGGTTTTTGTCGCATTCCTGAGACAGTACTTTGATGAGCAGGTCATTGGTCAATAGGAGACTCAGTGGTAGGATACTCTGTCGTTCATCAAATGATTGGCTTAGGAATGCAATAAAAACAACCAATGAAGCAATCTGATTGGTTGAAATACACACAGAGAAATAAAGGGCCGATTTTGTACCTTAAAAGGTACAAAGGCTTCGTCGCTGGGGGCGTACCCTCGCTGGGTACAGAATTGTACCTTTAACACTGGTACATTATTGTACCTTCTTGTTTGTACCTTATAAGGACCATTTCTGTACCCCGAGTGACAATATTGTACCTTCTTGTTTTTACCTCTAAATCATTTATGTACCCCTATAGTGACAACATTGTACCTTCTTGTTTGTACCTTTAAACCATTTCTGTACCCCCAGTGGAAATTTTGTACCTTCTTGGAAACCTTTTTACAGGTTGTAAAAAGCAACATGTAGATCTTCTTCAAACACAAAATAAAACCCAGTCAGATCTGCAATAAAACATTTATTAAAACTGTAAAAAAAAAAAACATGAGGTCACACCCTCCAACAAGTTATCCATTCACTGTAGTATAGAATGAAAATAAAGAATAATATATTTACATTTCTAAAAGCGCACATAAACAAGTAATTCCTTCTTTGAACAAATGAGACAACTCACAGAAAGGCAAACAAGTTAAGGAGCAGTTGGATTGATGTCAAAAGTCCAATGCAGAAGGTCTAAAGCAGTAAGTATCCATGAGGAACTGATGGCTGGAATGCAGCAACATGACAATCTGGCAGGGAACAAAGAACAAGTATAAGTAGTGAATGGATTGTTCTAAATCTTAAAATACAGAAAGAAAAAACATTATTTATTTATGTTTTGCACATACTTATGCTCAAACATAAATCCTAAACAAGTCAGAAGTTAATTCACACAAATGCTAACTTTATACTTCTGCCTTCAAGCCTAAAGTTACCTTTAAATGAATTCCAGTGTGAAGCAGGCTTGATCCTTGAATAGCAGTTTGTAATGTGCTGCAGCCTTGTGTTACTGTAAGGAATACAAATACAATCAGAGCCAATATTAAGTCACTCTTACCTAATTACTTAAAAATACAAACAAATGTTATACAGGCATAAATAGTGTGCACTTTGAAGTTCAAAACAGCACATCCATGAGGAACAGAACAGTATCTATACCAGACAGTCTGGCTCTTAGCAAGCAGAACAATTTTAACTTTACACATATCCAATAAATACTTCCAATTTTGAGTAGGCCTACATGCAATGTAGAGTAGATAAAGTCACCTGTAAACACAGTTGGGATGTCTGGAAGGCCATCTTAATCCTCCAACTTGACTGTACTTTGCAGTGCTGAATACTGGTTTTCTGGCATACCCACACGGACTCCACTGGTGTGAATCTCCAGATATTTTCTCTAGATTGCAGCACATTAACAAATAAACATTAAGAAATATCCCTGAATGGCAATGAGGGACAAGTGTTTTCCCTGCTGCTTGAAATGTTTATTTACCTGACAGGTCTTCAGAGCAGGTCTCGTAGGGCCACTGCCTTTTTGTGCATTCATATCTAGATGTGCTCTGGAGCACATCCAGAACAGGGCTCTGGCATTATCATCCAATGATCCACCTGGGTAGAAGGAAATATGGTATAAAAGAAGCAAAACAGGGTGTCACACAAATAGGGGTGGATACACTGCTTAAAATGGATTAGTTGAATAACTGAGAAAAGATTTTGAGAGCATAAAATATACCTTTGGTTTTGAAAGTACATAAACAATCTATGCATATGTAGTGCAGCATTCCATTCAAGTCATCCAAGAATCTCCTGCTTCTCCTCCTGCTTCCTTGCACAAGCCCTGGTAAAGATAATGACAAAATAACAAACACATTAACCAGCCAGTATTAATATAAGCAGTGGTTTTGTACCTTCACACCTTTAAAGGGACATTTATGTACCCAGCGTGGCAACATTGTACCTTATTGATCTGTGCAACTCTAAAAGAACATGTCTGTACATGTCTGAGTGGCTACTTTATACTTACCCTCCACTACATTTAACAAGGAAATGCTATACTTTTAAGTTAATTCATTTATGTGAACCACCTATTTTAGTGTACAACTATTCACTCTTTGGGATAATGTCAAATGTATGCCAAGATGCCCTTACATTTAGTTAGTTATTCATTCCAACCTGCTAACTCCAACCTGATAACATAAGCTGCTAGCAGCTGACCTTTCAAACAGCTAGCACTAAACAACACTTGAGATTAAAGGTTTGACCAATTTGGAAGAAAATAAAACACAGAGAGTTTTTCTCACCTTTGCCTTGCAGTCTTCCACACCTTTCAGATTTCACAGGACTTTGAGGAAAAAATAGATAATTCAAATGTTCCATGTCAGCCATGTAGCTCTTGGCTCCAGACTCCAGTCCAGCAAGCAGTTAGCTGGCAGCATGATTGATGTTGAGTCACAGTCAGAATAACTTCTAGTTGTAAGTGCTTCTTACTCCAATGAGTACATTTTATGACTAATCTCAAGGTACAGTATAGGCTAAACATGTTTGCTCTCTAAGCAAAAGATAAATCTCTCACTGTCTTTTCCCTCACAAACTACATCTGACTGTTGCATTTCCCCCCATAAACTGTAGCTCCTCCTCTTGGTCAAAAGGGTACAAATATGTACCTTAAGTGGCCAACAATGATTTTGTACCTTTTAAAATTCAATAAAGGTCCACAGTTGTCACCATAAGGGCCATTTAAGTACCTTCTACCAATCACAGGGTACTTTTATGACAAATGGACCTTTTAGGGTACAGAAACGTACCCTTATTTCTCTGTGTGTAGGACACTACCTAATCAAACAAAGATATCAGCTGCGCTGGTCACGAAAGAGCGCAAACTATGCTGGCGGCTAGGCTAGCAGTTTTCATGTGAAGTTAAGGGACATAGTTGCTAAATGTGGCATTAAAAATGACAAATTCCTATCAAATATATTTCTTTTTATATATATAATCGCAATATTACACTCGAGTTACTGGGTTAAGTGATTATTGAACCTTCTGCGCTATACCTACGGACACTCGCCCTTGCTTCGGGATTGTGCCTGCGGCAACGCAGGCGGTACGATAATCACGTTAACCCACACCCTCTCGTGTAATAAAGTCATTTTTTTTGGTGCACTTCATCCAACATTGTTTTCTTTCTTTCTGTGTGTGTGTGTGTGTGTGTGTGTGTGTGTGTGTGTGTGTGCGCGTGCGTGCGTGCGTGCGTTGCCTGCGTGCGTGCGTGCGTGCGTGCGTGCGTTGCCTGCGTGCGTGCGTGCGTGTGTGCGTGCGTGCGTGTGTGCGTGTGTCATATTAGACCCGCTGGTCATCACTGGCCTCAGACCGTACACGTCCTACATGGTGCGGCTGGCTGCCATCAACACTGTGGGGGTGGGGCTGTTCTCACAAGTACACACCGTTCTCACACAGGGCATACGTGAGTATACTGTACGCACACTGCCACACACACTGAAGCAGGGACGTGCTGGGCCCCTGATTCAGCCCAGGAAAAAGAGTTGGAGAGGCCCTCATTGCGCGCTATAGAGAGAGAGATCTCTCTATAGCGCTGCTGCTACTCAAAGATTTGCCATTTCAGATTATGACAAGTGACAAGCCAGTGGGCCAATTGCATGAGTTATATTTCGTCGTTGTCGGGTGGAAACCTTGTATGTCCAAAACCGTTTGTTTTGTATTTATCATTTTAAAAATGATTTAAACTAGTGAAAACAGCCGATCTACAAGCACACAACGCCTCGCACCGCGAGGCGTTGTGTGCTTGTAGATCTGCTGTTTTCACTACTTTTGTGCAAACAGTTTAATTTGTACTTTTGTGCAAACAGTAGATTTTTTTCCTAATGGCCGGCCTGGACCGGCCGGGAATGAACCAGCCGTTCGGGAGTTGTCCCGCTTTTCCCAATGGCCAGCACGTCCCTGCACTGAAGTACAACTAACACACCGTCACGTCTTAAAATAATGGCCTGTGTTGTCTTTTGAGGAAAAGTGCTGTTTATGCCTAAATTTTTGCCTTCATGACATGACCTAACCTAGGCCTGTCACCAGTAAAATTGTCTAATCGCAATTATTTTGTCACGATCACAACTATTTTGTCATAATCGGTTCCATGTTGAGCTTGTAGATCGTCTATTTCCACTATCAATGTTCTTTTCACTATCAATTGAGATACTTCACTGCCCTACAAAGGCAGAATGCAGTAACTACGAACAAAAAATGGACTGATAAATGGGTTTGTTTCAACTGGTTAGCCAAATGAGATAAAAGCATACGAGTGATATTACACTGATTGTGTTCTTGAGGTAAATCCCCCAATATCATAAAGGCTAATTTGACCTTTGGGATACACAAATAAGTTGATGTGTCCAAAAATGTAGTTATTGCACTCTGGCAGTATACTGTAGGCCATTATTTTAAGAAGGTGACAACGTAGGCCATTATTTTAAGAAGGTGACGACACACTACTAACACACAGGGCGGCGGTGGCCTCAGGAGGTAGAGAGCAACCTGAAAGGTTCTCGGTTCGATCCCCGGGTTCCCTCTGTGTTAGTGTGGAAGTGCTCTTGAGCAAGACCCTTAACCCCTTGACTGCTCCTGATGAGCAGGTTGCTGCCTTGCATGGTTCCCTCTACCGGTCGGTGGTGTGAATGTGATGCACTTTGGATAAGGGCACTATATATAAATGCACTGTTTACCTATTGCAATACACACTAGGGCATTAACGACTTGTGATTTTTGCAAGTCGACTCGACTCAGTAAAAAGTTGAGTTGAAGTCGACTTTATTGTTTGATGACGTCATCACATCACACACAACCCCCCAATTATTTTAGGGGGTCCCCAGATGATTAACTTAATGTGCAACATTGTTTTCTCACTCAACTGTTAACAAACCAACATAAAGTTTAAGTACATAGAGGGTATCTTCACATTTCTAAAGTGCTAATTTAAGGACTTTTAACTGTTCTGCCGCCGTTGACAGTCCTCACCGTCATTGAAAGGGTTAATACCATGGCGCCGTTGACGGTGAGGACTGTGAATCTTACTGTATATACAGTAAAGATATTATTACTTACTTAATGTCGCTCCGGTCCCGCTCGCATCGGTAATGTCGGCGATTTGTTTACAACGCACGTTGGGCGTGCACGCGAAGTGAAGCTCCTCAATGTTAAGTCAATGGAGAGGCCCATAAAGAAACTTCATTTAAACAAAATAGCCATTTTGAGACATTTTGCAGCAGATCTAAATGTAAACAAGGCACAAGGCAGGGCGCAGCCATCTTCATCTTCTTGTCCCACACTGTCATGTGACTAGATGACGTAATCGTTGCCGTCAAGTGATAATCCAAAAAAACAAAAACAACCCCCTTCCAGCCCTTCAAAATAATAGCGGCGGCCTATGGAGGAAACCGCGTGGCACCGAGGCACCAAGCAACCTTCACTAATTGTGTTAATACCTCTAAAATGACAAATTAAACATTGTCCAAATTGTCAAATATATAGAGGCAGAAATTGTGAAAATAGACGATCTACATGCTCACAACGCCTCGCGATGCGAGGCGTTGTGAGCATGTAGATCTGCTATTTTCACAATAGAACCATGTTATACCAAATATAACATCGTCAGGGTGGGGGTCCCCTGTTAAAATATTATTATTCTGGGGGTCGCGGCCTGAAAAGGTTGAGAACCACTGTAATATTGGATCATTGATTCATTCTGTCCTTGACAAGCAATCCTACTGTTTGAATGCTGTACTACAGACACACACATGGAGCAAAAATAATTATAGAAAAAAATACAAAGGATTTTCTTTTTTTTTTCAACTTCAACTTTCGACTTTCTCTGGTGGGAGTCGACTTGTGTAATGAAGTCGACTTGTCGACTTTTTCGTTAATGCCCTAATACACATTAACCGCACTGTGATACCCACTACAATTCTGAAGTCCTGATTTATATTTTTTTAAATCTCCCATTGAAAAAATGTAATCGTCTCTGTCGAGTGTAAACCTCATATATCCAAAACTGTTACTTTTCAGGATTCAAATAATTCAGGCTTGAGGAAGGTCTCATGACTGAAAATGATGCTCTAATACATTATTTTCTTGAACTTGCAAGTGGCAAGATATTACACGTAGCTATAATAATTTATTAGAGAAACGTCTAAAGATTCATCCTACTACTTGTGCTGTCTTCTTGCCTTCACACCTGCTTGTGCGGAAGTTGTGCCGTCGAGCTTGTGGATCTGCAACTTTTGATAACTTTTGCGTGGCGTTGTAGTATGATCAAGTAGAGCATTAATTTACAAAAAATAAAATAAAATAAAATAAAACACAAAACGTTAAAATATTTTCTTTTCTGCCAGACAGCAACAAAATGAGTCCAGATATTTTACTCATCTGGTTACGAAGCATCAACTGATGGTGAAAAGGTACTAATTTAACCAAAGAGTAAGAAAATAAAGGGCTGCCTACAAATGGACTACAGTTTTGACATCAGGACTTATACTCAATACACACTAACACAAACCACCAATACACACACATGCATGCTACTACTACACAGCACTACTCACTCTCAAACACAAGGTGATAGAGAAAGTGTGTGTGTCCGTGTGTGTGCGTGGTGTGTGTGTGTGTGTGTGTGTGTGTGTGTGTGTGTGTGTGTGTGTGTGTGTGTGTGTGTTTTAAGTGTGTGTGCTTGCTTTTTCCACTCATCTGCTCTTATTCATCAATTTGCTAAATCATCTGCCATCGTGTCCATCGTGTCCCCATGCACTCGATGCCCACTCACGCTGCTGATGACATCATTCATTCTGCTGACATGACTTTCACAGAAGGTAAAGTATGCATATTCATCCATCAATCAATCAATGAATCAATCACTCAGTCAATCACAGTCATATATCCTCTGTAGCGTTTTGCAGGTATTGTATTGTATTGTATTGTATTGTATTGTATTGTTAAGTGTTGCTACACTCAGGCCACTCAATCAATCAATCAATCAATTAATCAATTAATCAATTAATCAGTAAGTCAGTCAGTCAATCAGACGGTCAGTCAGAATCAGTCAGACGGTCAGTCACTCAGATTTGATCAACACATCACATGATCCTAGCAAAGACTCTGTTGTCAGCTCAGATCTGTTGCCACCCGCCTCTTGTATTTATTGTACAAAAGGATTACTCAACTCATCCGGTTCCTCATGCTTCTTCAACATGTTTCATTCCATTTTCAATAAAAAACAAACTTACTAGCATCACACATACCGCCTCTAAAGTCAATCTCTTTCCAACACTCCAACTCCACTCGACCCTCAATCTTCACTTCACATTATTGCCATCTCTGGATGGAGATACTGTATAGAACTTTGAGATGGGAAACACTTTGGAGTGTCGTCCACTCCACCATTGCAGCAAACGGCCTTGCTGACATGTGTGTTAGGAAGTATGGATGCATAGGAAATTATAGCCATTGCTAGCTTGTATCAGTTGTATGATGTGTTGCTATGTTTCTCATGTGCTTCCAGAGTGTGTTAAACAACCTGTGAAAACTATTATCCTTCTAGGACGACAAAGTCTACTCTAATCTAATCTAAGCTAACCTAATCGAATCAAATCTAACAAACATCAAACAAAGATGCCCATCAGGAGGTGAAGCAGCTAGCCTAGTTCCAGACCCTGAATCGCTAGCCACCCCTTTACATTTTTGTTTTGGCGATTCAGGGGTCTAGAATCGCTCTCATTGAAGAGGCCTTCCTCGTTCGAAAATCCGTACAGCGAATCAGTGCGTGAAATGCGATTGTATCGATCTCGCTATGAAACACCAGTAGCAGGCATGTTATGTTGTGTTTGATTACTAGTTCGTAGTGCTATTCTGCCTGTTTCTTTGGTTAGCAAGTAGCACTAGCAAGCAACAGGCTAGCCACTAGCCAGCCACACATAACAACACTACGTCATGTGTTGGTCAGACAGTGAACCAATTGCAGAAGACTGCCTCTTTGGCAACGCCCATCCCAGCAATCGCCCTGGGTGGGAGCGACCTCAGACTGAATAATGGAGTGAAACGAAATGTCAATTCAGGCTGAGTGTCAGGCTATGAAGCAGCTGCATTACCATGGATATTTTGGGATATGTGTCTCTAATGGTGTTCCCCACGTCCTTCCTCTCCTCTGTCCCGTCTCTCTGTCCGTCTGTCTGTCCCCAGGTGAACCAGACAGTCCTGTGCTGTCCCTGGAGGACATGAAGGTAGACAAGAACTCCTTCTCTCTCCCACTCAGACAGCTGGACAACGGAGGCTCTCCCCTGACACACTACAACATCCGATACAAGGTGTGTACGACTGTACGTGCGTGCGTGCATCTGTGCGCAGTGGTAAAGTAGAATTCAGATGTTTACTTAAGTTGACATACTCTGCTCGAAGTTTGGTACTCTGAATGAACTTGAATGAAAGTACAAAAGCACTGGCATGAAAATCTACTTAAAAGGAGTAGTTCAGGGGGCACGGTGGCGCAGTGGTTAGCGCTTCGCCTCACAGCTAGAACGTCCTGGGTTCGATTCCCGCCGGGGGACGCTGTGGGTATTGGGGGCGTGTTTCTCCCTCCGCGTCATCAGCGCCCACACCCACACCCTAGGTGGGGTCGGCGATAGGGCCTTTCTGTGTGGAGTTTGCATGTTCTCCCCGTGTCTCCTAGGGTTGATACCCTCACAAAAACATGCAGGAATCCTGGTCTCAATAATGCCTCCCCCTGGCCAGCCGGGGCGCTTGATGGAGGGGAAAGGAATTGGTTGGAATAACGTGTTCCTTCCACGCGCTACGTCCATCCCGGGGAAATCCCCCATGTAAGGTGAAAAGAAACAACTTGGAAGTTGGACTACTCATGCATTGAAGGAAGCACGAGGTCAGTCCGTTGTCTCCCCAGGCGCGGCAGAGGGAGAGCAGAGCCAAGGATTACATAGGCAATTGTCACTGGTGGAAAATAGGTTGCAAAATCGTGGGATAAAAATTATAAAAATTAAAAGGAGTAGTTCACCCAAAAGGTTATCGGAGACTCTGCCCATCATCAAATTACTGGCTCAGGGATGGAACAAAAACAAAAAAACATCTCCATGAGTTCAAGGCTTCATGGGGTGTGTAATTGATATAAAATGAGTAATTGTTTGGGTGAGCAATTCATTTAAAGTTCCAATTATGCAGAAATGGTCGAAATGCAATAGGGCTGAAGTGGGTAATGCTCTTAGTTTTCAAATAATTGGAGTAAAAAGTACAATACTTGTCTCTGAGATGCAGTGGAGTAGAAGTGAAAGTATTGAATATTGGAAGTACTCCAGTAAAGTAAAAAAATACCTCAAAAGTGTAATTAAATACAATACAAATTTAATTAGTTACTTTCCACCACTGCAGTGTGCGACTGTGTGAGTGTCTGTATGATGCTGCAGCATATCGTCATTGTCGGGCGAAAACCTTGTATGTCCAAAACCGTTCATTTTGCATTTTTCATTTTAAAAATGATTTAAACTAGTGAAAACAGCCGATCGCGGTGAGGCGTTGTGTGCTTGTAGATATGCAGTTTTCACTACTTTTGTGCGACGGCCTTGTATGATGAAGCAGGGCTTTACTTCGCGAAAGAACATACAAATTTGAAACTTGGAGATACGAGGTTTCCACACAACAACGACGATATTGCCTCATTGCTTCTCTATCCCTCCTTTGCACTCTCTCTCTCTCTCTCTCTCTCTCTCTCTCTCTGCTCTCCATTTCCAGGACAAAGAGGGTGATGAGTGGAGAGAGAAGGAGCTCTCACCAGACGCCACCTCCGTGTCTCTGCCAGGGCTGGTGTTCGGTACAGACTACCAGCTGGAAGTGTCAGCGGTCAACACCAACGGTTCATCCAGTCCTGCCAAGGCCAACTTCACAGTGGGACCAGCACCGGGTACCAAGATTTACAATCACTTTCATTTGAACCTCTAATGGTGTGAACCTTTCTTCACAATCACTTCTATTGGCCAGTTGAACTTGGGAGAACATAGGAGGGTCAATTTGCCAGATAGATAGATAGATAGATAGATAGATAGATAGATAGATAGATAGATAGATAGATAGATAGATAGATAGATTACAGATTAGAACTGAGAATTCACCCTTTGTCAAGTCCTAGCTGTCTCGTTGTCCCGCCCCTCTTCACACCCATTGGTTACTGTATCTTGGTGGGACACTCGGTGGGACACTCCATCCACTCCTATTTGAATTCAGTGGCTTCGTATTGTTATTCTGTTGTTCAATTCTAATTTCAAACTTTTTGGGGGGTGAAATGTCAATATACGGAATATTATTTACTTACATCAATTATTCCTATACGCTATGGAATAAGATGGTTAGTGAAGTCTCTCTCTCTCTCTCTCTCTCTCTCTCTCTCTCTCTCTCTCTCTCTCTCTCTCTCTCTCCCCAGTGAAGGCTAGTATCACCAAAGGGGGCGTGGTGGCAGTCGTCATGGTGATCTTCCTGTTGATCCTGATAGCGGTGGACGCCACCTGTTGCTATAGGAACCGCTGCGGTCTCCTCATGTTCATCTACGCCAAGCTGTTTGGACCCAAAATGCCCGGCCTCAAGTCTCTGGAAGAGAGCGAAGTAGCTACTAACGGGTATGTGTGTGTGTGATGTGTGTGCGTGCGTGCGTGCGTGTGAGTGTGCAACTGTGCATGCATGTGTGTGAGTGAAACGATATTATAAAAATAAAAACTGAAAGTGTATTGTCTGCTTACAAAAATCACTAAAAGTAACTAAAATCTTTGAGAAAAAGTTAAGGTTAGGGATTTAGTCTTTGTCAATTTATTACATACATAAGACTAATATTTTAGTTCTTCCATCTTCCATTTGTTTAACAGTGCCAGACCAGTTTTACAAGTGAATATTTATTTCAATACTTTTTCTGACCTTTTTGAATGTCACCCTGATAAAAAACTAACACTAAAACTAATAAAAACATAACTAAAACTAACATTAAAAGTTAATAAAAATGTTACTATAAACAAATAAAAACACAACTAAAACGAAGCATTATTCTCTCACAAAATAAAAACCTCACTAAACTAGCAACCCCGGTTAAGCTAACTGATGCAAAATGACAACTAATGAAAATCTAAACATCAATTTTCTTACTCTTTGGGCCTTATTCTTGCCAGGGCCTTACCCCATATGTCTAAACTTCTTTGCCTTGTTTTGAAGGTCACCCTGATAAAAACTAACACTAAAACTAATAAAAACGTCACTAAAACTAACATTAAAAGTTAATAATAAATGTTACTAAAACGAACACTAAAACATTCTCTCACAAAATAAAAAACGACACTAAACTAGCAACGCCAGTTAAACTCACTGATAAAAAAATGACAACTAATGAAAATCAAAACTATTATAACCATGGCGTGTGCCTGCATGCGTACAGTAGGTGTGTGCACCTACAGTAAAACACGACAAATGTACAGAGGAAGTTAACTATAGCCCCTTTTCCACGATAGGAGGCGGAACCAAAACTTTACCAAAATCTGAACCTATTTTTTGGGGTTCTGGTTTTGTTTCCATAGCGCACGGCCTGGTTTCAGACAAGGTTCTGGGATCCTTTTTAAGGTCTTGTAGAACTAAACTTGAGTTCTGGCGCTGCTGCTCTTTTTTGGGACCTTCCCGGTTAGGTCTGGCTATATGGAAACGTAAGCGGAACTTGGTCCCGGAACTTCACCGGTTCTTGAAAGTTCTTGGTTCTGGAAAGTTCTGGTTCTAGTTCTGGTTTGGCCCTGTAGTGGAAAGGGGGCTTATGTGTGGCGTATGAATGTGTGGTGTTTTGTGAAATGAACGTACACTACTGTAAGTCGGACTTACATGACAACTATAGCAATACAACCATGTGTGTGTGTGTGTGTGTGTGTGTGTGTGTGTGTGTGTGTGTGTGTGTGTGTGTGCGTGTGCACGTGTGTGCGTCCTGGGAACAGAAACGGAACAATGACGTTAAAGGGACTGCATGACACAACACAGCAGCAGTCAAAGACACAGAAGACAGAGACCACCTGCGACAAAGCCTCCCTCACCAAACACGAGTAGGTCTCGCTCCCACTCCCAGCGCAGCACACTGCCATGTGCATTTTCATCAAAATTCCATTTTATGGACATACAAAATGAGTGGACAATAATATTACCAATAACACACAAAGAGCTGACCCCGAATGACCATAACAGGCCTGTAACTCTGAGAGTGTTCAAATGAAACCAAATATGTGGTTTCATTTGTACACTCTGAGAGTTAAAGGGATATTTCACTTAAAAAAAAAGCTTTTGGTATTTTTATCGTCTAATCAGGCTTTTATGAACACCCTCAACAGTTTTTAATTTGCTTGATTCAATATTTAGATATTTGATGTAAATGTTACCAGGCCCTCCAGACCCAGGGCCTCTCCCCACACACACCCATTGTAACTTCAAACTTCATTTTAACCATTCAATTTTTTGTATTTCATTTTTTCCATTTTCACAAATAATTATTAAAAATAAATGAAAAGAGTTATCGAAAAAACACGGCCTGCTTAGGAGGGAACAGGAAAAAATAATGGGTGTTTTTAATTAAATGGAGTTTGAAGTTACAATGGGTGTGTATGGGGAGAAAAGCCCATAAGGTGTTTCCCTGTTGAAAGTGGAATATCCCTGTCACTAGATGGACTCCTAAAAAATGCCATAGTGTCGTAGTAAATAATTGTCGTACATATTGTGAAGAAAACCTAGAGACTGACATTCAGTAAGAGGGTCTTATGGTCCAAATAAGAACATTATAATGGTGTGTAAAAAATAAAATCTAAAATCTGCCACCGACAAGAACAAGTCTTTCCCACGGACACATTTTGTCGTGTGCGGACATATAGATGACCCCTGCACAAAACCAGCCAATCCAATCAGAGAAATGGTGTGAGGGATAAAGCAACGTCACAAAAGAATACCGAAAGTCCTGGCATCACTTCCACTACCCCTGAGTCATCACTGTGTTATGTTTTGTATTGTAAATCCAGATAGACAAATCTTAGATCGTGTTCCAAAAATAAACAAACCATCCCAGCGAGCGGTGCTGTATGTGACTCTGTGATATTGAGTTACATTTGATAACGCCTGTTTTTTTGGAGAGAAAAAAATACATTGATTTGTTTGTCATATGCCTAAACTTCTTTGCCTTTTCTTTTTTACTATTTTGAAGAAAGAAAAAAAAAATACAAAATTAAAAGAATTGTTCAACTAGCCGATCTACATCGCCATGTTGTGAACTTGGTTATTTGAATGGTTATAAATGTTTTTCAAAATAGTAAAAAAGGTAAAGAAGTTTAGGGATAATTTCTTTGTGGACCACTTATGCTGCTATGCAGAAATCCAATACAAAACATGATGCCGTGACCCAGTGGGATAGCGCCCTCTAGTGGCAGTGATGTCAGACTTTGGGGCTCTATGCCATGTACTGCTACAGTAGATGTTAATGTAAATGAATACACACGTTGAAAACACAAACTCAGTATGTACCGTATGGTTCTAGATAGATGGACCTTTACTGATCCCGCAGGGGGAGTTCTGTAACGTACAAAGTACTATAGAGCAGTGAAGTCTGACGTCATTTATCCATCCTAGCTGGTTCACGTTTTTTTCTCCCCATTCTGAATTCCCATAGACTTTTTTTCATATTGCGTCATATAATAACTGTGTTCCAAACATAAACACATGGTCTCAGCGGTTTGACTCAAATGTATATGAAGAATCAACTGACGGTGAGAAAACGCTAATGTTACTGTCGCCGAATTATTATTGCTAGAAACAGGCTTTATCAAACATGAGTGACTGACTATCATAAACCATACGGAGCCACCTCCCCGACAATATCGCGGAAACCGTTTGTTTATTTTTGGACCACAATGCTTATATGAGACGATATTAAGATGATCCAATGTTATTCTCCATAGAGAAATTACTTCCGTGAACCGGGGGACGGGCCATGAATTCACTGCTCTATAAGATACAGGTCTGCCTCTTCAACCATTTTAGCCCTTTACACAGCATTTTGTCACGGCACATTGTGAGCTTGTACATTGGCTTGTTTTCACAAATGGTTTATCTTCCAAAATATTAGAGCATTTATCTTAAAAAAATAGAAATAAAAATAAAACACTTTTCGTCTATAATGACATGCCCAAAACAGCGATGGCAGGTTTAAGTGCCAAAGCATAATTGATACATGCATACACAACCCTTTCCACAGCGTTGCTAGAACCAGCTGATTGTATTTCAAAGATTATTGAATGCTTTAACCAGTGAAAAATAGCAGATATACAAGCTCACAGCGCGGCACCGAGTGCCGCGCTGCGAGCTTGTAGATCTGCTATTTTTGAAAAAGTCGTGAAAATGTGTGCAAATCTTTGACTATAGCCTATGTATTTTCAAAGCGAACGTATATAACTCAAATCTTGCTTCTGGGTGGTCCCTGGAACTACATATTTTGAGATGCGGGTCCGTGGCCAAATACATTTTGGGGTCCTTCACATGAAAAGGTTTGAGAACCACTGACATAGTAGTCTCTCAAGAACAGACCAACTGAGCTCCATTTAAGTGAAAAGGACCTTTTCTTTGATGATGGCTAGCCAGATTGCTGACATAGAAACATAGGTTTTTAAAAAAAATATTAGAAGGATTCAAAAGACACTTATAGAATCGGGTAAAAATTCTAATTTTCACGATTTTTCAAAAATAGCAGATATACAAGCTCGCATTCTGAATCCATTGCAAGCATTTGTTTTGCACGAAAAACATTCCTTGGGCCAAAAATGGACCCCATACACCTTGTGAAAAGTGATGACTCATCACTAAACCATCGTTATTTTGCATCTGATTGAATCTGAATGAATGTTTTTCGTGCAAAACAAATGCTTGCAATGGATTCAGAATAATTAAAAACACCTAGTTAGACCCCTAACATGCTACTTAAAGCATATTTTTGGGAGTGATTTTTTTCCCTTAAACTACAGTAAGTGAAGAAATTGTTTGGTAAGGAATTTATTCCCAGGGTTTTATTAAAATTCCCTGACTATCTGAATGACAAGTGTTTTCTTTCTCTTCAGGAAAACCCCGCACCACCGAGACCCGCCCGCCACTGATGCATGATGATGTCATCAAGCGGACGTGTCATCTCGTCACCAGGACAGAGGCAGTGATCAGGTTAGACAGAAGAAGACAACCAATCAAGCGGCCTTATCAATCAAGCAGCGCATAGCTAGCGATCCCTCATCCATCCCCAGCAGACAGTGTATTCAAGACTTTAAAAAAAAAACATTGTTGATGACAGTGATTGTGGAAGGCAGCGATGATGCCTTAGGAATGTTTCTGATGACCTCCATGAGGAGACGAGACTGGTATTACATACCGTAGGTCAAGGGTCTTCAACAGGGGGTCCGGGACCCCTAGAGATTGTTCAGAGTTACTACAGGTGGTCCTCCAAATCTTTGTGTTGTAGAAACTTTTTTATATTAACCACTTGAACGCTATAGCGTCCATATTCTGATAACTTTGGCCAAAAATAGCAGATCTACAAGCTCACAACGCCTCGCAGAGTGAGGCGTTGTGAGCTTGTAGATCGGCTATTTTCGGCAAAGATGTTTGGTGCAGAGGGGAAGTTGAGCAGACTAATTACAGAATGAAAGGTCAAGTTTATTAAGTATCAACGGTTCAAGTGGTTAAATATCTGAAAACACACATTGACATGAATCCAAAATATACTGACTATTGTGCTGTCAAGCGATGAAACTATATGGAATCTATGAAAAGGTTGTGGGGGTCCCTGCTTCATCTCTCTCAACTAAGGGGTCCTTGGCCTGAAAACGTTGAAGACCCCTGCTGTAGGTAATGTTATGCCACACTCCCCCATAACATTATCTGTCATATGTGGATAATATGGCACATGTGAAGGTTAAATGAAACTACCAGATCCTAAAATAAGGGATTTACAAATTCCTCATTGAGCTTGTGTTTTAGAACATTCCACAATATACGTAGAGGCCGCCTTGGCCAGTGGATTACATCACGTCAAATTTGCCACCATATTGGCAGCAATGGCAGGGACAACTTGCTGTAACTCCACTGCATGTTCTATATAAGTACCTGTGACGAAAACTTTATTGTTTCCGATTTATTGCGACCGTCAGGTCGCAGTTACTATCAAAACCTCGACCAGCTGTCCGTCAGTCTGTCAGTCAGTCAGTCAGTCTGTCACACGTCACACTTTTGCCCTGCTCATATCTCCGCAACCGTTGCCCTGATCCATGCCAAATTCTCAATTCTCACATGGCCCTCTTCTAGCGCCACCATGAGGCCGATTCTTGCAAAACACATTTTTGGCCACTGCTCCTACAAATTTGGCCCTAAAATCATGCAAAACGGTACACAGTATATCTACACTCATGTCATCAACATGGATCTGTCCCATTTAGCGCCACCTTCTGGACGATTTTTTAAAACACATTTTTGGACACTGCTCCTACAGATTTTGCCCTAAAATCACGCAACTCGGTACACAGTATGTCTACACTCATGTCATCAACATGGATCTGTCCCATATAGCGCCACCATCAGGCCGATTTTTTTCAAACACATTATTGGACACTGCTCCTACACATTTTGCCCTGATCTCCCGATTAGGGAGTCTTACTGATAACCATTACTGTTACTACAGTATCTATGCAAGAGGGGTTTTGGAATGAAACCCTCCTTTGTCTTTTTTTGACCAAGTATCCTATATCATAACTACACACCTGACATTTGAAACAAAACAATAATTGTGATAATCAGTTGAGTATTCAGCGTTATGACGGTTCTAATTGTGATATACCTCTTGCTTAGTCCAGAAATGTCCCACTTCCACCGCTCTGACATCACTGTGATGTCAGATGTCATAGACATCATAGGATTTTCACATAACGAATAACTGAGTAAGCATTGTTGGGCTTTCACAGCATATCTACATATACAGTACATGGATCTTCATATATGGGTACCAGGGGTCTCCATATATGGGTAACCGGTCCGATATACATCACTATTATTATTACTAACGCTGCATCAGTATAGCTGCTTCTTACTGTATATTTTGTTCATAATGTCATTTGGACAACACTTCTGGTTATAATATTTATGAGATCAGACCTGATTGAAGACTTTTACAGGGTAAAGTTACAGTTGTGTTGTAAGTTGCTACATTATCTGCCTGCCTAACTTCATACCTGCTATATGTTGACTGAGCACGATGACTGCATTGCAAGAAAGACATATATGTATATATTTTTTACTTTTCATATTTTTATACCTTGCTAAGCCTAGCTCTTTGGGCGATTTCTAGCCTTTAGATGGGAGCAAACTCACAAAAGTGCCATTTAAACATGTTTTTATTTTATTTTGTGAACAACTGATTTTATTTCAAACTTACAAATATACAGTCACAAAGCACATTTTGCCTATATTTTACCTGCTCCCCATTGCTGTGAATACAGTGTTCTATCTCGCATATACATTTTGTTCATCTTTTTAATGTTCAGATACTTTTTGTTATCATTTTCTTATCCCACTAACCCTTCATCGGTAGTAGGTTAGCTGCTTTTGTTCATATATCTTTTTGGTGTAACACTTCTTATACGTCATAATATTCGTATAATTTACAATGCCAATATGGCTGCTTCTCTCCAGTGTCAAAATGTGAATCTAAACATCTTATTTATTGATGCTAACAACATCGAGGCATGCTTTAACTGGCCAGAAGTCATTTTAGAGGAGAATTGACCGGAGATAGCCTGGCAGTATAACTTACCTTTTGTATTTATGTTTTTGTTTTACTTAACACAGACAGAATGACAGGAATTCATTATGATGTCTTAACACTACTTAGAAATCATATCATTTTGGCAGAAACCTTTTGATTTAAAGGTTTAACGAATGTAAGAGGTTGTGATGAGCCAACTAATAAAGTGCACCAGTAGCTATGTAGTCAAACATTCATATTAAAACAGTATAGAAGTGAAAGGTAACCAGTGCTAATTACTTTCATTATGTTATGTTACTGTTCATATTGAGAGGAATGCCTACTTCATGCTCTGTTGCACAACTAATATTTTTATCGTTGGCCCCTCAGACCACAGGGTTTGAAACCCAATGTTGTAAAATCAATATTTTTCTGCTGTGAAATCAGGCGATCTGGCACAATCTTTTGTCGTTGCATTTTCAAACGGCAGACCTTTATTAAAATTCAGTTTCAGCTTCGCCTAGCTGATGGCTTCTCAGGGGGGTGGGGGGGAGGGCAGTTAGGGGTCAAGCTTCTTGCTCAAGGACACTTCAAGGCAGACTGGGCGTTGAACCGGTGACCTTCGGTTTCCCAGGACGCCTCAGGCTCTCTACCCACCCTGACCACGTAGCTGCCGCTTGTGAAAAGACTCCATTATAGGGGCAGAATGTTGAGCGGCTCTTGTGATAGAAAGCGTCCTTGTTTGTTGTGTCCCAGATCGCGTGAGTTTCAACCCACAACTGTTTTATTGTAAGGAACACTGACTGTACATGGACTGTACATACACATTATTGTTGCAGCTTTGATACTTTTTAAAAAGGTTTTTGGTATTAAATATTTGATAGAAACAAATGAAATGAAGCCTGTTATCATTTCTGCTCACCGAGTGTAGAGTGCGTGTGTGAGTGTGCGTGTATGCGTGTGTGTGTGTGTGTGTGTGTGTGTGTGTGTGTGTGTGTGTGTGTGTGTGTGTGTGTGTGTGTGTGTGTGTGTGTGTGTGTGTGTGTGCGTGCGTGCGTGTGTGTGTGTGTTTCACCGGACATGTTTAAGTATCCGTTGTGCATTTATATCTATCATCACATACATGCCACCACCAGACAACCAGGCGGAGATGAAAGCGATATTGTGGCGGTATCTGCTTGACTGGTTCATGAAGTTTCAGTGTGTGTGTGTGTGTGTGTGTGTGTGTGTGTGTGTGTGTGTGTGTGTGTGTGTGTCTATCAATGTAAATGAGGCCACATGCAATACTATGAGCTAAACGTTTTGTCTATTATTATGTATCTTTCCAACCTGTGGCGTTTGTTTTAGAACCTGTTGCACATCACATCACGCAGCAGGCCCGCTACTATTTATATCTAATAATAATACTTGTTGATTTAACCACGCCCCCCCCAGGGCTCTATACTGTGGGCCCTATTTTCGTCTAGCCTCGTAAACCACCAACTTCCGTAATCCAGGAATGAGAATGCGTTTTCCGGAAGAGGGCGGATTACGAGGCTAATTTTCGTCCATGCTGAACCCTAAACCTCTAAACTTCTTTGCCTTTTTTTTTACTGTTTTGAAAAACATTTCTAAACCCTACAAATAACCGATATACATTGACAAATAAGTTACCGGCCCTTAGTTGAGAAAAAGATGAAGCAGGGACCCATACAACCTCCTCATAGATTCCATATAGTTTCATTGTTTGACAGCACAATCGTCAGTGTATTTTGGATTCATGTCAATTTGTGTTTTCAGATATTTAACCACTTGTCAATACTTAATAAACTTGGCCTTTCTCTCTGTACTTAGTCAGCTTTTTTTCCCCCTTTACACCAAAGCTCTTTGCCAAAAATAGACGATCTACAAGCTCACTCTTGTAGATCTGCTATTTTTGAATATAGACGCTAGGGTTCAAGTAGTTAATATAAAAAGGAGGAAAAAAAATGTTTCTATCACTCAAAGATTTGGAGGACCCCCTGTAGTAACTAGGGGTCCCGGACCCCTGTTGAAGACCCCTGGGTTAAGGGTTTGGGGTTCAGCATGGACTAAAATCCCCTCACAGGAAAATAGCTGATCTACAAGCACGTAGATTGGCTATTTCAACTAAGTGACAGTTCACCCCAGGCCAGGCCAGGATAGGGAGGCTGGTATGGTTCATGTGGTTAGCCTGCTATGCTAATGAGATGCTGGCTGGCTGTGTGTTGAATAAGCTGCATTGTGTCCTACTGTATGAATGACTGACAAGACTGACAAACTTACAGCAGTAGATAAGTATCTGTGAAACCAGGCAGAACCACACCAAGAATGTCCACTAAAACAAACACACACTCCGTCTCTCACACACACACACACACACACACACACACACACACAAACGGTAGTTATGGAATGACTTCTATCTGATGGCATGTGACATGGGTGGACCTGCGACATAGGAGCGTGCTTCATACCACATGCCAGGTAAAGCATGCGCGCGCGCACACACACACACACACACACACACACACACACACACACACACACACACACACACACACACACACACACACACACACACACACACACACACACACACACACACACACACACACACACACACACACACACACACACACACACACACACACACACACACACAGGGCAGCCAACCGAGCCAGACATAACTGTATTCACACAGTCAGTCAGAGCTAGAGTAACAGAGATGAACAGTGTTCCTACCATGAAGATCCTGCTCAGCATTCTCCTGCTCTCTGCCTCTCTTCCTCCAGGTAAGACCACCTCCTCTGGGGTTGGATATGATTGGGGGGAGGGGGGGGGGGGGGGGGTCCATGCCATTGACATCTCCCCTCTGGTCAGACATTCTCCTTTAGGGAACAAGGAAAAGCCAACCTAAAACAAAGTCGACCCAAACTCGTTTCCCAACAGGTCTGTGGCCTTAAAGGGGAAGACCACCCATTGATTTTGGGGTTTGTATTGTAAAGTACAATGTGTGATGTCATCAAGTTGTGATTTGCATTACAAACCCCAAAATCAATGCTCCAGTTCTAGGCAACACAGAAGAGGGGGAACTTTCTTTCTATTTCCACACAACTCCTCTAAGTTATATAAATGACATAGTTCAATATTGAAAATGGGTGGTCTTCCCCTTTAAGCTAGATGCATAATAGACAAAAGGGGTCCGTGGCCAAATACACATCATTATGGGGGTCCTTGACATGACAAAGTTTGAGAAACAATGATAGCAACAGAAGTTCTTTCAGGAAAACTGTTAGGATTTAGAAGACATTTTTAGAATGTGCCTATCAGTGGTTAAGCCAAGGACCCCCAAAATGTGTTTTTGGCCGTGGACCCCCATCTCAAAATATTTTGTTCCACGGATGGACCCCTATCGCAAAATATTTTGTTCCAGGGACCCCCAGAAGCAAAGATTAGATTTCGGTCTATTCTGCATCTAGCTTAAGGCCACAGACCCGTTGGGAAACGAGTTTGGGTCGACTTTGTTTTAGGTCGACCTTTCATGTATTCCTTCTGTATGGCCTGTGGGACGGGTATATGTTTTAACTCTGCTCACTGTGCTCAGAGGTGAAATTTCAGAAAGACATAGGCGGTGGCAAAACAATATGTGTCTAAAATAGCAAAAATAGTGGCTCTACAAGCATGGACGGATTAACCCCCGCTAGGGCCCTTGCATGGCCTCTATTTTTTTAGGGCCCCCCACCATAACCCTCCTTCCCTCTCGACACGCACTACCCAGCTCAGATTTTAAGCCATGATGATCATCTGTGGGTCAAGAAAGCACCTGTAGACAACAGAGGAGGGGCCCACACATTTGATATTTGATTAATGCATACATTTAATTTTAGTAAATTGTCAATGACCACGTGGGGCCCAGTTCCCCCAAGGGCCCCTGAGAGCCAAGGGCCCCTGGCAACGGCCCCACCGGCCCAATGGTTAATACAGCCCTGGTACAAGCTCTCAACGCGTCGCCAAGCAACACGTTGAGAGCCTGTAGATCCACTCTTTTCACTATTTGTTTCAATTGTTTGGGGGAAAAGGAGAAAACGTTTGTATGTTCCTATAATGACATTCCCAAAATAGGGATGCCATGTTGAAAGTGGTTCATTAACTAATGGTTGCATTAAACCAGTGTTTCTCAAATGGGGGTACGTGTACCCCTAGGGGAACGCAGGGGTACTGCAGGGGGTACAGGAGAAAATGGGAATACGTATTTCACTATTATGGTAATGACAGTCTTTGTGTGACTTTTTCCTTTTTTTTTGCAGTACAAACAAGACAGGGGCTGACACAGTGGTAGCCCATCATTTTAACTGTGTGGATCATGTCCCCATAAAAACAAACACAATTCGAAAAGCTCAACAAGAACAGAACAAACAAAACAAAACACGTTCTAACAGTAAGACAAGACCGAACCTAACCTTATCAACAACAAAAAAAATAAATAAAAGAAATAACATACACACTTTTGCATTGCACCTCTATCATGATAAAGCCTCGTACAATCAGTCCACAACATTCTTACATAACAGGATAAATATACATTGTGTGCCACACCTACGTGCCTGTCTCCCAAACCAAATTACATCAACACCTTGACTAGTACAACTGTTATTGAATAGAAAGCAATGTCTATTTTCCATTATGCTGTTTTATTTTGTACATATTGGCATTGGAGCTGGACTTTTGATGTCAATGTTATAAGCAAAATGCTGTAGTCAGGGGAAGGGGGTACTTGGCTTCAGAAATCACTATAAGGGGTACTGCAACCAAAAAGGTTTGAGAACCTCTGCATTAAACAATAAAAGGCTTATCTAAATGATAACAGGTGTCACATGTATATGAATGGACGTCAGATTCAGCTGCTAAAACAATTCAAAGTTGGGGACAAATATGCATAAAATAACTGCATTTAAGGTTAAATGTGAACACTAGGGGATGGCAGTTGCCCAATGATGCCCCGGTCCCTGCTTCTGCCTTCAGGACTGAATTAAGCCACAGTTCTCCACAGTTCTCAAACTTGATTAATTTCAAGGACCCCCATAACTCTCAGAGTTACAAACCTGTAAGGATCCATTTGAAACCCTGAGAGTCCCTGGACCACACTTTGAGAACCACTGGTCAACAGTCTGCAAGCAAGGAAGTGCATGTATTGTTGTTTGATAACATCACGATTTAAAATGTATGTTGGCATCCCTGCTTTTGGATACATTTTAAAGAACGTGTCCAGATGAAACTCTGTTGTCTGTTAGAACTGCAATTCCCAGAATTCAGTTTGAAACAGAACCATGGAAACACCGCTCCAAAACGAATGCTTCATGGTCCTAGAAGGATATTTTGGGACGAACAATAACGTATTATTTAAACAGGAGGGAGGGAGGGAGGGGGAGGGGGAGAGATGGAGAGGGAGGGAGAGAGCCTATTTCACCCATGCACGCAATAATAACAACCAGTGCTGTGTACTGGAATCTGAACATGCTGATTGAAGGATGCGTACTTTGCGTAGCGATACTGTATGTTGTCAATGCAATAACCCTGCAATGCCGGACAAGCTTGCACCATGTTTTCTGCTTCTCTTAGGCCTATATATAAATATTTCCTGTGTAATCCAGGGTTCCCCAAATAGTTTTCCCCAAGGTCCGAATTATGTCTAGGGTACCAAGCCGAGGGCCACAACATTGCAGGGGGCGATGGTGGTGTTTCCGCTACTCCAGCAACAGTTCAGATATCGATATCGTCACTGTCGGGCAGAAACCTGGTATCTCCAAGTTTCAAATGTGTACGTTTTTTGGTAAAGCAAAGCCCTGCTTCATCATACAAGATTGTTGCACAAAACTAGTGAAAACAGCAGATCTACAAGCACACAACGCCTCGCATCTGCGAGGCGTTGTGTGCAGTAGCCCCCTTGGCCCGCAGGCCGCCTATTGGGGAACCCTGGTGTAATCTATCAGTTGCTTCAATTATAGGGTATATCATATCCCCATAGTGGAATCAATAGACAACTCATCAAGCATTTACGATCATCTTATTTGCTGACATGCCCCAAATTGGGATGTCAGGGTCAATGCGTCTGAATTAAACTCCCTGTGAATGTCTCTGGTTTTTTCTCTCTCTCTGTTTTGCTAGCTTCGTCTCTGACATGCTACGTGTGCAGCTCCAGCCCCACCAATGAACAATGCAACGAGAGCAATCAAACGTGTCCGCAACCGCTGGATACGTGCATGACCATCATAGACGTAGCGGGTAACTACTGTAGCCTACTGACAGCCCTGTAACTACTGTAGCCCTACTGACAGCCCTGTCACAGGGATAACAGGCCCCTCTCGCAGCACTGTGTGACAGGTGCTGACATTCCTGCCATTCAGTGCTGTGAGATGGGCCGGGCCTGATATCCATATACAATGGATATCATGGATACATTTTACTTACTCGTAGCAGGCTTTTTTCTCTGTCTCCGGGAGTAGGCTAATAATTATATTTTTAAAAGCGTATATTTTAATTGGGTGTGGTAATGGATATGACTGACGTCTGACATCATAGATGTCCTATGTTATAGACCACATGACACTCACACAATATATCCATATATGGGCATTCTAAGCAATGGGCTGCTTAATATTGATGACATCAGGGATCTCCATATATGGGCATACAAGGGACAAGGACGTCACAACAATTTGAGGTCATAGGTCAGCTATAGACATCAAGGCGTTATCCAGCCTCTGACATGTGTTACTGACTAGATGTGACGGTTTTCATAGTTAACTGCGACCTACGGTCGCAATTACAATCACACATGTAATTGAATAATCATATAGACCTATATATATATATATATATATATATATATATATATATATATATATATATATATATATATATATATATATATATACTGTACTGTACTGTACTGTACTGAACTGTATAATGAGACCTTCCCATCAGGGGTCATCACCATGCTGGCTTGTGGTGGTTATTTTGTCAAAATGATTGTCCACTTCCAAAATGTGTGGGCAATAATATTAACAGAAACTCACAAAGAGCTAAAATAACAGATATGTAACTCTGAGAGTGTTCATTTAAACACCTTGAAAATAAAACATTTGAGAACCACTAGCCAGACTCCTAATATACCATAGATGTACTGTAGTAAATAATTGTCATAAATATTCTGAAGAAAACCTGAAGACATGACTTTTGGTAACTGCAGTCGTGTGATCAAAATAAGAACATTATAATGGTGTGTAAAAGAAATTATGACGAATTTGCGATGGACTGGCATTCATGACCCTAGCTCTGGTCCATCGCTTTCACCTCCCGCATTGCTCCCGGTGAAGCTCTGACAGACCGGTCGGGAAACGCATGGACTCGAGATTGTCGGCCCCGCCGAGCGCTCAATACTAGTGAAAATAAACAAAACCGTTTCACTACTCACCAAACCAAAGGTCGTTTTGCGCTGTTGAAAGTCTATTCTCCGTGGTGGTGAACCCCTCAGCACCCCACCTACGCTGTAAAATACATTATTTTTGGCATGAAATAAAGTGCATCCAACTCGACCGCCGCTTATTTCCGGGTTGTGAACCATTGTATCTGCGGTGGCCGCTAGGTGGCCTGAGGTGTGTGCGTTTTATTTCATGACAAAAATAATGTATTTTACAGAGTAGGTGGGGTGCTGAGAGGTTTACCACCGCGGAGAATAGACTTTCAACAACGCAAAACTACCTTTGGTTTGGTGAGTAGTGAAACGGTTTTGTTTATTTTCACTAGTATTGAGCGCTCGGCGGGGCCGACAATCTCGAGTCCATGCGTTTCCCGACGGGTCTGTCAGAGCTTCACCGGGAGCAATGCGGGAGGTGAAAGCGATGGACCAGAGCCAGTGCCGGCGGGCCGTACACGCACACTACGCACAATGCGTAGGGCCCCCGCCGTCAAAAGGCCCCCCGCGATGCTGAAAAGAATGTACCAACCTTGATCAGAAACAGCGCAAAGCGCACTGAGTGTAGCGCAGGCAGTCTACTGCCATCTTTCCTGATTCAGACATCTCTGAATCAGAGACGTCTTCTGATTGGCTGTCACTGTGTCACAGCACTGTGCTTTACTTGTACACTCTTTGGAACCCGCCCCTCTTTCAGAATGCAGTGCAGTAGCCAGCGTCTCACAGGCTCACAGCTGTGACGTGACAGTGTGTTTGTTTCGGTTTTAGCGACTTAGCGTTTGACACGTAATGAAGCGCGTTTATCTTTCTGGATACGAAAAAAAGAACTGCAGGCAGCAGCAATCAGGTAAATAAAGATTCAACTTGCACTCTGTGTTGTTTAACTTGCTGTGTTGTGCATCTCAGCCACGTTGTTGCGTGCTGGCGTTTGTTGTGTAATCTGATCTTTCTCATCATCACTTGCTGCCTGTCTGACTCGCTGCAGTCAGCGACTACAGTTGTGATTTTGTTTCTGATTTTGTTTGGTTGGTTTTTTAGGTCCAGTTTGTTTGTTGTTGGTGCTGCAGCTGCTGCTGCTGCTGGTTCTTAGTTGTGAATGTGAATGTGAGATTTTGAGGTGTGTGTGTGTGTGTGTGTGTGTGTGTGTACTGTGTATACAGAGGTATAAAGTAACTAAGTACTTAAGTACAATTTTAGGTATTTGTAGCTATATACTTGTGTATTTTAATTTTTCCTATACTTCTACTTCTACTCCACTACATCTCTTGGATCCAAATATTGTACTTTTACTCCACCACTACACAATAATTTGAAAACTTTAGTTACTTTGTTTGACATTAATTGTAATATTATATTAATATATTATATTATATTTAGCCCTATGTTTTACCTTGGGATTTGAGAATAGTTGATCTACAAGCTCGTAGATCTTCTATTCTCAAACATTTTGTACTTTTACTGTTGGTTTGGTACTTTTTGAAGTACATGTTGATGACAACACTTTCATACTTTTACTCAAGTACATTTTCAATTGTGGACTTTAGTAGCAGAGTATTTCTATATTGCAGTATTGATACTTTTATAAGTAATGCACTGATGCAAGATGGAAAGCAAGGTATTGGCATTGACTAATAGCTATTGATTAAATATCAAATAAAATAGTATGGGCATACTGGGCAGTATGGATGCACATTGATCAGTTGAATGATGACATTGTATAATGACCAAGTATTCGGCCAAGCCATAGTATACTTTTTAAAATTATTATTATTTCAGATGCTGACAGAAAAAAAAAAACAGGTCAAAAGTCAACTTGTCCTAGAATAGATTCCCTGTTGCACTAAGAACAACAGACTCACTCCATAGCTCAACCAAAACATCTGAACATGGTCAAGCGTCTGTCCACGACGTAGGCGTAGATCAAGTTCTCTCCACTTGATCATGTTGGATGTGTGTTCAGGACTACCCTCGTGGCTTTTGACAACTCTTAAACTTACACTACACCCCTGTAACTGTCATGACTACCCTACGCCACTGGACATTACAACAGTCTAATCCTAATGTTAATATTCCTCTAATTCTACCTTCAAACAGCCCAAATTTTTCGCCGGCGCCCGCACACACTATGCACCAATCAGAGGCCCCCGAATCTCGCTTAGGGCCCCCGTGGAGCCAGAAACGGCTCTGACCAGAGCTATCATGACCCCTGCTTCCTGTGTGTGTGTGTGTGTGTGTGTGTGTGTGTGTGTGTGTGTGTGTGTGTGTGTGTGTGTGTGTGTGTGTGTGTGTGTGTGTGTGTGTGTGTGTGTGTGTGTGTGTGTGTGTGTGTGTGTGTGTGTGTGTGTGTGTGTGTGTGTGTGTGTGTGTGTGTGTGTGTGCGTGTGGTTCTGAGCAGGTATCGCTAAATCCATAGTGAAGCAGTGTGCCAGCAAGGCCACCTGTCTGGGCGGAGCGGCGTCCGCGGCCGTGGACGAGGACGGGAACGGCAACACCGTGCACTGCTGCAGCAGCAGCAACTTCTGCAACCGCAGCGGAGCAACCACGGCTCACGTCCACATGAGGGCGCTGTGGCTTCTACCTCTGCTGGGATTAGTAGTGCTTTCACACTGAAGGCAATGGGATATGTGCCAATATTATAACCAATACTGTATCTGTCAGACAGAAAAATCGTATGTCCAAGTTTCAAATGTGTATGTTTTTTTTCTTCTTCAAATTAAAGCCCGACTTCATCATACAAGAGTGTTGCACAAAAGTAGTGAAAATAGCAGATCTACAAGCACACAACGCCTTTGTAGAACGTCCATTTTCACTATTTTAAATAGTTTTTTTTTTAATAATAACAAAAAAGGAAGGTTTTGGGCAATATGATCACTGTAGAGTGGAAGCCTTGTATGTCCAATGTGGTTTCTTTTCAAGAAAAGGGGAAGAAATTAGATTTTTCAAGCTCTTTTGAATACATTTAATTGGTAAATACCTTAAAGAAACACCTGTTTCCGCTACTTTCGTCATTAAAGTATGAACATAGATAGGACATAGAGCATTAATTATAATAAAAAGATGAAAGATGGAAATGCAAGGTTTATGCTCGACAGAGACGATAATACTGTTACAATATGGAGATCGTTAGGTGTATATGTTTAGCGGTAATGGCACATATACCGTAGTATGTTGCTGCTTTTGAATGTTTCTAAATGCATATCTGTAAATATATCTATATATTATATTTAAAGCTTTATTAAAACCTGTTAAGGTTGTAGCAGAGTCAGTGTTGTACAGTTCATAATGCAGTACATGTAAACACTGCTATTGATACCTATATTGGTAGGGTTGAGATAATATTAGCTTATGCTGTGCTTAAGTATTGCAATGAAAATTCCAATCTAACAAGGCTGTGGTTAAAAAAAATGAATTGAATTGAATTTATTCATGTGTCTTTTGCTTTTCATAACGAATAAGCAATTTAAAGTTGAAAGAAGGCATTTTTAAAGAAGTAAAGAATATAGATGGTTTTCTTAAAGCATTTAAAGATAGAAGAGGCCTAGTAAAAAAAATAAGGGTATAGTTTTCATAATGGCCACCAGCAGTTGGCAAGCATTCCTATGCATCCAATTTGAACCAAATGTAAAAGAACGGGAGATCATCTATTCTTGATCCTGCAGGGAACCAAATAAATACTTCTAGAAATACTTAAAGTAATTGGTCATTTCATTCTTATTATGATATTATATATATTACTAGTCCTGTGCCCAGGGGGTATGCACAATCACAGTATATGAGGGACTGAATGTACTGTAGGAGTCTCAGAAGTAATGTTGGAGAACCCGTTGGGCAGAAAAGTCATTGATGTCCAGTTGTGCAATACCCGTTGTATCAGTCTGTGATGTCAGTACTATGATGTCAGAGTATGACGTCAGCATGCGACAGCCATGGTGGCGACACTGTTTATTATCAGTGATGTCAGCATGCTAATCTCCAAATTTGGGCTTCGTTTCAGCATGCGACTGTTACCATGGTGGCAACACTGTTTAGTATCAGTGATGTCAGCATGTAGACAGACGATGGACACCAGACGGACAGACATTCGCTAAATTAATAGTTAGATTATATCCATTATAATATTCATTATATTAACCATGGTGGATGGTAGATGGCTCTGAGATTGCATCGCTGATTGAGGAATTTGAAGGTGCAAACCAGCTCATAGATGAAATGGAACGGAAGTGTTTAGGAAAGATTGTAATGGAAGAACTGGGTGATCCGTTCAAAGAGGAGAGTGAAGACCTGCTTAGCGATTGCAGATACATCAACATTGGAGACTGTAAAGAAGGCACAGCATATTGGCCAACAACACGGTTCCAAGAATTCTCAAATACATTTCTTGTGGAGAGAAAAAGGCCCACTGATGTGACGACAATCCACTGGAAGGGTCAATGACATCATAATCATTTGTTTTGTGTGTCCATATGCTTTAGTTAAAGAGGGACAAAATTTGAACATTGCATACTATATTCTTTTTGAGAACCTATAGTCTAAAAAAAACATATACTATTTAATTGTCATTGTGCTCTGAATATAATAATGAAAACACTGAATCATAACAGTCAAGTCAACTATTGTTAAGCAAGGTGTTGTAACCACCATTCAAAGAGGCATTTTGTTATTTTGCAAGAAGACCATGGTTGCATCCGAAATGACTTACAAACATACAGTACAATTTACTATGCCAAATTACTTTTAAGGATGTCTGAAAGCTAAGGAGCTACTAACCAGTATGTGAGATACAAACTACTTAACATATTGTAAGTATAACTAAATGCATTTGAGTATAACAAAAAAATAGTAAAAGAATGCCAGTGTGCAAGTGGAAAATGTGTCGCATTGCAATACATTTTGCGTTGTAGACTGGCTATTTTTAGCTACTTAGGCGTGAAAGTAGAATGTTTGAGTGGGACATTAATTTACGAAATAAGTTACGTTCAAATATGGAGATGAGAGGTTTCTGTTGAAAGCAACAGTATGCAATGAGGCCCCCTGGAGTGAGTGTGGAAATACAGCTGCTCTCTCTGTCATCAAAGTTGCCCACCCTTGCCCTATGCTGTTTAGTATCTACTAGTCTGAAAATAACATAGTAGTTTGTAGTAGAGTGTGGTTTTTTATACAAAACTTATATAGTATTAAAACATACTTTAACTTTAATGTTGAGGTCTTTAAAACATGGAATCTGCAACTTGAGGCAGCTTAAAGGAAACTTTATAACAAGGGTTCATATTTTAGATTGTAATTAGAGAAAAGATTGATTTCAGTGGTTGGGCCTTGGGGGCATGCGTACAAGTGGCCAAATGTGGCTTTTTAGACACAATAAGCCCATTCCCAAGATGCACCACGATCTTTCATGGGCAGATGTGACTTATGGGGGCTAGTAGTGTTACTGTAAATATAGTAATAAAGACATTACCAGCTTATTGTGTCTAAGAATACATGTGTGCCACTTGCACGGCCGCATGCCCCTAACCACTGAAATCAAAATCGCTAAAATGGCAAAAACAAAAAAAAGTAATAAATGAAAACAATTTTCTCTAAATAGAATCTAAAATGTGAATCCTTGTTGTAAAAAAAAAAAAAGTAGTTTAATTAACCATAAAATGGCTGTTGGGATAAAATCTAGTTTTGTTCCCATATAACGAATGATTGATTTGATATAGTATCTGTATCAGCATTGATACTTGTCCTGAATACTCCAGTGTTGATACTGAAATCGACACGCCCAGACTACACCCAGACATGTGTGCGCATGTCAAAGCTCCGCCCCTTACCAGACCTGCCTGAGACAATAAAAGATTCACCTTCAAATCAGACCAAACACATCTTCGAGTGAGAGAGGACAGGCTGTCTTTCCACAACTACAGGAGGGAATACGACCCAGACTGCTGCTGACTCTGTCAGATGAATGGACTTTAATTAACAAGAACCAGGATTTGCTGTGAAAGCCAACTTCAGGGAACATTCTGTCGGGAGAAGGGAGTGTTACACTGACTGACTGGCTGATTTCCTGTCTTGATCAGTGAGTGATTGTAGTTTCACTGAGAGAGACGTAATGGCTTCGCAGATGTCTCTTTCAGATGTGGATTTTTCCTGTCCTGTGTGTCGTGACATCTTTAACGATCCTGTTGTCCTGTTATGCAGCCACAGCTTCTGCAGAGGCTGTGTGCACACGTGGTGGGGAGAGAAGCAAATAAAGGAATGTCCTGTTTGTAAGAACATATCTTCAATGGATAATCCACCCCGTAACCTGGCTCTGAAGAACTTGTGTGAGGCCTTCACACAGGAGAGACATCAGAGAGCTTCAAAACGTCCGAGAACTTCAACAGGGTCTGAGGTTCTCTGCAATCTGCACGCCGAGAAACTCAAACTCTTCTGCCTGGAATGTCAACAGCCAGCGTGTGTTGTGTGTCTTCATTCAGACAAGCACACCAACCACAGTTTCAGACCCATCGATGAAGTTGCACTGGAACAAAAGGAGGAAGTCCAGAAATCACTGAAGCGTTTACAGAAGAAGCTTAAGGTGTTTAATGCTGTCAGGGGTAAATATGCACAAACAGCAGAATACATCAGAGGCCAGGCCCAGCACACAAAGAGTAGGATTACGGAACAGTTTAAAACGCTTCATCAGTTTCTAGAAGACGAAGAGGAGACTATAGTCTCTGCACTGAGAGAGGAAGAGGAATTGAAGACTCACTTCATGAAGCAGAAGATTGAGGGTCTGAACAGAGACATATCAACCCTTTCATACACAATCGCAGCCATGGAGGAGGAGATGAGAGCTGAACACGTCTCGTTCCTGCAGAACTACAGGATCACAATGGAAATAGGCCAGTTCACACTGCAGGACCCAGAGCTGGTCTCAGGAGCACTGATAGACGTGGCCAAACACCTGGGCAACCTGACCTTCAGAGTCTGGGACAAGATGAAGGACATTGTCTCCTACACTCCTGTCATTCTGGACCCCAACACTGCCAAACCAGGGCTCATCCTGTCTGACGATCTGACCAGTGTGAGCATTGGAAGAATTTGGATTCCAGACAACCCAGAGAGGTTTGACCACGTGCACGTTGTCCTGGGTTCTGAGGGCTTTAACTCAGGGACTCACAGCTGGGATGTTGAGGTGGGAGACAGTAAACACTGGTCACTGGGTGTCTTAGCAGAGTCTTTTCAGAGGAAGGGAACCGGAGGGGGTCCATTCTGGAAAATAAACTCAGATTCAACCTCAATGGCCTCACCAGGGTCACAAACAAATCTCTTGTGGAAGCAGATTCCTCGTAGGATCAGAGTCCAGCTGGACTGCAACGGAGGGAAACTGGCATTCTCTGATCCTGACACTAACACACACATACACACCTTCACACACACTTTCACTGAGCCACTCTTTCCATTCATTAGCGCTACTGCTAGTATGAAGATCTTACCAGGGAAGCTCAGTGTTCTGGAACAATGATGTTGTTTATGATGACATGCCGAGATTCATGGCGAGATAGTGGGTTTTCATGGGTATAACATTTTAGATTGTGTTGGCATGTAATCTTTAAACTAAAACTGTAATTATTTTGTATTTTTGTAATAATTTAATCATACAATGCACCCACAAGTTGTAGAGCATCAAAATGATCAGTGTAAAGGAAGCATGTATTTTATTAACTTTATTAAATATGCAATTAAGTGTTCAATGGGCATGAATTTCTAGAATCACTGTAACATGTATGCATGAATGTCAAAAGGATTTATTCAACCATTTCAACTATCAACTTTTGAAATATCTTGTGATGCTACAAAATAATCAAACAATGTGATCATCTTTGGTCTGACTTGTAAATAAATTATTGATCTGTAAAGAGAACTGTAATGATATGTTTAATTGAAATAAACATCTATCTCTTGTGCAATTTGGATTCAGTTGTCCATTATGTTCTGTTAAAAGCAAAAACACTCTTAGTTTTAATACTGATGCTTTGTGTTCAGTGTTGCCGAGATATCGTGACACCCCAAACTGAACCGATTTAAACTCGGCTCTAGACACAGGGTTCACACGGTCATGAAATTCCTGGAAATATTTTGAAATTAGAAAAATATTTTTCCAGTACTGGAAAAGTTTTGGAATTTATCAAGGGTCCTGGAAGGTCCTGGAAAGAATAGCTATGCATTGTCTTTGGTATTGATTTTGTTAATACCTCTGAAATGACAAATTAAACATGGGCCAAATTGCAAATATTAGAGGCAGAAATTGTGAAAATAGCCGATCTACATGCTCACAATAGAACAGTGTTATACAAAATTCCTCAACTCTTAGTGCTCGTCAGGGTGCCGGGTCCCCAGTTAAAACACGATTATTTCGGGGGTCACGAGTCATGACCTGAAAAGGTTGAGAACCACTGGCATACACTACCTGTCTTTGGGCATTGCGCATAGGAGTAAGAGACCTGTTATTGAGCTGAATTATTGTTATATAGTCCTGGAAATTGGGTTAAGTAGTGGAGTATGCATTGGGTCATCACACTTAGTTTTTATTTAGTTTTGGTCAGTTAAAAAAGGTAGTTGGCGGACATTTTTCGCCATAGTTTTAGTCTACGAAATCAGCACTATTGCAGAGTGTGTTAATTGGAATGCAGTCTTTCACTAAAACTGGTGTGTAGCTGTTGTATTTTATGGGCACTATTGTAAAGATGCCCACTGGTCATTTAATCTGTTCATTTGTGTAGTTCCTTCAGCCTTTTGATATGCCGCCATGGCAGTATTTGATTGTTTTCTTTGTTGAAAGGTGTGAAACTGTGTTGTGTCATTCAAGTCTCTCTCTCTCACACACTAGACGCATAGACACATAGCTACACACACATTCACGTTAAGGAGACGGTGTGACCACCGCTCAAAAAGGCGATCCATTCAGAGAGGTGTGTGAAGACCTGTTTGTCTTTGACAGCATACATACTAAGACGCCTCAGGGCAACATGCGCGAGGTCACGCCAATTCTTGGCCATCTGGCCTGTGCCCGGACCAGTTACATATATATGGAGGCCACATAAGCCACATACAACACTAACAGAATCCATTATGGCCAAGACAGCCCATATCTGCATGGCTGGTTCTACAGACAGGGATCTCCATGTATGGGCATAAAAGGGTATGATATCAGATGTCATAGAAGTCATAGGACTTTCACATAACGAATAACAGATAAGCATGTTTGGGCTCTCACAGCATATCTCCATATTCAGTACATGGATCTCCATATATGGGTACCAGTGGTCATCATGGGACTTCATTCCCATATGAAGTCCTGTTAGATGTGTGCTTAATATTGATGACATCAGGGAACTTCATATATGGGCATAAAAGGGATTCTGTTATTGTGAGATCACAGTGAAGTCAGAGCGTGATGTCAAAGCGGCAAACCCATTCTGTTAGAGTGGTTCCCCTGAAATCACAGTGACATTAGAGCGACAAACCCATAGAAACACAGTTGCAAGCATTCTCAAAGGAATGTCCTGTGGAGAGAGATTAAGTGAACAAAGCCCACTGATGCGATGACACAATCAACCGGCAGGGTTGGTCAGTGATGTTCCCGCTAATTGTCTTTGTCTCCATATGGTTTCGTTAGAAGTGACAAAATTAGAAAATAAATTCATTCTTTTTGAGGACCAAGTCGAAAATGTCTGGTTTAATTCAACATTGATAGAATATATGTAGGAATTAAGGCAAAAAAATGTCAATTGGTGTAATCAAATAATTTAACTTTCTTTTTTTTTTTTGAAGGTAACATTCTCAAAATAAAACAACCAATCAACTAGCTGGTTATATCTTACATTTGAAATATTGAATAGTCATGGAAAGAAATGGATCACCATGCTCTAAATATAATAATTCATTTGGGGAATACATACTGTCAGTCAAGTCAACTAACTGAATTGTCATATATGATATTGTGCAAGAAGATAAAACTTACATTGTAATAAAAACAATTTCACTTTAACTTTTTAGTTGTGGTCTTTAAATCAGGGAATGAGCAGCTTGGGTGTGGCTACAGTGATTTAATTAACTGTTGAAAGAAAAACACCTTCACAGTTCACACTGTCTTCAAATGCAATTAAAAATATTCAATGGGAATAACGTTTCGGCTATAGACCTTCATCAGGTTATCTTTTTTTAAATGTAATCAACCATAAAATGGCTGTTGACATGCCTAGACGTGTCTTTGTATGTATGTGTGTATGTGTATGTGTATGTGTGTGTGCGTGTGTGTGTGTGTGTGTGTGTGTGTGTGTGTGTGTGTGTGTGTGTGTGTGTGTGATTTGCATGTGAAAGCACCGTCCCTTATCATACTCATTTGTGACAATAAAAGATTCAGTTCAGTTCAGATCAAACACACATCTTCCAGTGAGAGAGGACAGGCTGTCTTTCTATAACTAATGTACTATACGAGAGAGAATACTGACACCGACCCAGACTGCTGAACGGACTTTAACAAGAACCGGGATTCACTACGAAAGTCAACTTTGGGGAACATTGTATCCGGAGAAGGGCGTGTTACCACCACTGACTGGTTGATATCCCGTCTCGTTCACCACAGCGTTCGTAGCATCACTGAGAGACGCAATGGCTACCATTTCCTGTCCTGTGTGTCGTGACATCTTTAAAGATCCTGTTGTCCTGCTGTGCAGCCACAGCTTCTGCAGAGGCTGTGTGCACGCATGGTGGGGAGAGAAGCAATTAAAGGAATGTCCGATTTGTAAGGAAATATCTTCAACGGATCATCCACCCTGTAACCTGGTTCTGAAGAACTTGTGCGAAGCCTTCCTACAGGCGAGACGTCAGAGAGCTTCAAAACGTCCGAAAACTTCATCTGGGTCTGAGGTTCTCTGCAACCGAGCAACAAAACATCCAAGAACTTCATCAGGGTCTGATGTTGACTGCGGTCTGCACACCGAGAAGTTCAAGCTCTTCTGCATGGAATGTCAACAGCCAGCGTGTGTTGTGTGTCTTCATTCAGACAAACACACCAACCACAGTTTCAGACCCATCGATGAAGTTGCACTGGAACAAAAGGAGGAAGTCCAGAAATCACTGAAGCGTTTACAGATTAAACTGAAGGTACGTAATTATGTTAGGGGTAAATATGAGCAAACAGCAGAATACATTAGAGTCCAGGCCCAGTGCACAACGAGTAGGATTAAGGAGCAGTTTAAGAAGATGCATCGGTTTCTACAAGAGGAAGAGGAGGCCAGCATCACAGCGCTGAGGGAGGAAAAGGAACACAAGTGTCAGCTGATGAAGGAGACGAACGAGGCTCTGAACAGAGACATATCAACCCTTTCATACACAATCGCAGCTTTAGAGGAGGAGATGAGAGCTGAACACGTCTCATTCCTGCAGAACTACGAGACTACAATGGAAAGACTCCAGCTCACACTGCAGGACCCACAGCCGCTGTCATCAGGAGCACTGATAGATGTGGCCAAACACCTGGGCAACCTGACCTTCAGAGTCTGGGACAAGATGAAGGACACTGTCTCCTACACTCCTGTCATTCTGGACCCCAACACTGCCCATCCAAAATATACCCTGTCTGATGATCTGACCAGTGTGAGACCTGGAGAAAGCCAGCAGCTTCCAGACAACCCAGAGAGGTTTGACCACTTGCACGTTGTCCTGGGTTCTGAGGGCTTTAACTCAGGGACTCACAGCTGGGATGTTGAGGTGGGAGACAGTAAACACTGGTCAATGGGTGTCTTAGCAGAGTCCTTTCAGAGGAAGGGAACCGGAGGGGGTCCATTCTGGAGAATAAACTCTGGTTCATACTCAATGGCCTCCTCACCAGGGTCAAAGACCAATCTCTTGTGGAAACAGGTTCCCCATACTATCAGAGTCAGTCTGGACTGGAACAGAGGAAAACTGTCATTCTCTGATCCTGATACTAACACACACATACACACCTTCACGCACACTTTCACTGAAACACTCTTTCCATTCATTAGCGCTACTGCTACTATGAAGATGTTACCGGGGAAGATTGAGTGGAACGATGATGTTGATGATGTTGAGGATTGACGATGGCGACTATATCGTCGTTGTCGGGTGGAAACCTTGTATGTCCAAGACCGTTCCTTTGTATTTATCATTTTAAAAATGAATTAAACTTTTGTGCGACAGCCTTGTATGGTGAAGCAGGGCTTGGTGAAAAAAGTACAAATTTGAAACTTGGAGATACGAGGTTTCTGCCCGACAGTGACAATATAGAAAAAATGATATGAAGCCATCATTGTTTGATTTGTTTCATAGTGAGGTAGTGGATTTTCATGATTCTATAGCCTAGCTTTATTGTAAAAGTGTGTTTGTCGTTATTTTGTATTTTTAAAATGATTTAATACATAATGATGTTTGTTTTGTTGTTTTGTGTATGCTTGTATGATTATTTTGGCTCTGACTTCTAAGGACAATATAGATCTGTAAAATCAACTATAATGATGGCATGATATGTTTGATTCAAATAAACATCTACCTCTTGTGTGATTTGAGTTCACTTGTTCAGTTCTGTTAACGCTAAACGATATCAGTTTAATCCTGATACTGAATACTTTTTAAGCTCATCCAGTCAGTCTCCAAATTGAGACTATATATTATAGAAATACCAGTAAGACTCCCTAAATCGGGAGATAAGCGACCGTCAGGTCCATACACAAACTTTAGAAGGCAATCAGGAGGGAATATGGGAAATGGGACAGATCCATGTTGATGACATGACCTTAGAGATACTGTGTACCGCTTTGCGTGATTTTAGGGCAAAATCTGTAGGAGCAGTGTCCAAAAATGTGTTTTACAAAAAAATCGGCCAGATAGTGGCGCTAGATGGGACAGATGCATTTTGATGACATGACTGTAGAGATACTGTGAGTGTGTACCGCTTTGCGTGATTTTAGGGCCAAATCTGTAGGAGCAGTGGCCAAAAATGTGTTTAGCAAGAATAAGCCTCATGGTGGCGCTAGAAGAGGGCCATGTGAGTGTGTGTGCAAAGTTTGGCATGGATCCGGGCAACAGTGGCAGAGATATGAGTAGGGCAAAAGTGTGATGTGTGACAGACTGATAGACAAATATTATACAAAGCCCATTGGTAGTGGGGTTTCACAATTCTATAGGTTAGTCCAGAGTCGTCTAATCAGAGAGTCATGCCACTGCGGGGTCAGAAACAGCGCTGGTCACGTGGTTCATTGTCACTTTACACCTCATAGACTTCAATGCATTTTGTAAACTTCCGGTTCGCCGTTTGTCACTATACGCCAATAGATGTGTGCGTAGAAGACCTGGCCCCATGAAGTGAATGGGAGTGACGCAACTCTCCGTAGGTAGAAGGTTCTGGGTTAGTCGTATTGCAGATTGTATTGCCATGCAATCTTTCACTAATCGGTGCAGTTTTAAAATGTGTAGAAGAGCATCAAAATGATGACAGCAAAAAGGAATATTAGCATGTAAAGACCTGAGGCGAATTCTAAACGTTTTTGGAAAAACTTACCATTGTTGTTGGGTGGAAAGTAGTGAAAATAGCAGATCTACAAGAACACAATGCATCGCAGTTTTGTGCGACAGTCTTGTATGATGAAGCAGGACTTTACTTGAAATTGGGAACTTGGAGATACAAGGCTTCTGCCCGACAGTGACGTTATATTGCTTTATCAGTGGTGCTCAAAACTTTTCATATCACTCTAACCCCCAAGATTATATGTACTTAGCCTCAGAGCCCTGTCTATCTTATAATACTTTGTTCCAGGGACCCACAGAAGCAAAGATAAAAATGTATATATATTCTGTATATTCAAAGATTTGCACAGATTTTCTAAATGTTTCAAAAATAGCAGATCTAAGCTCATATCGTTGAACGAATCTGAGTTCATGTCAAGGTGCGAGTTTTGCCCATATGTGTTGAATTATAATGTCCATGTATTTGCCAGAGAATCACTGTCTTTACATATCCATATTCATAATACTGTACTACACTTTTCCCTTAAAAACCTGCACTATCCAGACATTTCACACAGATTGTGTTTTGCTAGTTACTGTATCGATTTAAAAACAGATTAATGTAATCATATTATCGTATCGCCATGAATTACCCAACATTGCCCATGTATCGGAGTGTCAACCATGTGTTGTGATGATATCATAACGCTGTTAAAATGTAATAATGACTCAATTACTCAAGTTAATTATAGGACATTGTTATTTCTACATTGTGGAATGTGTCTATCTCAGTTTCCAACAGCCAGTTTTAATCAATTGAAACCCCTTTGATTACATTTCAACAGAAAAGGCTTTTGATCAGACAGCATTATCAAAGGACTGTAAGTGATTAAATCAGACCATTGTGCTCTACGAAAGAGAGGGTATAGTTGTGTCATTGATTGGACGGTCTCAAACTCCTCTCCTTTTTGGGTGATTAGGTTAAGTTCAGACATAACAATGACTTATAACAATAACAATACATTACAGTTAAGTTCTGTTGTAGTAAACATTATTGTATTAAGAAATGATTACCACCGGAGAGAAACGCAATCTGCGGGTGATTTTAAGAAGTAAGAACCTTTCATCAAGGAACCATATTATATAATTATGAAGCAATTGTACTCAAACTCTAGGTGCACTGTGATTGGTTTTTGAGCACAGTGCTTTGCAAAAATGTGTGTGTGTGTGTGTGTGTGTGTGTGTGTGTGTGTGTGTGTGTGTGTGTGTGTGTGCGTGTGTGTGTGTGTGTGTGTGTATGTGTGTGTGTGTGTGTGAAGCAGTAGAATATGCTGTCGTGCAGTTTGCAACTCAGTCCACTAGATGTAGCTACACAACCATATTTAATTACCAGAGAAGGAACCTATAGACAGCCTGTTTCATGTTTCAGAGCGAACACACTGAACACACACACACAAGTCTTTCCACAACCGTGGTACAGCAGCACATTAGGGAACACAGACTCTCTCTCCCACACGTTTGACAGATGTGATGCACGCACGCGCGCGCACACACACACACACACACACACACACACACACACACACACACACACACACACACACACACACACACACACACACACACACACACACACACACACACACACACACACACACACACACACACACACACACACACACACACACACACACACACACACACACCTGACAGATGTGCTGATGTCCACTCACTGTCTGTGTTTCCACAGCTATCAGCATTGGCTGGCTGACTAACGTGATGTCATCACATCAGACTGCTGACGTATCTGTGCTGGTGGCAGACATCCCAGCTGTGTGTGTGTGTGTGTGTGTGTGTGTGTGTGTGTGTGTGTGTGTGTGTGTGTGTGTGTGTGTGTGTGTGGGCTTGCAATACTATCTTTGTGGGGGCCCACAGGTGCCCACAAAGATAGTACAATCGGAGAAAAAGACCTTGTGGGGACACATTTTAGTGTCCCACATGGCAAGGGTTAGGTTTAGGGGTTAGGTTAAGGGTTAGGGTTAGGGTTAGGGATAGAGGTTAGGGTAAGGCCACAGGACTTGCATAAAAATTAATGGAATGTCCCCACAGGGATAGTAGACTATGTGTAATGTCCCCACAAAGTAGCAAATGCAAACCTGTGTGTGTGTGTGTGTGTGTGTGTGTGTGTGTGTGTGTGTGTGTGTGTGTGTGTGTGTGTGTGTGTGTGTGTGTGTGTGTGTGTGTGTGTGTGTGTGAGAGAAGAGAGAGAGAGAGATAGTCGGAGGATGACTGATTATGGACAATACCGAGCTTTAAACTAAAAAGATGGCGGAGGGACCAGACAGCAGCACGGCAGCTCCTGCTGCAGCTCCCGCTTTCAAACGATCACGATTAAAACCAGAGATCTACAGAACTGAGGAAGGCAAAGTAATAGTGGAGGATGAGTTACTGAACTTTCTCTCTATTAGAATTAAGACCATGAATCAAGATGAAATAGTGTTGTTGGCTACAAACACTTTTGATTCAGACGGGATCGAGGCTTCCAAGAAAGTTTTGTTTGACCTGTGCCCTGCAACAACTCAGCGGAACATAGCGCATAAAGGCCAGCATAAAGATACAAACAACGTCAAATTGTGTCTCAAAGTCCTGAACGAATGTGGGGAAAATGTACCCAGATTTGTTTCATATTACCTGGATGAACTGCCGCCAGTTACGTTCACCAGCATCGATGTCACTTGCCTACTGCGGAGAATGGAGCAACTCTGTGTTGAGGTTGGCGCGCTGAAACGCTTGACCCAGCTGCAGACAGATGTTTGTGAACAGGTACGAGCCGACGCTGTGGAAGTCAACCTCAGAGTCACAGCTTTGGAGCGCTGTCCTGGCCATGGTGTTGGACCTGGCGAGGGTGGCATGGAGGCTGGTTTGAATGCCCCTGAAGACGGGCGCGTGTCGCATGCAGACCGTGCTCCGGACCGGGGGGAACACCCCGAGGGCGAGACGGAGGACGAGGAAGCCGCCGTATCGCGGGACCTGGGCGCCGCAGTGAACGACACGTCAGCGGGGAGACTAGCACAGTCGCCCTGCAGGCAAGACAGAGCCGGGAACGGCTTGAAGATCGCCTCCGCTTCCGACCTGAAAGGTCCAAATGGATCGGTGTCACGGTTTACCGTAACCACAGCTGCAAGCTCTCCTCCATGGAGCAAAGTTGTGAAAAACAGCCGGCCACAACAGGGATCGGGGAACGCCACTGTCCGCGCAGGTTCGCGGGCGACTGCTACCTCCGCAGCACGGAAGAGACCAGGAGGAGCAGTATCCATTGTTGGCACAAGTGTTGTGAGTAGCATCAAAACGGTTAAGACTAAACTTGTTAGTGTATTTGCCACTAAGTTTGCTCCAGAGTTAGACGCTGGCACGTTGGCGCTGTATCTCAAGGATAAACTTAACCGTGATGTCACTTGTCATAAAATTGACAATGTGCGCAGCAGATTTGCCTCATTTAAAGTGACTGCTGAATGTAATGACATTGGTGAAATGTACATGCCTGAGCTCTGGCCTGAAGGTGCATTTGTCAGGCGATATTATGAGCCTCGCAAGGCTGTAGGCACACTGGTTGGGGCAAATACGCTAACTAACCTTGCCCTCGGGGTGAGTAATGTGCCCAACGGTGGCAATACTACAGCCTGCTAATGGCCATACGGGTCGTGTCTTACAACTGTCGTGGCCTGCGTATGGGACAGAGTGCAGGGGATAAAGCGCGGCGCTTAGTTGTGGACAAATTACTGGAGGGCTGTGACATTTTATGTCTACAAGAGACATTTTTATCTAAGCAAGATTTGGATAAACTGAACTCTCTTAATTCTAAATTCCACGGAGTGGGTGAATCGACGACTGATCTCAGTAAGGCTATACTCAGAGGGAGAATACCAGGGGGCGTGGCTATTCTCTGGGACTCGAAACTTGATGCTGTGATAAAGACTATTCGACTTGATGTAGATTGGTGTGTTGGGATCCAATATACGCATAATGATAATGATTTCATTGTTCTTAATGTGTACACACCATATGAGTCCCGTGAGAACGAGGATGAATATCTGAACAGACTTGCCTTTATTAATGCTTTTATTCAAGATAATGACACATGCAGTGTTTACGTTGTTGGGGATATTAATTCTGATATTAATGACAGAAACTCATTATTTGGTAAACACCTGATCCACTTCTGTGACGATTCAAATCTCACCTTGTCAAGCAAAGTGCTCCTGCCCACTGACAGCTATACTTATATAAGTGAAGCCTGGCATAGTACCTCATGGTTAGACCACTGTATTAGTACAGCTGATGGGCATGCTGCTATAGTTAATATGAGTATTGGGTATGGGTTAGCAACAACTGACCATATACCTCTGACCTTCACAATAAATGTAGAGGCTCTGCCCTCAATAGATAGAAACAACAATATTGACTTTTCTGGTAAACTGGACTGGTCAACTCTGTCCAAGGAGGATTTAGTTTCTTACTATTTGACCACTGACACATTATTACATACTATTGATTTACCTATAGATGCTATCATGTGTAAAGATGCTAATTGTAAAAGTGTTAATCATAAGGAAGCCCTCTGTTCACTTTATGAAGGAATAGTGGCTGCCTTGGTTGAAGGTGCTAAGCCCCACTACAAGGGGAAGAGAAAAGGTCACATCAGACCAGGCTGGAATGACCATGTAGCAGTGTATCATGCTGAGGCTAGGGATGCCTTTAAACTGTGGGCTATAGCTGGAAGGCCTAGACAGGGGCCCGAGCTGGAGCATAAAATGTTAGCAAATGCTAGATACAAGTATGCGGTACGGTTCATTTGTAAAAATGAGCAAGCCATGAGGGCAGACTCCATGGCCAGCAAACTAATGTGTAATAATATGAATGACTTTTGGAAAGATGTGAGAGCCATTACTAATAGTAAATCCTCCTTACCTTCTACGGTTGAAGGAATCTCTGGAGGGGATAACATTGCAGCCTTGTGGCGACAACATTATAGTACGCTGTTCAACTGTATTCATAGTGAGTTGTTTGTAGATGACTCAGACATGAATAACAACACTATAGGAATAAAAACACATGAAGTGTATGAAGCCATGCACAAATTATCTGACAATAAAGCTTGTGGCATGGACCTGATCTCTGCAGAACACCTGAAAAATGCCAGTCTGAGGCTAGCCCCTCTTTTATCCATCAGTTTTACTGGTTTTATGATTCATGGGATTTTACCTGATTCAATGCTTTCTGTGTTGCTTGTCCCGGTCATTAAGGACAAAGCGGGTAAGGTCAGTAGCCTGGATAATTATAGGCCCATAGCCATAGCCAGTATCCTCTCAAAGGTAATGGAAAGAATCCTACTGGATAGAGTTGTCGATCATATTAATTCATTTGATAACCAGTTTGGGTTCAAAGCAAAGCATGGTACTGACTTGTGTATCTTTGCTCTCAAAGATATTGTGAGCAAATACAAAGAACGTAACTCATCGGTCCTCATGTGTTTTATTGACGCATCTCGGGCCTTTGACCGGGTTAATCACAGGAAGCTCTTCTTAAAAATGAAGCAAAGAGGTGTGCCTGGATATATTGTGCGGGTCCTGGCCTACTGGTACGCCCACCAGACCATGCGAGTCAAATGGGGTGGGAGTATATCGGCCCCATTTGGGGTTAGCAATGGGGTCCGGCAGGGGGGAATTTTAAGTCCCATTTTATTTAATTTATATATGGATGACTTATCTGCTCAATTGAGAGGTTGTAACACTGGTTGCATGGTTGGGGAAACAATTGTAAACCACCTGATGTATGCTGATGACCTGGTGGTCCTGAGTCCCAGTAGTGCTGGTTTACAGCAGCTCCTGGACGTATGTTCTCTGTATGGCGTAGATCATGACATAAAATACAATGCCAGCAAAAGTGCTGTTTTAATAAGTAGGACTAAAGAGGACAAGCGTCTTAATTTTCCTGTATTTAAATTATCAGACAATAATCTAGAAGTCTGGAATAAAATCAAATACCTTGGTCACTTCATTACTGATCAAATGACTGATGATGATGATATCTTCAGACAGTGTAGAAAACTGTATGCTCAAGCAAACACTATTGCTCGTAAGTTCAGTCAATGTTCTACTAAAGTGAAAGTGTCATTGTTTAAGACATACTGTACACCACTCTATACTGCTCACCTTTGGTCTTCTTATAAGAAATCTAGTATGCATAGGCTGCAAGTTGCATATAACGATGCTATGAGGATACTCCTTAAAAAACCCAGAGGGGGCAGTGCTAGTGAGATGTTTGTCACTGCGGGAGTGAGGACTTTTAAAGCACTTTTAAGAAACTTAATGTTCAAATTCATGAAACGGTTGGATGTATCAACTAACGGCATCATTGTGGCACTTTCAAGCCCCCTTATGAGCAGTTCACGATACACATCCAGACTAAGGGTACACTGGTTAAAATGCCTGTGTGTTTTTCCTGTGGGCTAGGATATGTACTATTTATTTTTTACATCTTCTTATTGATTTTTTATTGCCTGTTGTGTTTCTTATATGCATGGTTAAGTGTTTTTATGTCTTGTATTCTGTTCTATGGACCTGAGTCCGCTAATAATAAAGATTGATTGATTGATTGATATGTCTGTTGTGGAAAAATATACAAAGTGTGTAAGTACATTTACACACAGTGTGTGTTTGTGTGTGTGTCTAAACCTTATGCTCAACGTCCTCCTCTCCTCTCCTCTCCTCTCCTCTCCTCTCCTCTCCTCTCTCCTCTCCAATATGTTGTAAAGTTTGGACAAAGTCACAGAACAAAAGAAAGTTATGTATAAATGGAATGTGTCCTGAACTCACTGTTAAAGCCACACTTGACACTTTGGTAGAGGCTTTGGTTGTAGTTACCTTGCTAGACTTCAATTAAACACATGCATTTCCATTATGGGAAATCTTGACTGTCTATGTTTGATATTATGACAATGTGAAAATAGCAGGTCTACACATTACAAGCTCAAAACACATCTCATCACGACGTGTTGTGAGCTTGTACATCTGCTATTTTCACTAATTTGTCCTACAAAGAAGTGTGGGTTTTTGTTTGTTTTACAAATCAAACTCTGAAGGGAAGAATAACTGATGTTTGTAAAACTTTACTGACGCAACAGAATCGTTGATGATAATAAAATCAATGATTAAAACATTACTTATAAAAAATAGATGTTAAAAATAAAAATACATAAAATCTACAATGGATCACAATAAACATTAACCCTCGTCCCTGGACAAGGTTGTGCATGTCAGCAGAAATTTAATAGAATACTTGGTGACAACTGAAAGCAGCATCAGAAAAGTCGGTATTTCAAAGTAAAATCTCCAATAGTTAGCATAATCATGTCATGCTGAGGCTCGGTTGGAATGAAAACGGTATAGTCCGTATAGTCAGTTTACAGTGGATTGGAGGCGGAATACTTGGGGCCATAAGAGACAGTCAACTGTCCTCTGTGTTGATTGGTCGAACGTGTCACTTGTGAGGGGACGCTGCGTTCCTCCGATTGGCTACCTGGGCAGCATGTCCTGCAGGTCGGCGACCACGTAGGCCACCACGGCCCACAGGGCGGAGCAGAGGTCCATGTCCGCAGGACTCTGGACCGTCATGGTGTCTCCGTCGCTGTGGTGGAACCAGAAGTACCTGCTATTTGACACGTGGAGGCTGGCACCTAGGGATGGGACCACAATCCTTATTATCCTTTATCGTGATAAACTAAAAAACACAATAATAAGGCGATTTCAATGTATCGTGAAATGATCCTCCGTCACGCACTGGGATCAATTCACCTTTTATTAACCCATTTAGGCCTGGGATTATTGAATGCTTTAACTATTGAAAAATAGCAGATATACAATCTCACAGCGCGCGCTGCGAGCTTGTATATCTGCTATTTTTGATGAAAGTCATGAAAATGTGTGCAAATCTTTGAATATATGTATTTTTAAAGTAAACTCAAATTTTGCTTCGGGGGGGGGGGGGGGGGGGGGACACAGACCAACTGAGCTCCATTTAAGTGAAAAGGACCTTTTCTTTGTTGATGGCTGGCCAGATTGCTGACATAGAAACATAGGTTTTTCAAAAAATCTTAGAAGTATTCAAAAGACACTTATAGAATCGGGTCAAAATTCTAATTTTCACGATTTTTCAAAAATAGCAGATCTACAAGCTCGCAGCGGGGCACTCGGTGCCGCGCTGTGAGCTTGTATATCTGCTATTTTTCAATAGTTAAAGCATAAAATAATGATACACAATAATGTGTACCCGTTCTAAATGGGTTGGATAATGTATGTTGGGGGTATTTTGATTATCGCGATAATATCGTAAATCGCAGTTTATTTGGTCCCAATAATTGTGACATTACATCCATTTTCAATGGAAGAGTAAATACCGTCGGCTTCCATTTCAGCATCCTAACTTTCCAGGAAGAGAAAGACTTCAAATAGCTTGGAATCCCCATGGATGATGTCATCGGTAGGCACTAAGCAGGGTTCTCAACTGTCCATAGCATTAGAGTAGCAGTTATATCAAGATATGGTTGAAAATGGTTGTAATTCTGGTTGTAAAACAGTCAAAAACATTGCTGAAGTGAGCACTATAGAATATATGGAGGTGAACTGATATAATCCTTGTAGAGTTATGAAATCAAAACATTAACCAACAACAGGAAGACGCGATAGTCAGATACATATCAAAGAGGGACCAAACAATAAACTGGTTAAACAGGTAACATCATGCTAGTTATGCAGGTGAAACCGTTGTCAGATTTTGTTAAAGATAGAATTTGAAAGCAGAGAGAGACTGAGGGAGGAGAGAGAGAAAGACATCGGAGACACATACTTTGAGAGTTTGAAAACATGACCAATGATGAAAAACTCCCATACCTGCTGGGTGAAGTAAAACAAGGTGCAAACACAGCAGCAAGGATATCAAATGGAACCCAACCACCTTAAAGACCATTGTATATATCCCTGCTCTGCCTGCACGTAACCTTGACGCATGAAAACTGTTACACTCTTTTCACCTGTACATATTTTGTTCCAATTGTATTGTATTGTATTGTATTGTATTGTATTGTATTGTGTACACTTCTGCTTTGGCAATGTAAACGTATGTTTTCTCATCCCAATAAGCCCATTGAATTGAAAAATTGAATTGAATTGAAAGAGACAGAGAGAGAAAGAAAGAGAGAGAGAGAGAGACTTAAAGAAACATCAGAATAAATGAAACATAATAAGTCAGTAAAGTAAAGTATGATGTATATTTTCCTGGCATGGTTCAAGTCCTGCCAGCTTCTTCTTATGCATGCAGCTCCATTTCTGCCTTGATGAGGTGGTCTTTTTCAGGATGGGGGGAGGGTGGGGGGAGGGGGGGCCCTGACCAGGCCAGGAGAATATATGTCAGCATAGCATGCCAAGGCTCCTTAAAGGTGTGAACTCACTGCTAAGCTGAAACACCCGTTAATCGGGGCGCATAAGCGACAGGATTAGTCTCTGACTCTGAGCATCAGTGTATTGAATGTAGTCCCGGGTTTTTTCAGAAGGTTGAAATACCCATTTTCCTGTTCCTTGTTTTCCCATGTTTTGTTTGTTTGGCTCGACAGAAGATCAGAAACATAACACATTATGACATAAGACCTTCATGTGTTTGCAGTTCAAGTCTGCTGCTAAGCCAATCAAACAAAGCTATGTGAAACAGTGTTGATTTTGTCGACTAAAACTATGACAAAAAAATGTTTGTCGACTATGTTTTTTTCACTGACGAAAACTAAATAAAAACTAAGCTGTGATGACTAAAACTAAGACTAAAATTTAATATATTGACAATTTCGTCAACAAAATAAAAACTAGACTAAAACGTTAGGGAGGGACTAGTGGAGAAGAGAGTCATTTTATGTTTGGTTGCTCTCAGGTGTTGCGTGCTGAAAATAGCAGATCTAAAAGCTCACAACGCGTCGCTCTGCGACGCGTTGTGAGCTTGTAGATCGGCTATTTTCAGCATGCAACAAAGTGTAAAATCAGTCATTACGATGCCATCATGGCATCGCCAAAATACATTTCAGTTGACTAAATCAACTGTAGATTTAGTCGCCTAAAAACGTATGATATTTAGTCGACTAAAACTTTACTAAAACTAAAACCTTTCCGGTGACTAAATTATGACAAACTAAATTACATTTTATTCAAAAGACTATGACTAAAACTAAATCAAAATTTGCTGTCAAAAACAACATTGATGTGAAAAGGAAGCAAAGCAGTTGAAAACCTTTCTGAAAACCTTGGAGCGCAGATATGCACAGAGGAGCACATTGAACCATATAATGCATAACGTCCCGGTTCCATTCTGTCTGTGTGCATCTCCTTCCCCTGTCTCCATACTGTCCTATTTAACCCAAGAAACTGAGGCCTGATTCCACAAATGTCTGTTCTAAAAACAGTTTTCTGAAAAAACATTGTTACAGTATTTGTCCAGGATTTTGGCGACGGACCCCCTCCAAAATCTCTAAATATTTTGTTCCAGGGATCCCTAGAAGCAAAGATTTGACTTCAAAATGTTTGCTATCATTTCTTTTGCACATTTTTACGATAAAAATAAATTAAAAAATAGCAGATCTACAAGCTCATAGCACGGCACAAACTTGCTATTAAAAATAATTAAAGTGGTTTCACAGATGCTTTCCAGGTTTTAATTGGTTTTAACAGGTTTTTAACAGGTTAAATAAAGCAAATACATGTCATCGGTCTACAGTACATCTCTGTTACAGGTCTCAAATGACAGACAGGGTTTTAGGTTTTCTTTATTTCCGTGAACGCACTGCTTGCCATGCCTTAAACAGTAGGTAGCTGCCAGGAACCAAGATAAAACAGGTGTGGGGGATGGCTGCTTTATCCTGTGTGCATCAATAATTAGTTCATTGCCACAACAGGGTGTGCAGTCACACCTATGGTCATGGTCACACATGCACATCAAACGCATCTTTCAGCCTCTCTTCACTTCCATTCTACGGGACCAAAGGAGTGGAGCGCCCCGTTGCGGTGCGTTGACGGCAGGGTAGCATGTAGCAACATAGATCTGCTACTTTAATGCACTGGTTCTCAGTGTTGTTTTTGACAACAAATTTTGATTTAGTTTCAGTCATAGTCTTTTGAATAAAATCTCATTTAGTTTTAGTCATAATTTAGTCACCTGAAAGTTTTAGTTTTAGTCTAATTGTAGTCGACTAAATATCATAAGATTTTAGTTGACTAAATCTACAGTTGATTTAGTCAACTAAAATGTATTTTGGCAGGCCTTGATGGCATCGTAATGACACTTGCTTGCGTGCTGAAAAAAGCAGATCTACAAGCTCACAACGCGTCGCGTTGCGACGCGTTGTGAGCTTGTAGATCTGCTATTTTCAGCAAGCAACACCTGAGAGCAACCAAACATAAAATGACTCCCTTCTACACTAGTCCCTCCTCAACATTTTAGTCTAGTTTTTATTTTGTTGACGAAATTGACAATATATTTAGTCTTAGTTTTAGTAATCACAGTTTAGTTTTATTTTGTTTTTATTTAGTTTTCGTCAGTAAAAAAAACGCAGTCGCTGTTTTGGCTGCTCCTTATAGTGATTTCTGAAGCCGAGTACCCCCTTCCCCTGGCTACAGCATTTTGCTTAGAAAACTTGACATCAAAAGTCCAGTTCCAATGCCAATATGTTGAAAATAAAACAGCATAATGGCAAATAAACATTGCTTTAACAGTTGTACTAGTCAAGGTATTGATGTAATTTGGTTTAATACTTTACAGATGAGCAGGTTCACACAAAGTCTGTGAATGTTTTATCGTTGACCATAATACTAACATTTTCCCAATATTTCCATTTTCTAGTTTTTTTCTCACGTACACCCTGCAGTATCCCCGCTTACCCCCATTTGAGAAACACTGCTTTAGTGTACTAAAAAACACATGCTTGTTGTGTCAAAAAGCAAATGTCCTTGGTCAACTTTGCTTAGTTATTCTCAATTCCTCACGGATATGTGAGACCACCATGACTGTACATTTCTCATGTGCGCTGCAATTTCACTTCTTTATGCGCGAAAACAAGACACGTTGTCTGGACCGCTTAACCACCACAATGAAAACCACACAGATCGATCAGGCAACGAGAGAAAGACAGACAGACGAACAGACTGACAGACAGACAGACTAACAGGCAGGCAGGCAGGCAGGCAGACAGACAGACTTACTAACTGATAAAGAAAGTGTGAAATTCTGGTTTTAGAAAACAACTAGGTTATACCAGATATAGGGTTTACCAATCAATACTCTTTTTAAACCCAATATAGTTGGTTGACAGATCTACAAGCTCAAGATCGTCTGTTCCCGCCGAGTGTTGGTGCCAGAACAGGGACGCCAGGAGGGTTCAAGAGGTCAACAAATGCCGTGACCAGAACCTCTGGTCATGTGTTGTACTGGATGTCTTGTTGCGTGCCAGTAAGAGGATGTGTTTATGCGTACGCAGCAATTTCACTTCTGAAACCATAAAGTCCAGTAGATGAGGGGTTTAGTTTATCAAAAACAGTAACTGAAAAGAGGTACAGAGACCTGGGGTTGTCACGATTACAATTTGCATATAAACTTCTACTGTTAACTCTCCTACTGCCAGATTATTTATTTATTTATTGGGTCTGGTGCCATCAAAAAGCGGCTTACCTTTGCGACGTTATAGCAGATAGACAGACTTTTTTTTTTTTTTTTTTTTTTTATTGTGCAATAGTGCACTTTGGTCTGCCAGGCAGCAGAGGGCGGCGTCATGCGAGAATGAATGTGAATTTGCCTGTTATGTGTTGAAGAAGAAGAAGACCAGTCACTGGCCACAGAGCCTTACAGCCAGAGGAAATCAACAAGGAAGTGAATTGTTCTCCGTTGATGGATTTTTTACACCATCACCGCGGAAAATGTGTTTACAGTAAACGGCCGCGCGACCCCTCATCAGCTTACAGTCATCAGACGAACGAACCGAACGAGCGCCGTATTGGCATCGAGGTTCTGTAAAAAATGGGGCGAACGTTAACGTTCAAAGCGTGGGGAGAGTTAATGTGAATAATTGATAACTTCCCGTCTGCTTTGATGTTGCGATTATATTGTTCAGTAGTGTAGTATTTGCAAGCGTTATTAATGTTGAAGAAAGAATTGATGTCCGGGTCCATTATGCTGTATTCACTATAATCCAATGTATTAAGATCTATATGTTCATAGTCTCTTATCCTCTGTGTTAGGTGACTGATGTCACCAGATGAAGAATAAGTTCTATGGTTTTGTGTCATGATGTGTTGTTAGTTGTACTTGTTACCTTATAGTCCAGACCAGTCAAGTCCATTACAGTAGCCTATACAGTGCAGTACATTCATAGCTCATCGTTGGTACTTGTCCAGCTCCTCAATGCCTCTAATCAACACCACTTTTGCATCTTCAGTGGTACCATTTAACTTGATAAAAATCTTGCAGTTTGCGGTCCAAGTGTTCTGTTTTTTTTTCTGCTTCTTGAGTTGGCGAGCCTTTCTTGCTATTTCCCCATTTTTTTGGGGATAGATGCTTAATGAACACATCGGTTCCCTTTAACTTTTTCGCCTGCTTCAGCAGAGCCGTCTTGAATTTTCTGTTGGCAAACCTCACAATTACGCCCGGCGGGCCGGGGTTGTCACTGTCCTTTCTCCTGGGCAGCGGGTGGCAAGCCTCGATGTTGTCACAGTCCATCCACAGTCATGCACTCCTCATGCTCCTCACTCCTCAAACATTGATAGTGGAAATAGACGATCTAGAAGCTCCAACGCGTCTACGACTATTGCCATTACGATTATGACAATTATGTAAAATAATTGCGATTAGACGATTATGTAATAATTGTGACAAGCCTACAGAGACCCAGGGTTGGTTCCTTGACTTCCTCTTTCGTGTATCATCGTCCTTGATGATTGGTTGACGAGATTTTATTTCACAAGATTTCTTGTTACTTAGGGGAGGCCATGGGGCTGGCTGTCGTCTTCTCCCCCTTGCTGACGTCGGCTTAGGCAGGGTTTGAACCACTCACCTTCCACATGAAGGGCATACCGATGGCCAAAACGCAAAACCTCCTATCTGCAAATTTCATGATTTTTGGATTTCACTAGAAATGAGGACAACAGGCTATGCTGCACAACACATGGTCGGTCTGTCTGCAAGATCGTTCTGCCCCTCATTTTGCTAAAATGTCATGTGACTAGAACATGACATTTGACAGGTTTGGCAAAAGACATATGGAACATTTGGCAAAATAATGAAGCTCAAAACCTCCTATCTGTGTTGCCAATTGATTACTAATGCTTGGTGTCAGGTGGTGAAACCTTTGATAAAGAATGTTAATGGTAATACTTGTAACAGACCTGTAGAATGTCTTGATCTCAATTAAGTGCTGTAAAAAGTGTTATTTAACCAAAAAAAGTTGCCTGTTTTGTGTTGAACACACATTTTCTTTTTCATTTTCCCAACAAAGTGAATTTTTCAGATAGGAGGTTTTGCGTTTTGGCCATCGATATGCACTAACCACTACACCAACGTCACACCCCAGTTCATTGACTGGGATCTAGTACAAACAGACAGACAGACAGACAGACAGACGTACCTGGGACTCCAGCCTCCATCCAGGGTGATATATCTGTCCCTTCAGCTTGGGGTTCCAGTTTGGTGGTGTTGATGGGAGCCAGCAGTTGAACCACCTGCTCCATCACCTGGAGACGGTTGAGACACAATGACAAAGCTTTATTTAAACAAGAATAAATAACACTGGGAAGCACCCAGTACAAGCACAGGCTTATGTGACAAGCCACTGGGAGCTGACCAGTATACACCTAGAGCTTACATGGGCAACTGGCGGTGCGGGGGCCACAACAATCGGCCCGCAGGTTAATATCGTAATACTGATATATTATTGATTTCAGCTGTTACAATTCCAAACATGCAAACATGACCCGCTTTAATTACTTCAGTCTATAGTAGCAGCTTAATGACTAGTACTAGTCTTTTTTTAGTATTTAAGTTCATAACATATAAATGCATTTGAAATTAAATTAATAAAATATATATACTTTTCAGGATTCTAATCCACTAAAAAGAATTCAGCATTCCAATTCAAAGAAACTCAAAACGCGTCGCAGTACAATGCGTTTTAAGCTTGTAAATCGTCTATTTTTGCTATTTTTGACTGTATATGCAATGTGGCCCTCTGGAGTGAGTGTGAAAATATAGTGGCCCCCCCGGGGTCAAAGATGCCCAGCCTTGACCCAGTGGTGATTCAAGTTATCCCAGTGAGACAGACAGACAGACAGATGGTGTCAGAGACGTTTAACGCTACCTTCCATGCCGCATCGCTGCCTCTGAACTGTAAGGCCACCGGAGTGAATGTCCCCGAGTCAGACTCCATCACAAGGTCATAGTTGGACAGATTCACCTGGAGGAGAGGGGGAGGGAGAGGTAGGAGGGTGAGGGGTGGAGAGAGATGGAAGAGAGATAGACATATTGAGAAACATGCAGCGACATTAAAGCGGTTATGTTAACTCTCAAATACCTGGACCGCGCCCGAGTCGCGTTAGATTTTAACCACTTTAACCATTATAGTATGCTTTAACTTTGGAAAAATAGCAGATATACAAGCTCACAGCGCGGCACCGAGTGCCGCGCTGCGAGCTTGTAGATCTGCTATTTTTGAAAAATCGTGAAAATGTGTGCAAGTCTTTGAATATCTTTGACACGATCTTTGACCCGACTTCTAAATCCTTCCTCTAAATCAGTGGTTCTCAAACTTTTTGATGTCAAGGACCCCCAAAATTACAGGTATTTAGCCACGGACCCCCATCTCAAAATATGTTGTTCCAGGGACCCCCCGAAGCAAATATTTGAGTTACAATTGTTTGCTTTAAATAGATATATTCAAAGACTCAAAATCATGATTTTTCAAAAATAGCAGATCTACAAGCTCGCAGCGCGGCACTCGGTGCCGCGCTGCGCTGCGAGCTTGTATATCTGCTATTTTTCAATAGTTAAAGCAGTCAATAATCCTAGGCCTAAATGGGTTAAAAGTCTGAGTTCTTCTCATCACACTGCACATCTTCCACCCTCGCCCTCAGGATTCAAACCGACAACCTCGTCCGCTTCCCTAACAGGCATCGTTCTAGATCCCGCAAGAGTGTGTTGTGTTGCTGGGACAGAAAAAGAGCAATAATAAAGTAGATTTTCTCCTGATTTGTGTCTTTTGAAAAAAGCATATGGGAATATTATGTGGCTTGTAACGATCAGGTCCAATATTTAGTTCAGTGACCATGGAGCTTAAGAGTAGATCAGAAGCTGTGTTCATGAAATGAATGGACTCCAACCTGCTTCCCGTCTCCTAAAAAGGTATCCACCTACGTCACGCAGATACGGGAAGTAGAACAGAATTGCCTTGTATTGCTATTTCCGTCTTGGGTAATGCTGTGTAAAGTGAACTTCACCTTGTGGGTGGTGTAATACTGCTGTGCTCCCACGCCACCCTGCTCCTCTGCTGTCCACAGAACTGCTCTGAGGGTCCTCCTGGGACGCAAACCTGCACGCACACACACGCACACGCACACGCACACACACACACACACACACACACACACACACACACACACACACACACACAGTGGTTACAGAACAATTTAACACGAAAAGGCCTTCCGAAATAATAACGTTTTTAGGCCCGTTTCTGAATCCAGGGTCTGCGGTCTGCTCTCAAATCGATAGGAAGGCTGTTCCACAGGCGCGGTGCTGCCGAAGGCCCCAGACCCCCATGGTGCATAGATTGGTACTAGGGACATCGAGGAGGAATCTGGTCACGGATCTGAGGGTGCGAGTGGACGTCCGTGGGGGCTTAATTGGTTTCTGTAGGCAGGGAGGCGCATGTCCATTTACACAGTTATGAGTGATTAGCAGGACCTTGGAGTCGTGGCCTTGTATCCTGGCTGAAAACGGGGAGCCAGTGCATGTATTGTTGTATTCCCATTGTAAGCTGCAAGCTTCTCTGGCAAAGAATTGTTTCTCATGCATGGTAAGACGGAATTCATTTCCCAGCGGATTCGTTCCACGTGATTCGTGTCATTCGTGCCATTTCCCAGCATTAATAATCTGTCATTATTGTTGCGGCATCCTGCAAAAGAGAAGTGAGACAGAGAACTGATGGTGAGACAGTGGGAGGTGGTGCAAGTGGACAGTAAACAAAAGTCAAATCAGTATTTTTTAATGAACTGCTGAGCATGTCCACAGAAATGCACATTTTAATACTTCATTAAGTCGTCTTTTGGAGGAGAGAACATTGGGATATAACAGTAATACCAAACGAGCATTATCTTGAAGGAAATAGGCCTTTGGGCACACCAACTTTCCAGCGCTTTCATCTGTCCTTTTCCTGCTTTAATTTGCCTTGCTTAGCTTTTCTTCTAATTTTTGTGGAGTGTCATCTGAAAGCTTCTCTCATGGGCGTTATGGATAACGTTCTGCCTTCCATCTTGGGCTTTTTAGTGGATAAGAAGACCACCATCGGTTACAGTTTCATGGCACTTCTGACAATCAGTGGAGAGGCGATCTTCACCAAGGTCAGTGGTGGAAAGTAACTAATTACATTTACTTATTACAAGTACTGTACTTAAGTAGTACTTCAGTACTTCTACTACACTACATCTCAGAGGCAAATATTGTACTTTTAATTCAATACAGTTACTTGAAAACTTTAGTTACTCGTTACTTTGTAGATCTGCCCCTTCAGCTCTAAACACATTTCGGCCATTTGAAAATAGCCGATCTACAACCTCACAATGCATTGTGAGCTTGTAATTATGCTATTTTCAAGATTTTAATACATTTTATATATTTGAAGACTTGTGAAATGGGACATTCTGCATAATTAATACTTTCTACTTTTGGTAGCACATTTCAATACCAATACTTTTACTTGTAAGGGTGCCCTCACACCAAAGTACCTATGAGAGTGGAATCCGCGTTCTGCCAATGCATTTCAATGAGAGTGAAGCGGTTTCATGCCAGCAGAGGATTTCTGCAAAAAACGCTCCCTTCTCATTGAAATGCATTGACGGAACGCGGATTCCACTCTCATAGGTATTTTGGTGTGAGGGCACCCTAACAGCGTATTTCTACATTGCAGTACTAAAGTGAACATTTTGAATATCTTTTCCACCACTGTCCAAGGTCTCCTTTCAGTGCCCCTGCAACCACGAGCAGAACTTTGCCTACGGGCTGACTTTCCTGCTCGGCCCGGCAGCGGTGCTTCTGATTCTTGGCCTGTTCTTCAGCACCAGAATGTGGAGGCTCTTCACCGGCTGCTGTCTAAACCATAAGAAACTATGCCCAGAGGACAACTGTTTGCAGTGCCCCAGGTAGGGCTGTCACGATTATGACATTTTACATGACGATTAATTGTCACTCAAATAATTGCGATTAACGATTTAATTGTGTTTCTGTCGTTGACAATTACATTTCTGTTTGGCTTTTAGGCTTTCAAGTTGCACATGGTAGATATGACACATAACCTAAATATGCAAAGAAATTACTGACATATTTGACAACTTTATACTTAAAAAAGAACATTGATAGTGGAAATAGCCGATCTACAAGCTCAAGTTGTGAGCTTGTAGATCTGCTATTTTCACTATTGTTTTACTTTAAAAAGATATATATGAACATTTTTCAACATGGAAACAATGATGATGATTATGAAAAATAATCACGATTATGTCAAATAATCACGATTAGACGATTATGTAATAATTGTGACAGCCCTAGGTCCACGGTGATCCTGAGTATCTTCACGCGTGCCTGCGTCGCCCCATTGATGTGGCTGTGCGTGGCCCTGCTGAACGGAAGCTTTTATGAGTGTGCCGCCAGCGGTCTGGGCCACCGTCTGGTGGTGGTGGGTTCCTTCTGTGTGAACAAGACGTCCATGTGCCAGGAGGAACTGCCGCGTGTGCCCTGCAAGGAGCTATGCAAACTATCCGCTGGCGAACGCACGGAACTGCTGCTAATGCTCAGGGCACAGTCACAGGTGAGCAATGCTCTGGAAGTTCTTGACGCCGGCGGGGGAGTGGAGAAGGGCAGCCGTAAGACACGGCAGCCTCTTCAATAACCATGTGACTTCCATAGTAGAGATCAATGAATTGAAGCAGAGTCTTTAAAGGGGAAGACCACCCATTTTCAATATTGAACTATGTCATTAATATACCTTAGAGGAGTTGTGTGGAAATAGAAAAAAAGTTTCCCCCCTTCTGTGTTGTCTAGAACTGGAGGATTGATTTTGGTGTTTGTATTGTAAAGTACAACTTGATGACATCACACCGTTGTACTTTACAATACAAACCCCAAAATCAATCCTTCAGTTCTAGGCAACACAGAAGGGGGGGAACATTTTTTCTATTTCTCCTCTAAGGTATATTAATGACATAGTTCAATATTGAAAATGGGTGGTCTTCCCCTTTAAGCCTATAGCCCAATCAGGGACCAGCATTTCTGGCAATGTCATCATTAACAGCCAATGAGGGACCAGCATTCCTGGTGATGCCAGTGGTGTCACTGGCAAGTTGGCACCTCAACAGAGTGCAGTTCTAGTTTTAACCATGTGAACGTGTGCTCTGCTCTTATACTTCTATGCATCCACAGATCATGGGCTGGTGTGTCCTCATTATAGGTGCCGTTCTTGGGCTCGTTAGCAATTGCAACTGCTGCTCCAGGATGAGCTACCTGCAGCGCACGTTCTGGAAGCTCTACACGCTGAAGGAAAATAGGCACTTTGACGTCTTTGCGGAGAAATATGCCCAAAAGTTGGCAGAAAGAAACGTGGAGAGCTTCTTTGGCGAGAAGGACCCCGAGAAATTCACCCTCCCCGACCAGGAGGCGTGGGAGGAGATCTCGGCTCTCTACAGCGTACATGAAAACATGACGTACTACAGCACCCTGCACAAGTATGTTGGGGAAAAGGGAAAAGCCAGGCCTGAAAAGGGGGAAGACGGAACTGAAAAGAGACCTGAAAAGAGACCTGAAGAGACACCTGGAGAGCAGGAGAGTTGTTTTTGAGGTCAACATGAGAGCACAATTTCTTAAATCTGTCGGAAGTACTTAAATCTTCTTTTTTTTTTACCAAGGTGTGTAAGGCTGTGGTTCCCAAACGTTTTAGCTCGAGACCCGAAAGAGAAATAAGATGTTAGCCCGGGACCCAAACTAGTGAAAACAGCAGCTCTCAGAGCTCACGACCCGTCACTTCTTTCTTAGAAATGTATTTTGTTTTAATGCCATTTCTTAGAAAGGTCATTGCAGTTTTTATTTTATTAAATTTTTTGTATTATTCATGAAAAGCTTAGCTTTTGGCAAATAATTGTTGGATATTTTGAAAATCCTTTTAGCATTATTGTATAAGGTCTGTACCTTTTGGAAACTGTTAATAAAGTATTCAATCAATCAATTTGACCATGATGGAACAGAGCCTTAATTATTCTCATATAATTGGTAAGATCTGTAAAGGAAGAGGCCTTGATTCTTTCCAAACATGGCTGCTGCATGGAGCCTGTTGGGAGTGGGACATGCATATGATTTTCATTAGGGATGTCCCGATACCACTTTTTTGCTGACCGAGTACAAGTACGAGTACTTCATTTTGAGTACTCGCCGATACCGAGTACAATCAATAATACAAAATGTCTTTAAATTACGTTTTTTTCTTTTTTTTTTCTTTTTTTTTTATCAGATGTTTCTCACTTTCTGGCTGTATATAACACATTAAATAGCATTGCTTTCCCAGAACATGGCACAACTGCCACACATTTCACTTTTTTTCAGGTTTAGCCCATGGAAATTCTTGTACTGTGCATGATCTTCTAGATCTGCTATGCTCAAACATTTTGTATTTTTACTTTTGATACTTTAAGAGAGAGAGAGAAAGGCGAAGTGGCGGAACACACAGGGTACTCGGGCGCTTTGTGAGCAGTATCTGACGAGTACCGATACCGCGAAATAGGCCGGTATCGGGGCGAGTACCGATACCACGAGTAGGCTACCGATACCGCATCCCTAATTTTCATGTTGTCATATTTGGTACATGTGTACATAAGTATGCGTGTTATAGAAGCAATACCTCACTCCAGGCCATGCGTCAAGCCAAACACCACTGTACAGCCGATGACCTGTCGTGAGTTATTGCAACAAGTAAAAGTGTCTCTCTTCATTACCCAGGTCCTTGATGATTGACAGGGCCTCCCAGGAGATGAAGGCCCCGCCTCCGTCGTCCATGGCGCCCTGGCCCACGTCCCAGCTGTCCAAATGGCCGCTCAGTAACACAACCTGACAGCAGAGACACACACAGTAGAGGAGGGAGGGTGAAAGATGCTCTATAGGTGTGCAGTAGGGATGCGACGATAAGCGATATTATCGGTTATCGTGATAAAAAAAACACTCACGATAATCGTATTGTGGAGATTACATTTTTATCGTGATATCGTCCTCCGTCATGCACTGGGATCAATTCACCTTTTATTTTTGCCGAGCTGCATATCCCGGTACCACTTAAACCCTCTATAATTGGTAAAATGTACTTATAACATACGCACTTGATACAATATTTTTTTCACTCTCTATCAATTGTCTTTGCTAAAAAATAGCTGAAAATAACCTGCTAATTTTGGCACATGTTCCGCCCCAGGATAATGAATGTTGGGGATATTTTGATTATCGCGATAATAATTGTACATCGCAATTTCTTTGGTCACAATAATCGTGATATGAAATGTTCATATCGTCCCATCCCAAGGTTCTCAACCTTTTCAGAGAGTGACACCCCCCCCCCCCCCCCCCTGCCAAAAAGAAACATATTTGAACTGGGGACCCTTCCCCACCCTGACAAGCACTTGGAATGTAGGAGTTGAGGCCTTACATATAGTGTGACTCAGTTCCACAGATACATATTGTGAAAATAGACAACCTCAAGCTCCCAAAGCCTCGCAGTAGGTGTCCATGTACATTAAAGAGCCCCGTGTTGGGGTCAGTAGGGTCCAAGGGTCGGTGATGCTTTTTTTCTTTTTTTTAAGACATTGATTCCCACCCTTAGTGCTGGGGCCCACTAGTGGGTCGTGAGGATATTGCAAGTGGAGCCCCACAAGTAATTGGACAACAAATAAGATACACATATAACATTATCTGAATTTTCACAAGATGCCACCCTGCAGTTATGAAAGACATTCATACATTATGGAAATGAGACATGTAGAATATCCTGATTGATGAGCAGTCACTTCCACATCTTCTTTTAGATGTGGAATCCCCAAACGATAACATGGAAGGGAGACATTTCAGGAGAAACCACAGTCTTCTTTAGCAGACATATACTGTAGTTCTTTGTTCCTTAAAGTAGCTTCCTCAATTTGATCACCAGTAATTTAGTTTTCTTTTCAATCGTTGATCTTTCTTGTGGGTTGTCGATCTTTTCGTTAATAGCAAAACAATTCATAAAATAATCAATTACAGTGAGACAATTAATCAAGTAATCGAATATCGTTAATAGCAAAACAATTTATAAAATAATCAATTACAGTGAGACAATTAATCAAGTAATCGAATAATCAATTTAGTGATTTCATTCAGAAATGTATAACCGGCTGTTCATAACTTCACCAAACTCTTTGGCTTGCAGAGTACATCTTCATGATGTCACTGATCACATGACCCCACAATCAATCCCCCAGTTCTAGGCAACACAGAAGGGGGAGGACCTTTTTCTTATTTCCACACAACATCTCCAAGGTATATTATTAATGACATAGTTATTCAATTAGTAGTAGTGGTATTCCCCTTTAAAGGGGAAACCACCCATTTTTCTTAGAAGAGTTTGGAAAATAAAAATAAGTTCCCCCCCTTCTGTGTTGCCTAGAACTGGAGGATTGATTTTGTATTGCAAAGTACACCGTGATGGGTTTCCCCTTTTTTGGACCTTGGGGTGAACATATATAATCACTTTCAAGATGGGTTTGGGTTCAGATAACTTGTGATGCGCATGTGCCATCATTTTGTATTTTATTACCTTTTACTACAGTATAATTTTATTTTAACCATTTTAGGTTAACCACTTAAAACACTAGCATCCCTATTCTGGGGACAAACATTTCACGAAAATAGCAGATCTGCAAGATTATAACGCATAGAAATGTGTTGTGTTGTGAGCCTCCAGATCAGCTATTTTTGTCAGCAAGACATTTGGTGTAGAGGGGACCAGACCAGGTATGGACCCCTGGTGAACCCCGGTCAACTAAGTATGTAGGTTTCAAGTGGTTAACCTGTCTGGTGCCAACCCCGAGTTTCCCGAGTTTGTATTGGTACAGTACCCCCCCTGTGCCAACCCCGAGTTTCCAGAGTTTGGGCCGTTTTTGAAGAAAAAGATTTTTTTTTTTCAAAAATGTTTTTTGGACCTCAAAAGATCTATTAGGCATGATCGCGATCGCGAAATTGCATGTTTAACCCCCATACCAACCCCACCTTTCAAACATGGCAGCCATGTTTGTTTACATTTGAAGAAAACATAATGGCTGCTATACCTCATGAATGCCTGAACGGATTTCCAAGCAGATTGTTGATTGTTGAAAGCTGTGAACAGCGCACATTACATTACATGGAAGTCTATGGAGACCATGGCATCTTGGACCTTCAAAGAGATTTAATTGATAGCAACATAAGTGTTAATTGAATGATAAAAACTGTGTTTTAAACAAATGTATTGGTTATGAAAATAATAACTAGAGTCCTAACCCTAGAGCCCTTATGTTTTCTATTGATGAACCACAACCTCTCTGTTTGATTGTTTTTCTACAAATCAAACCTGGCATTTCTGATCTGATAACGTTTTACATTTGAGACAGTGCCTAAAACACCATGCCATAAACACAATTAAAGGGGTATTTCACTTTCAAATAAAATAAACATTTAAAAAAGGCCACCTCACGCATTAGAATGTCCTTCTAATGCGTGAGGGCGCTGTGATTTATTCCATTACTTCTTTTCATTTATTTTGTATATATTGTTTTAATGATTGATTTATTTGGAAGTGAAATATCCCTTTAAATGATGAATCACAAATAATCGTCAACTAAACGTTCATGTTTGTGATGGACCTCTCCATCACAAAATAATCATATTTTAACTGGGGAACCCCTGCCACCCAGACGAGCACTGTATAACACGGTTCTATTGTGAAAATAGCAGATCTACATGCTCACAACACCTTGCGTTGCGAGGCGTTGTGAGCATGTAGATCTGCTATTTTCACAATTTTCTGCCTCTAATATTTGACAATTTGGACAATGTTTAATTTGTCATTTTAGGGATATTAAAAAGTCCTTAAATTGTCACTTTAGAAATGTGCAGATACCCTCTATACACTTAAACCTTACGTTGGTTTGTTTACTGCTGAGAGAGAAAACAAATTGCACATTAAGTTAATCATCTGGGGACCCCCCAAAATCATTTGGGGACCCCTCTGTCTTTTTAGAAATCATGTGACCTCTGTCATCGTGCGCTGCTGTCAGGGTAACGTTGACAGCAACGTCGACGTTCATCTCAACTTTGTGACTTCTTTGTTCCACTGATTCAGTTTCCTCATTCTTAAATTCTGCTTGTGGAGGATGAGGTCTTAGATTACACAACACCAGGAAGCTACCGTATCTAGTCTCAAATAGCAACCAAATACCAGGGCCGTCACCATCATGACATTTTAGATGACGATTCATTGTCACAGGTTTTTGGCTTTCAACATTGGAACATATGAATACAAATTACACTAGTAAGACGCCTCAGGGCGACATGTGACCTCACCCCAAAGGGCGAGGTCGCGCCAATTCTTTGCCATCTGGCCAGTACATCTCCCAGGGGTCTAGTTCATTGTAACGGGGACAGACTCCCGCGTGTTACCGGCTGATACCGACAATAAGCCACTCCCGACCTACTACTACTACTACTGTGATGTACATCGGACCAGTTACCCATATATGGAGACCCCTGGTACCCATATATGGAGATCCATGTACTGTATATGAAGATACTTATGCTGAGAGCCCAAACATGCTTACTCAGTTATTCATTATGTGAAAGTCCTATGATGTCTATGACATCTGACATCATACCCTTTTATGCCCATACATGGATATCCCTGTCTGTAGAACCAGCCACACAGATATGGGCTGTCTTCCTCCATATATGGGCATTCCCATATGAAGTCCTGTTAGATATGGGCTTAATATTGATGACATCAGGGAACTCCATATATGGGCATAAAAAGGATTCTGTTAGTGTGTGATATTAGATAAATAACTGAAATATGGCCAATAATCAGTAATTTCTTTAAATATATATTTAGGGCTTTTCTGCCTATAGGTATAGTGGAGATGGACAGGGCACAGGGAGAGTGAGATGGGGAGAGACATGCAGACATGCAGATCATCAGGAACGAGACTCGAACCTGCAATGCGTTGTCAGTCTACATTGGAGCCTAGGTGCCCGGCCTGCTAGGCCAACGGTCCGGGCCCTATAATCTAAATCGCCCAAACTATATTGTTGTTTTTTTCTTCTTAAAAAAGTAGCTAAAATAGCAGATCTACACACTCACAACATGGAAAGATGCCACACATTGTGAACGTGTCCCAGTCGAATGGTTAACTCGCTCAACGGAATCAGCCAAACGCTATTAAAAAAGCATATTTTGTTATTAAACTCTACATTTCTGGCCTTCTCTACCCTTCGCTGTCGTTTATTTTGTCAGAGTAGACGCTGAAAGATTTATGTACTGCATGTATGTATTTTGGCAACTTCAGTCGACTGCAAGATTCTCTTGTACACACCCTCACATTCACATGTGAAGTTACAAACCAGTACCAGCCAGTAAAACCCAGTTTAATCCAGTGTAAGCCAGTGCAAGTCTGTACAAATGAACCCAGTACAAGCCAGTGCAGGCCCCAGGTTCGATTCCAGGTACAGCAATGGGTCAAAGTGTTTTTGAGCAAGACAATGAACCTCTAACTCATACTGTACATGGGCAACTGGCGGTCTGGGGTCCACATGCATCCTCCAGGTTAACCAGAATACCGATATATTATTATTATTATTCAGCTGTTCCAATTCCAAAAATGCAAACATGACCCTCTGAATGACTGGTAGTTTCATGACTAGTATTACAAAATTGACCAGTGTAAATGTATTTAACTTTATAAGTTTATCCATATATAACTAAATGCATTTGAAATCCTTTTCAGGATTCCAATAAAAAAAATAGCTAAACGTTTTGAGCTTGTAGATCGGCTATTTTTTGTTACTTTTGTGTGACATACTAGAATGACGAAGTTGGACATAAAAATATTGAGATGGCACCAGTGGCTGCTCACTGTGGCTGCCCACTGCTCCTAGTAGTCATAGGATGGGAAAATGCAGAGGACAAATTTCACGTGTTTTATCATAACCCGGTACAACTAAACGGTTGCTACTCAAAACTCGTAATAGACTAAGCCCAAGATATTGTAAATATCTCATATTTCTCTTTATTACTATTATTTCTTTTCTCTTGTTATTTGAATTTTTTATGACTGCTTTTAATTTCTTCCCCTTTTGTTACTGACAATTCCCTTTGCAAAAATACTGTGTTTTATCCGTCTGTCTGTCAGTGTTATATGAGATAGGCCCACATAAAGTGGTTCCTGTGTAAATAAGCCAAAAAGCTTAATAGGCTGAATTAATAGGAATTTTAGTTGACCTTGAACCAGTGATTTGTACGGTCATGAAACTGTACTTTTTCCCTATGCAAACTTCTAATAAATTATTCAATCAATCAATCAATCAAAACTTGGTGTAAGCAAGTACAACACAGTGTAACCCAGTTCAAACCAGTACAACGCAGTAACAACCCAGTACAACCCCGGTCCTCTAGTCCAGTGGTTCTCAACGACCCCCCAAATAATCATATTTTAACTGGGGACCGCCCCCCCCCCCCCCCCCCCCCCCCCACCCCACCCTGACGAGCACTAAGAGTTGAGGCATTACATTTTGTATAACACGTTTCTATTGTGAAAATAGCAGATCTACATGCTTACAACGCCTCGCAAACATGAGGCGTTGTAAGCATGTAGATCGGCTATTTTCACAATTTCGGCCTCTGATATTTGACAGTTTGGCCAATGTATGACATTTTAGAGGTATTAAAAAGTCCTTAAATTGTCACGTTTGGAAATGTGCATAAACCCTCTATACACTTAAACTGTAGCCTATGTTGCTTTGACTCGAGTGAGAAAACAGTGTTGCACATTACATTAATCATCTGGGGACCCCTCCAAAAAAAATAATTTGGGGACCCCCCCTGGGGGTCCCAACCCACAGGTTGAGAACCAGTCCTCTAGTCTAGTGTTGGCCCAGGCTCAGTCATTTCCCACACCCACCGTTTCCAGCAGGATGTCCAGGGATATGAACCATTACGTTTTCCCATCACAGAGTTTGGCTAAAGCGCGCTACGCGAGGCTAACAGGTCAGCAGTGGCCCCCCCTCCCCCTCCCCCGACTGCGTGACTCATGAGTCATGTTAGCTAGCGCTCCTGAACACAAACAGGCTCATCCCACTACAAAGCCCACGGCGCTGAAGCCAGCGGAACCCAGTGTACACCCACCTACCGTGACTCATACATCACACTGTTGAAATCTAATGAGTCTTTATCAGCAGGCTTTGTGCTGTGCAGGCAGGGGTGTCGCACCAAATTCCGGGCCCCGGGTACAAGGATTCACTGCGCCCCCCCCCCCCCCCATGAATGTTCTTCATAGGGGGGAGGGGGTTTAACGTATTTAGACTGGGAACGCATCATTGCGCGTTATTTTGTGCTTTAACCATTGAAAAATAGCAGATATACAAGCTCACAGCTGCGAGCTTGTAGAGCTGCACCTATGTTTCTATGTCAGTGTTGCTCAAACCTTTTCAGTTCAAAATGATATGTATTTGGCCACAGACCGCCATCTCAAAATATTGAGTTCCAGGGACCCCCCAGAAGCAAAATTTGAGTTACAAATGTTTGCTTAAAAACCTACATATATTCAAAGATTTGCACACATTTTCACTACTTTCTTTTAGCTAAAGTATAAAATAATTAAGGCTCGTCCACCTTGGGCCCTAGTAACTCAGTCCCACTTTTCCCCCCCTTGTGACGCCCCTGTGTACAGGCAACATGTTGAGGTTCACGTTGGATGGATGGATGCGATGAAGCCAACTGTGTGTCCGTCATCAACGTGATCTTAAAATACTTTAGATTTTTTTCTGCTGTGGGAAAAGAAAGAGTTGGGAGTTTGCAGTATATCATCTGAGGTTGTTTTGTTTCATCATGTGGTTAACTTCCTCTGTAAAGTACTTCTCTGTAGCAGCAGAGCAGTGATGTTTAGCATTCCTAAAATAACAGGACGAACTAAGATTTTGAAATCACCCAAATCCAAATCGACATCCCTTGCCTCTCTTAGCAGCTCTTATTATCATCATCATCATCATTATTATATCTAGATTATTATTATTACAAGGCCTAGACAAACCATGAAGCCAACGGTTTGGGTTAGTTAGCCAATCTGGGAAGCAGATGCATACAATCTCCCAAACACACCGAGAAATTAGGTGTCCCCCTCAGACAGATACCGATATCTGCATTTCTGCGCCAGATTTTAGACCGTATGGTCGGAGTTAAGCCGGACAGTGACAGAAAGAATTGTGAATTAATAGAAGGTTTAAAGAAATACTAAATTGGATCCCATCTTGTATTTTGTAACTATGTCATTGTTTTTTTGTTTTTTTCACTAAAGTTTCCAGTGTGTGAAATTGGGTACATGAATAAGGCCTGACTTTATCTTGCATATTTCAAAACCGGACAAATATTTATTTATTTTCTTTTTTGTACTCTACATTCTGATTCTGATAGCATGAATGTTAATGATAAAGTTTGGCTGTGATGTAGATATAGCCAGGACTCGACTTTTTTCTTTTTTTTCTAAATAATTGTTGCTAAGGCAACAGCACATTCTACAGTGACTGACTTCATAATTATATTTCCCCCAGAAATGAAAGTGAACTCCCAGTGTAATCATCTTTCCATAGAAACTTTAAATAGTGATGGTTGACGAAAAGTAATATTTAGTGTTCCAATGTTCTCATTTCCAACTGAACCCACGCAAATGTGCACACACGCATGCGCACGCACGCACGCACGCACGCACGCACGCACACACGCACGCACACACGCACACACGCACACACGCACACACGCACACACACACACGCACACGCACACGCACACAGCAGTTTTCCTGCTGTCTGTCTCTCTTACACTTTTCTACCTCAGCTTCCCTACTGTCTGTGTCTCATACACTGTCTCTCAGCTTTCTTAGTCTGTCTGTCTCCACTAAACTGTCTGCCTCTCAGCTTTCTTACTGTCTGTCTCTCCTAATCTGTCTCCCTCTCAGCTTGTGTTATGTTAACCCATTAGGCCTGAACACATTATGACGCAATATTTTATGCTTTAAATATACAAAAATAGCAGATATACAAGCTCACAGCGCGGCACCGAGTGCCGCGCTGCGAGCTTGTAGATCTGCTATTTTTTTTAAATCGTGAAAATTAGAATTTTGACCCGATTCTAGGTAAGTGTCTTTTGAATCCTTCTAAGATTTTTGGAAAAAACCTATGTTTCTATGTCAGCAATATGGCCAGCCATCGTCAAAGAAAAGGTCCTTTTCACTTAACTTGAGCTCAGTTAGTCTGTTCTCGAGAGACTACTATGTCAGTGGTTCTCAAACCTTTTCATGTGAAGGACCCCCAAAATGATATTTATTTGGCCACGGACCCCCATCTCAAAATATTTAGTTCCAGGGACCACCCAGAAGCAAAATCTGAGTTACAAACATTCGCTTTGAAAATACATATATTCAAAGATTTGCACACATTTTCACGACTTTTTCAAAAATAGCAGATCTACAAGCTCGCAGCGCGGCACTCGGTGCCGCGCTGTGAGCTTGTATATCTGCTATTTTTCACTGGTTAAAGCAGTCAATAATTCTAGGCCTAAATGGGTTAATCACTTCTTGTGGAGTCGACAAATTTGATTACTTTAAACAAGAAAATAGTCCCTTGATACATTCCAACAAGCTTAGGACTTGTTTGAGACTCAAAACAAAATGTTTGGGACTTGGACTTAACTTGGGACTTGTTATTCTTCACTTGGGACTTGCCTGTCTTGACTTGGGAATTGACTCAGTACTCGAGAGCAAAAACTTGAGACCTACTTGCAAAAAAACTGTGATTTGTCCTAGTGATGAAGCTTTTACAGTACATAACATTTCTCCACCAAACATAGCCGAATAAGCAGATCTAAGTATAGCCGTGTTGCGTTGTAGATCGACTATTTTCGACTAATGTCCCCCACCCCCAGTATATGGAGAGTGGGGTTCAGGTGGTTAAATGAACTATTTCCAGCAGAGGCAGGCAGGCCTTACTTAGTGCTTCTTTGGAAAGATTACGTCACTTGCAGTAGGTAGACTAAACAGCTGTAGGAATGTGTGTAGTCAGCAGGGCAGTGCCAGCGTTTCCCCAAACGCTCAGCAATTTGTATTTTGTTACATCTCATGATATATACACGAGTTACACACAGTACAATGCCTTGCTTTGTTCCTCCACATTGCAGCAACGATCACAACAATAACAATCACTTATTATGACGATATTCTACGCATTTATTTCACAAAATCCTGACTCCTGAAAGATGTAAGCCCATGTGTTGTTTTAAGACTGTTGTTGTTGCCACTCCCGTCTCGCCCATTTTCTCGGGAAATAAAAGAGGACACAACGTCACTAGTGTGGGGGAGAGGAAGAGAAAAATAAAAAGAGATGGAGAGACTGAAAGACAGAGAGAGAGAGAGAGAGAGAAAGAGAGATGTGCTATGAAACCAAAATGTGTAAAGTGAAACATTTTCCAAGTCCATTGAAAGAATGAATTGAATTTAAGGGTTAAGGGTGTTATAAATGTAATGTGGAGATTATCTGCAGTGAAATAAATAATAATAATGGTATTTACAATCTGATCCATGCTCAGCCCTGCACCAATAAAAGTCACTGGATTGGTTTAAAGATGAGGACTCAGAATCTCAGCAAAAGACACTGGTGTCTACATGGCAAGAAAGAGACAATGGTGACTACGTATTGGCAAGAAAGAGACACTGGTGACTACGTATTGACAAGAAAGAGACACTGGTGACTACGTATTGACAAGAAAGTGGTCAAATACACTTAATTATAGGGGTCCTTGACATGAAAAGGTTTGTGTTTTGAGTTTTTCAAAAAACCTTTTGAAGACATTATAGAATCAGGTCAATATATTCGAAGACTTGCACAAATTGTCATGATTTAAAAAAAAATAGCAGATCTACAAGCTCACAGCACGGCACCAGTTAAAAAAACGTGACACAAATGCGTTCCAACTTGTCTAAATGGGCTGAACCCAAGCGTACCTGTTCGGGATGCTGCCAGCCTCTGATCTCCGCCACCGTGTTGAAGGAGTCAGCGTCGGGGAGGGTCCTGGCTCCCATGGTGAGCCGGACCACCACGGCGTGTCCCCTGCGGGCCATGCGGCCCATCATCTGGGCATCCTCCACCGTGATGCAGGCTGTGGGGATACGCTTCACTCCATCCTGGTAGTCCTGCCAACCTGTATGCGGACTGAAGACAATTTACAATATACAATTTAGGCATTTAGCAGACGCTCTCAAATTTAGGTCTAGAATTATTGAATGCTTTAGCTATTGAAAAATAGCAGATAAACAAGCTCACAGCGCGGCACCGAGTGCCACGCTGCGAGCTTGTAGATCTGCTATTTTCGAAAAGTTGTGAAAATGTGTGCAAATCTTTGAATATATGTATTTTTAAAGCAAACGTTTGTAACTCAAATTTTGCTTCTGGGGGGTCCCTGGAACTAAATATTTTGAGATGGGGGTCCGTGGCCAAATACATATCATTTTGGGGGTCCTTCACATGAAAAGGTTTGAGAACCACTGACATAGTAGTCTCTCAAGAACAGACTAACTGAGATCCAGTTAACTGAAAAGGACCTTTTCTTTGACGATGGCTAGCCAGATTGCTGACATAGAAACATAGGTTTTAAAAAAAAACCTTAGAAGGATTCAAAAGACACTTATAGAATCGGGTCAAAATTCCACATTTCACGATTTTTCAAAAATAGCAGATCTACAAGCTCGCAGCGCGGCACTCGGTGCCGCGCTGTGAGCTTGTATATCTGCTATTTTTCAATAGTTAAAGCATAAAATAATGATACACAATAATGTGTACCCGTTCTGAATGGGTTAATCGTCATGTAAAATGTCCTAATGGTGACAGTCCCTAGCAGGTACCTGTTGATGGAGAATGGAGTGACAGATCGGATGAGTGTGGCGACGGCTCCTAGCTTGGCGGCCTCGGAGGCACCGAAGGCCCGGTACGCCACCGTCTCCCCGTAGCTGACGAAGGGCTGGTTGAACACAACGATCCTCCCCACCGCCTCATCCGCTCTACGCCTCAGCTCCTCAAAGGACTCCACCACCAGCACCTCCGCCTCTATGCCTGGGGAGACAGGGAGACAGAGTTCCATTGATCTGGTTGAATACTTTATAAGCAGTTTGCAATGGGAAAAGCACAAGACAGTACACTTCAGATACAAAGTCTACTAATAGGATTTAAACCCGAGAAATCACTATGGCTTGTTTAAATTGGGGTCCTTTTGAACTCAATTCATAGATAACTGAGAACTGAGAGAATTCAATAAACAAGAAGTTGAAGGTTATTTTAAGGCAGACAATGATGCGCATGTTAATTAGCCTGGCGGGGCCCGACGCTATATCTGTGTTCATTCCTTCCACAGTATAACGTCTGGACTTCCGTTGATTGGCAGCGAGTATACCGATTATTCTGTGATTTGGGCCAATCAGTGACTGCTTCCGCACTATGCTTCCGCACAACAAACGTAGTCTTCCTGACAACAAGTGAAAAGATTTCCCTGATTGGTCCATGTGTAGACGGTGACGTAGATGCATGCTGCAAGCTGCAGCATTTTCAAAACAACAATGGCTGCCCTCGCGATGCAAAAAGTGTAACAGTTAACGCTCTAACCATAAAACAACCAATAAGTGCAGTTATTTCAGAGTTGGAATCAATTACAACAATTAAAAAGCAACACGGAGGATGCGCTAGTGGAGTTTATCGGCCGAAAAGACGTGTTTGTTTGCCGTTCTTCCGACTGGCTGAGAGATGGTGATTGGTTAGAGGAGTCTGTCTGTCAAGGCAAGTACTCCCGCCCACTTTTCAAGCTGCCAATAGGCTAAAGGCCAGACGTTATACTGTGGAAGGAATGAACACAGATAACGTCGGGCCCCGCCAGGCTACATGTTAATATCATTGTATACCGGTACTTTACATTTTCTTAAGACCATTTTCAAAACAACAACATTTTACCAGTGCCCAACACACCAACATATTGTTAGCAAGTGTCAAATACTGACAAAGAATTAAGGAAGAGTAGAGTACAGTACAGACAGTACAGATTAATAGGCCGTACACACCAAGCACTAGTCTATAACTATAACTATAAATCAAGTGAATGGCAGAGTCCACACCGCGATTACAGTATAACAAAGACAATGGTGAACTATTATAGTGATTGTTGTGATTAAACAAATGTCAGATTAAAAATGAACAGTAGGTTATCTCAAAGTGGCCTTCTAGTACTCTTCTCCATCTCCCTGTATTCAGCGCCCAAGCCACCCATCCCTTATTTTTTTTCTTTGGGTAGAATGACAAACGGTCTTTGCTCAGCAAGTATTACAGTACATCGCATCTAAACATTTTCATGTCATTCTACAAAGGTAATGTCACTAATCCTTTAACCACTTCAGTCCTATATACTTTGCTGTACGACAAATAGACAAATTAGCTGCTTGTAGATTGTAGATCTGCCATTTTAAATCAAAGCCGCCAGTGGTAATGTGGTTAAGAGCAGTAGCGCTTTGGGGGCCGGACGCGACCGGACGCCATGTGGCCGGAAATATTTCCCCACATGCACGCGCACGGACAGCACCGAACGGTGCACGAGCGTGTAAATGCGCATACCCCCCCGCGAGAGCCGCGACAACCCCCCACCCCGCGAATCCGCGATAACTACAAGCTATACTTTAATCAGTGGCTACTACTTTGCATAACAGGTTTCTAGTGGTGAATGTGTGAGCGTCCTCAAGCCTCTATTCATATGGATATATAGCCTACTTTAACACCTAGGTTTCCAGCTGTGACTGCATGTGCATGTGTCGAAGTGTGTGTGTCCTCATACATGGCTCCATATTACTGTGGTATTTAGTGTTTGAGATTCGTTCAAGGCAAACTTTGTTTCTCTATCCTACTGCAGTGCTGTATTTTCTAAATGAATTAAAAGAAAGTAGAACATAAAATCTTAAGTAACAATGCAAATGTAATTAACTCATTTAGTGCCACCCTAGTCACCACTAGAGGGCGCCCAGTGGCCATAGAAAATCCCATAGAGATATGCTGGTATATGCAGAAGCCCTGCAGCCATGACTTGCCTGAACACTTTCCTTTGTGCATGTACAGGAAGAGGATGAAGTTAGCTTAAAGTTAGCTATTGGCTACCAAGCATTTTAGAAGCCTTATTTTCGTCAACTTAGCCATGATTAAACCTTGCACACCTCATGCATGGGAAAAAAACAGAGAAGAATGAGCTCTAAAAAATCCAATGCAATCCTGGATTGCATTGGAGTGGATTTGTGCAGTTTGTTCACAGCTTTCAAACAAAAAAATCCGATTGGAAATCCGTTCAGGCATTCTTGAGATAATCGCCATTATGTTTTACATGTTATGTAAACAAACATGGCTGCCCTGTATGTTAGATGGGGTTGTATGGGGGTGGAACATGCAAAATCGCGATTGAAATCATGTTCACTAGATTTGATGGGGTCCAAAAAAAAAAATTCTAATTTTTTTTTTTCAAAAAAATATCTCTTTTTTTTTTTTTTTTTTTTTTAATATCCCGAACTAGTTCGGGATAGGCACTCTGGGATGCGATAATATATCCCGAACTAATTCGGGATAGGCACTCAATGAGTTAAGACTAGAAAACTATTTGTTTTCCCACCATCTGCTGACATCCTTTCTATCTAAATAGCCTCTAGAGGCGCGTGCACGTGACGTCAATAAATGACTGTCCGCCCAGAAAAAAAAATCCCAAAGCACCACTGGTTAAGAGTAATAATATGGTGCAAGTGGTGTAGTGTACCTCCAGGAGGGGTTCCTACACTGCTGCCCAGGCCCAGGAGAGCCAGACTCTTGTTCCTGGGATGAAGCATCTCAGCACTCTCTTCTCCTCTCACCCAGTGAGGGATCTTCACCGGTTCTGTCGGCATTCAAGTGGGACAGCACATTAAATACACATGTCCTGCAAGACAGTGGTTCTCAACCTGTGGGTCGGGACCCCCAGAGGGGTCCCCAAATTATTTTGGGGGGTCCCCAGATGATTAACTTAATGTGCAACATTGTTTTCTCTCTCAACAGACCAACATCACATTTGAGTGTATAGTTGCATGCACATTGCTAAAGTGACAATTTAAGGACTTTTTAATACCTCTAAAATGACAAATTAAACATTGGCCAAATTGTCAAATAGTACAGGCAGAAATTGTGAAAATAGCCGATCTACATGCTCACAACGCCTCGCAACGTTGTGAGCATGTAGATCTGCTATTTTCACAATAGAACAAAATGTATTGCAACTCAGTCAACTCTTAGTGCTCGTCAGGGTGGGGGGTCCCCAGGTCAAATATGATTCTTTTGGGGGTCGTGGGCTGAAAAGCAGCAGACCACAAACTCTTGCTTTACATAATGTATTTACACACAATTAATTTCACAGAGGTTTAATTCATCCGTTCGTTCCGTCCATTCATCTATCCATTAATTGATTGATTCAGGGGGGTAAAGTAACTAGCTCCAGTCATTTACTCAAGTACAATTTTGAGGTATTTTTACTTTCCTATTTTAAATACTTTTACTTCTACTCCACTACAATTAAGAGGAAAATATTGTACTTTTACTCCACTACAATTATGTGAAATCTTTAGTTACTAGTTACTTTGTAGATTTTGATTATTATTACAAAACATACAGTAACCACTTCAGCCCTATATATATTTAGACCATTTGAAAATAGACGATCTACAAGCTCACAATGTGTCGCGATGTGACGCATTGTGAGTTTGTAGATTGGCTATTTTTTAAGGGTTTTTATACATTTCATACATTTGAAAACTTGTGAAATGGGACATTCTGTATAATGAGTACTTTCTACTTTTGGTACTGTAAGTACATACATTTTGATACAAATACTTAAATTAAAGTACATTTTGAATTCCGGACTTTTACTTTTTCTACATAGTAGCGTAGCGGTCCAGGCAACTAGGCTGCTGATGCTTTCTGACAGCGTGTCGCGGGTTTGACTCCTGATCCCGACGATCTTTGCTGTGTGTCACTTCCCCATCCCTCTCTTCTCCCCATTTCCAGTCAATCTACTGAAATCTATCAAAATGACTGTATTCATTCATTCATCTATCCACTCATCCTCACTAGGCCTGTCACACTTTTTATTACATAATAATTGTTATTGTTGTTATTATCTGCTTTATGTTATTATAAAGCAGATCTAAAAGCTCACAACGCATCGCGATGCGGCGCGTTGTGAGCTTGTAGATCGGCTATTCCCACTATCGATGTTCTTTTTTAAAGTATAAAGTTATCAAATATGTCAGCAATTTCTTTGTATATTTAGGTTATGTGTCATATCTGCCATGTGCGACTTCAAAGCCTAAAAGCCAAACAGAAATGTAATTGTCAACGACAAAAACACGATTAAATCGTTAACCGCAATTATTTGAGTGACAATTAATCATCATGTAAAATGTCATAATGGTGACAGCCCTAATCCTCACCCAGATGCACATCCAGTCCGTCTTGTGTCATGGCATTGTGCATGTACTTGATGGCCATCTCCAGGTTGTGGGAGCCGCTCACTCTGTTCCCGATGGCGTCGGTGAAGTCAGCCAGGCGCGTGTAAGAGCGGTTCTGGGCCGACCCGGACACGGCCAGGTCTATGATCCGCTTGGCCACGTCGGCGTAGCCCGCCACCTCCGCTGCTATATCTGATATTTAGCACAGTAACATGAAAAGGTAAATGATACATTTAAGTGACAATGTCACTCTGCAAAAAAATATATAAAAGCTCACAACGCATAATGTGACGTACATTTTTTATAGCTCTGGTCCATCGCGTCACCTCCAGTGACGCTCTGACAGACCAGTCGGCAAATGAATAGATCCGGGTTGTGAACCATTGTATCTGCGGTGGCCGCTGGCTGGCTCGAGGTGGGTGCGTTGAGCGCTCGTAGGGGCTGAGAAATCGCGGCCTATTCATTTGCTGACGAGTCTGTCAGAGCGTCACTGGAGGTGACGCAATGCAATGGACCAGAGCTACATTTTTTATATTTTTGAAAGTTTGCCCTTATAATGACATGGTCGAACTAGAGACACAAATGAGTTAAAACTTAAAAATCTGACAAAATGTATAGTAGATACTAGCGGTAATAGATTTATTTTACACATAGTACTTTGCTTTGAATATTTATGATTTTACATTGTCTTACAGGACTTTGTGAGCATAATGAAACTGACTGGACATAATGTAACTAGAAGTAATATTACGGTATCACTAAATGTATAGCACTAATGCCTAAATGAGCAGTTCCTAAACTGTTGTGGATCTAACATATAAAATACTTCAAGAACTAACATATACTTTAAGTTCTTATTTACTGTAGGGGTATCACAATGAAAAGTACTTTTTCAAAAATACCATGCATTTTGTTTTTAATATTAATGTTATATTATGAATAAAATCTTAGTGTTTTGCCAAGTATTTGAGGGCTCACTAGAAATATCCTCAACCCAGATAACCCTTCATCCGGTCTGCAGTTTGGGAATCGCTGGCCTAATATATTAGTCTACTAGTCGACCACTAGTCTGTGCTGTAGGCAGCAGTCAACTGGGGTAGACGTGGACAACTTCCTCATGCTAAATATACAGCGCTGGTTTATCATTTATGTGTTTAATTCGTCATGGCAACTGCTGGCAGGGCAGTTGCCATTTATAAATTGTGGTTCATAGTGTAAAGTACATAGTGTGAAATACCACACTAGGATGCCTGAACTTCCTGCTTTACAAAATACTATTTTCATTGTTATTTATATGTATTACATGTTCGGTAAAAGGAGACTATAGTCGACTACTATTATGAAAAACATGCACGTGTGGTATGTGCTCCATACTTCACTACATTTACAATAAGGCTGCAGCAGTTAATAGAATGAATTGCTTTTATCGATTATTAAAAATAATAGATTTTTAGAATTATGGCCCATTGCAACGATAACCACTTTTCGTCCCGGCATCACCATTTTGGGCATGTCATTGTCATGGTGAAAAAAGTTTAAAAAATAGCAGATCTACAAGCTCACGCTCTCGTTGTGACAATCAGACAAATTTATTTAGTCAATTATTTTCTATAAAAGAAATAAGAGTAAGACACTTGTTTAAATTTTTAAAATCCACTTCCTGATCATTCGATTAATGAAAAAAGTGATGGACAAAATAATCTCTAAGAAGATAATTCATAATTCCCAGCACTGAGGGAGAGTGGGTACCTTTGTGTTGGGGTTGATGATGGGAGAAGGCTCTGGATACAGCGGAGTGAGGCAGACACGCCATGATGGACAGAGACAGACAAAGAGAGAAGGAGGAGGAGAGAGCGTCTCCGTTCTTCAGGGCCATCTGTGGAAACAGAGCAGAGTAAACCAACATAATAGAGTATATAGACTAGACTAGAGGGTATCTGCACATTTCTAAAGTGACAATTTAAGAACTTTTTAATGCCTCTAAAATGACATTAAACATGTCCAAATTGTCAAATATTAAAAAGAGTCTGAAATTGTGAAAATAGCTTGTGAGCAAGTAGATCTGCTATTTTCACAATGGAACCGTGTTATACAAAATGTAACACCTCAACTCTTGGTGGGGGGTCCCCAAATCGAATATGATTATTTTTTGGGGGTCACGCCCTGAAAAGGTTGAGGACCACTGATCTACAGTAACCAGACAACTCGCCCCAGCCCGCTGGCCAACCGGTCCAGGCACATACCACATATAGGCTCAGTGTAGCCTGACAGCGTGTCGCTGGTTCGAGTCCCAACCAACTTTGCTGTGTGTCATCTCTCTCCCCAGTTCCTGTTAGTCTACTGTCCTATCAATAAAGGCATAAAAGCCCCAAAACTTCTTAAAGATAGATAAGTACAACTCGCCCCATAAACACACTCGGACCCACTTTTTCTGCGGGCCCCATAAACACACTCGGACCCACTTTTTCTGCGGGCGGCTTGCCCTGAGTGGTTGTATTCTTATTTGTTTTACTGAGGTTAAGGTTAAGAATAAGGTTATGTTTAGGCATCGTTTTACTGAGTTTAAGATTAGGAATAAGGTTAGGTTTAGGCATAGTTTACAGAGGTTACATTTAGGAATAAGATTAGGTTTAGGCATAGTTTACTGAGGTTACATTTAGGAATATGATTAGGTTTAGGCATAGTTTACAGAGGTTACATTTAGGAATAAGATTAGGTTTAGGCATAGTTTACAGAGGTTACGTTTAGGAATACCTGGTGCCCTGGCGACCGTTCCAAGGTGGTCGGATTTGAACCGGGCGAGTGCGTTTTGGGCATAGAGTTATGGGTTTTGGGGTGAGCGTTCTCGTATTCTCATCTACAGTATGCTAGGCAGTTAACTGTTTTGTTTCTTACAGTATAACTAGGTACTGCTCAACTTGCATGCCAAGTCCACAAAAACATACAGGTTGTAGCAGCCTATCGATAAAAAAAGAATATGTTTCACTTTCAACAGATTTTTTAAGATCTAAACCTATTTGTTTGCATTGTTTGATGGATGGTGTTGATGTGTGTTTCAAAACATTATGATGATGATAATAATTATTCATTGAACACAATTAAACTCCAATAGGCATAATATGTCATTTAGCTTAATGGTTCTCAAAGTGGGGTCTGGGGGACCAACAGGGGTCCTCGGAACAATGGGAAAATAGCAGATAACTGTTAGGGATGTTTGAGATAACAACTGCATAACAATTCAGAATGATGAAAGATTAGGCCTACTCTCCCTACCTATTAGTATAAGACAGTTGTAGAATGATATACTAAATCTAATCTAACAAAAGATATCTTCTCTTAAGGGGTCCCTGGATCCTTGTCATGAAACTGTTTTGAGAATGAGAAACACTGATTAATAACTGGCATGGTCGCCCCATTGCAGCTGATGGTGATTCATGTTGAGCTGTACTTGTTCTGGGCACATTCATAAGTCACTCTCCAATGACTAAACCACCTACTGTGGACCAGTCATATGACACGTTGTTATTATGTCATATGACACGTTATGTTTCCTTGTGTTTTGAGCCACAACAATAGCAGCTGTCCTTTGAGAGGAACACAGCTCTAACGTTCTACTGAATTAAGTCCAGTTCACAACTTCACACGCTCTATCAAGTGAAGTAACGGTGCAAACATAATTTAAACACAAAAAGAACAGAGCAGCTAAGAGAAAGGCAGGACTGTAACGCAACTTTAGTTGTTGTCAAAAAATGAACGTGCAATTTAAAATTCCGAACATAATTTTATATTTATATAGACCTATAGGCTATAGAGAATTAAATCCAAAACACAAACCCTGGTGAGCTGTTGTGACAGAGTTATAAAAGCATGACAGAAGTGTCCAGCAGCAGTGATACTGTCCAATTCTCTCCGCTAGTTCCTCATAGAAACACACTGGCTATGTTTATTTGGCGAATATAAGCTGGCGAATATAAGACTTCCCGGTGGTCGATATTTTCAGCATAAGAGTACCCCTGGCCCCGAGGCAAATGAAAAACGTTGAAAAACGATTACTATCGTTATATTTTGAAGGCGATTCATGCAAACCGGATGTCTTATATTCGTTATCTCTCACACTCGGAAGTCCTTATATTCGCCAATATCACGCACCTCTTCGCAACGCTAGTGTGAGGCTAGCGTACGTAGAACTAAAAGTAATGAAAATTGGAAATACTCCGGTAAAGTAAAAGTACCTGAAATGTGTAATTAAATATACAGTACCTGAGTAAATGTATTTAGTTACTTTACACCACTAACTGTGCGTTTTACAGCGGACACCGGTGTTTGTTTACTTCCGCGTTTCAACCAATCAGAAGCCGCGTCTCCCCCACGCTCATCGCGTACGTTGGGGGCGTGGCTACGGCGCTGACCGCCGGTGTTTTGTTGACAGTTTGTTGGTCTCCATGGCAACCGAAATGTACGCTGTACAGTAACCAATGAACGCGTTTGTGACGTGGCAGTTTGTCGTTGCCAAATAAATAAAGGCCTCTTGACCTGAGAGCATTCAGATGCATCAGGTGTCAACAGAGTGAGGTCATAACATTGAGAACCTCTAGAATAATCTACCCGACACATCTTGCAACTTATCTACTGTAGGTCTCACCTAATAAACTCCAAATTTGGACCTAGGACGACCTACCCTGCATTTCTGTGGATTCCTTTTTTTTTGGTCCGTTTTTTGGACAACTAAATTAAACAGACTTAATCTTTAATCCATAGGGGATCACCACCACCACAACACCATGGCTGAGAAGAACCTGCTGGACGTGGGACCTCCCAACCCTAAGAGACGGAAGCTCAATTCACGTGCGCTGTCAGCGTCTAATGGACCAGACCAGCTGCTGCCTGACGGGTCAGCTGTAGGCTCCATGGGCAACCTGCCCACAACAGCGCCCCTCTCCGCCACGTGCACCAGGAAAGGCTGGCATGAGCACGTCACCTTGGACCTGCGCAATCACCTTGTACATAAACTAGTTCAAGCCATATTCCCCACCCCAGACCCGGCAGCTCTGAAGGACAGGCGGATGGAGAACTTTGTGGTTTATGCCAGGAAGGTGGAGGGGGACATGTATGTGTCAGCTAACAGCAGGGATGAGTACTACCACTTGCTGGCTGAGAAGATCTACAAGATCCAGAAGGAGCTGGAGGAGAAGAGGCGGTCGCTGCTCCGGAAACAGATCATCAACCAGGCCCTGTTGACTGCCCAGCCCTCCAGACGTAGCTCCACCCCCAACCTCCCTGGCCCCGGCCCGGGTCCCACCCCGGCCCAGGGTTCCACCCCACCCTGCCCTGCCCAGCCCCAAACCCAAGCAGTGCTCCCCGCAGTGGCACAGATGCCTCAGCCCCCTACCACGCCGCTGTCTCAACCGGTAGCCAGTCTAGATAACCGGGTGCCGACCCCAGCCTCAGCCGCCAGTGCTGACTTGCACTACCAGCACGCAGGAGCCGACTTGCCCAAACAGGAGACCAAAGTCGAGCCGCGCCACGAGCGGCAGGAGTTTGAGGCTGCCGGCGGAAAAACAGAGCCCAACATGGAGAGTGGGGAGGACTCCGGTTCGCTGTCGATGAAGAAAGAGGAGCCAGAGGAGAAGCATGAGGCAATGGAAGTAGAGGAGAAGCCAGAGATGAAGACGGAACCCAAAGAGGAGGAGGAAGGTGGAGCTAACGGCACAACCTCTTCACCCTCCTCTCAATCACAGAGGAAAATCTTTAAACCAGAGGAGCTGCGCCAGGCTCTGATGCCCACCCTGGAATCTCTCTATAGGCTGGACCCAGAGTCACTGCCCTTCAGACAGCCTGTAGACCCCATGCAGCTGGGCATCCCGGATTACTTTGACATTGTAAAGAACCCCATAGACCTGTCGACCATCAAGCGCAAGCTGGATACGGGCCAGTACCAAGTGCCCTGGCAGTATGTGGAGGATGTCTGGCTCATGTTTAACAACGCCTGGCTGTACAACCGCAAGACATCTCGCGTGTACAAGTACTGCTCCAAGCTGGCCGAGGTGTTCGAGTCCGAGATCGCCCCGGTCATGCAGGGCCTGGGCTTCTGCTGTGGTAGGAAGTACGACTTTTCCCTTCAAACCCTCTGTTGCTATGGCAAACAGCTGTGCACTATACCCACTGGAGGCACATACTACAGCTACCAGAACAAGTATTATTTCTGTGAGAAGTGCTTCAATGAGATCCAGGGGGAGAGCGTGACCTTAAGGGATGATCCTGCTCAGCCACAGACAATAATATCGAAAGACCAGTTTGAAAAGAAGAAGAATGACACACTAGATGCTGAACCGTTTGTTGAATGTAAAGATTGTGGACGGAAGATGCACCAGATATGTGTTTTACACCACAACGTCATCTGGCCGTCTGGATTCATCTGTGACAATTGTTTGAAGAAGAGCGGTAAAACAAGGAAGGACAATATGTTTTCTGCAAAAAGATTACAGTCAACACGGTTGGGAATGCACATAGAGGACCGTGTGAATAAGTACTTGAAGAGCCAGAACCACCCGGAGGCTGGAGAGGTTTTTGTGCGAGTGGTGGCCAGCTCTGACAAAACGGTGAAGGTTAAGCCTGGAATGAAAACCAGGTTTGTGGACACAGGTGATACGCCAGAGACCTTTCCTTACAGAACCAAAGCACTTTTCGCCTTTCAGGAGATTGATGGAGTGGACGTGTGCTTCTTTGGCATGCACGTACAGGAGTACGGCTCTGAATGCTCGTTCCCTAACACCAGGCGGGTATACATATCATACCTCGACAGTGTTCACTTCTTCAGACCTCGGATGCTACGAACGGCGGTCTACCATGAGATTCTCATTGGCTATCTAGAATATGTCAAGAAACTCGGGTATGCCCAGGGTCACATTTGGGTGTGTCCGCCAAGTGAAGGAGACGACTACATCTTCAACTGCCACCCTGCCGACCAGAAGATCCCTAAACCCAAGCAGCTTCAGGAGTGGTACAGGACCATGCTGGACAAGGCCTACGCTGAGAGCATCCTGCACGACTACAAGGATATCTTCAAGCAGGCAACAGAGGACCGTGTGACCAGCGCCAAAGACCTTCCCTATTTTGACGGTGACTTCTGGCCCAACGTTTTCGAGCAAAGCATCAAGGAGTTGGAACAAGAGGAGGAGGAGCGTAAGAAGGCGGAGAACACCGCCGCCTGTGAAACTCCTGAGGGAACACCAAGTATCACCAAGAAAGCCAAGAAGAAAAATAACAAGAAGGTCAATAAAAACAAGAGCAGCGTTAGCCGAGACAATAAGAAGCCTGGGATGCCGAATGTATCCAATGATCTGTCCCAGAAGCTTTATGCCAGCCTGGAGAAACACAAAGAGGAGTTCTTTGTGATCCACCTGCACCCTGCCCCCATGGTCGACACCCTGCCGCCCATCATGGACCCTGACCCCCTGCTGACCTGTGACCTGATGGACAGCCGTGACACTTTCCTGACTCTGGCCAGGGAAAAACACTGGGAGTTCAGCTCCCTGAGGCGGTGCAAGTGGAGCACCAAGTGCATGCTGGTGGAGCTGCACAACCAAGGCCAGGATCGCTTCGTCTACACCTGCAACGAATGCAAGCACCACGTGGAGACGCGCTGTCACTGCACTGTCTGCGAGGACTTTGACCTGTGCATTAACTGCTACAATTCCAAGGGCCATGAGCACCAGATGGTTAAGCGGGGCCTGGGCTTGGAGGATGATGATAGCAACCAGAGTGGAGAGGCCTCCAAGAGCCCTCAGGAGAGCAGGCGCTTGAGTATCCAGCGCTACATCCAGTCCCTGGTCCACGCCTGCCAGTGCCGCAACGCCAACTGCTCCCTGCCGTCCTGCCAAAAGATGAAGAGGGTGGTTCTGCACACGAAGGGTTGCAAGCGCAAGACCAACGGAGGATGCCCCGTGTGCAAACAACTCATTGCTTTGTGTTGCTATCATGCTACGCACTGTCAGGAAAACAAGTGTCCTGTACCGTTCTGCCTGAACATAAAGCACAGAACCATGTCTCTACCGTCCCTGCCGGCCTCCACTGCTCCCAGCACACCCACTTCTCACCCTCAGCCCAACAACCCCCAGACCCGTCAGCAGGCTTCAGGTGAGTACCAGCAGCGCATGGCTGGACCCATGCAGGCGCCCATGCAGCTGGTGCCAGGGCCACAGGGGCCCCAGGTTATGCAGCCTGGCATGGCCCCGGGACAGTGCCCCGGAGCTGGCGGACAGATGCAGGCTGCCCAGCCCCAGCAACTGGGCTTTCCCCAAGGGCAGTCCCCACAGCAGGCCATGACCCTGCAGCGAGCCATGATACCACAAGGGCAGCAGCCACAGCTGGCCCAGGGGATGTCGGTGCCCCCCCAGCAGCCTGGCGTCTGGCCACCAACACCACAGAGAACCGGCACCATTGCTCCCAATGCCCTCCAGGACCTCCTCCGTACCCTCAAGTCCCCCAGCTCACCTCAGCAGCAGCAGCAAGTCCTCGATATCCTGAAGTCCAACCCACAGCTAATGGCTGCTTTCATCAAGCAGCGAACGGCCAAGTACCACGCCAGCCAGCCTCAGCAGCAACAAGCAGGCCAGCAGCCACCATAAAATTAAATAAATGATGATGATGATGATGATGTAAATAATTATGTAATGCAAATAAATAATATATATATTGATCTGTCATGAATATAGTGTTTTTCTTCCCCAAATAATGTAAATGGTAGTGGTGAAAGTAAGCTAGTCTTGATCAAACGTAGCCTATTACTTAGGCTACTGCAAGAAAAGGCAGCAATACCAAATATATCAACGTGTAGAAATACTACAAAATAAAAGTACCACATTCAAAGATATTCATGGGTTGCATTTGTAGTCCTAAACCGGCCATATAGAGGACCAACACGGGTGTTCAATTTGTCTGATTGGCATAGAACCAATGTTCTACATTAATCAAAACACCTGTGTTGGTCCTCAAAATGGCTGGTGTAGGACTATAAATGCTTTAAATACTTAAAGGGGAAGACCACCCATTTTCAATAGTGAATTATGTCATTAATATAACTTAGAGGAGTTGTGTGGAAATAGAAAAAAAAAGTTCCCCCCCTTCTGTGTTGCCTAGAACTGGAAGATTGATTTTGGGGTTTGTATTGTAAAGTACAACGGTGAGATGTCATCAAGTTGTACTTTACAATACAAACCCCAAAATCAATCTTCCAGTTCTAGGCAACACAGAAGGGGGGGAACTTTTGTAGATCTGCTATTTTTTTTGCAAATATTCCGCCCCAGGATAATGAATTTTTATTATCGTGATATATCGTGAATCGCGATTTATTTTGCACAATAATCGTGATATGACATTTTCATATCGTCCCATCCCTACTCCCTGTAACCTCACTGTTCCACTTGGGTTCCTCTCATTCACACACATGTATTCAGTCTTGCTGCGGCCTTCGAACCTTCATTCCTCTCCTTCCCAGGGCATAGCTCCACCTCTCTAGTGTTCCTCTACCTCATACATGGGCAACTGGCGGCCCGGGGGCCACTTGCGGCCCCCACCTTCACTTAATGCGGCCCGCAGGTTAATACCGGAATACTGATATATTATTGATTTCAGCTGTTACAATTCTAAACATGACCTGCTTTAATTCTGTCTATATTAGTAGCTTAATGACTTGTATAGTAGTATTAAAATGTATTTTCTTATGTCCAATGTTCAATGTATTTGTATTTAGGTTCATAAAGTTAAAATGAGTATGTAACTAAATGCGTTTGAAATTAAATCAAAATGTTACATTTCAGGATTCCAATTAAGAAATAACAAAAAAATATTCAGGATTCCAATTCAAAAGAAGCAAAAATAGCCGATCTACAAGCTTTTGAGCTTGTAGATCTGCTATTTTTGCTTCCATTGTATGCAATTACTAGAATGACAAATGTGGCCCTCTGGAGTGAAGGTGGAAATATAGTGGCCCTCACCATCATCAAAGTTGCCCACCCATGCTCTACCTGCTCACTGCTCTCACCACAGATCACAATGTCATCATGCAGACATCATGGTCCATGGGGATTCCTGTCTAAGCTCATCTGTCAGCCTGTCCGTCACAATAGCAAACTAGAAGGGTCTCAGTGCTGATCCTTGATGCGGACCCACTTCCACCCTGAACTCCTCCGTCACACCCGTAGCACACCTCACCACTAGTAAACAAAGTGAAACCAAAACTTCAACAACCCTCTATCATACCTCTGCTAAAATGATAGGGTATAGGTAAACATATAGCCACTTTAACCCTGGCCTGAGGCAACCCTACTTTTGGGCATGGCATTACTGCGGAAATAGCTGATCTACCAACTCACAACGCGCAGCGATGGGATGCATTGTGAGGTTGTAGATCGGGTATTTCCCCCTCCCCCCCCCGCATGACAGTGGAACGAGAAAGTATAAAATAAGGCATAGCGGCAACTTTTTTGAATGAATAAAATGTGATTTTGTTCAATCTGTATGGCAAAGTATGTTGTTAATTCATTATAACTTACCTTCAGGCCTGTACAATCGGTTGTATTTTGTCTCCCTACTCTTCTATTGAGACATTTAGATTGTGTCAAAGGTCATGTCTCACCAAGATACAGGATCTGACACACATTTTGACCTCATGGTCAAAATTCAATTTATCCCCTGAGCAAGCAGGCAGGCTCTATTAGCTCAATGAGCAGCACTTGCGCAAGAAAACAGTTTCAAATCAGGGGTAGAAGAGGTTTATCATTGTTTTCTCACTCAACAGTAAACAGACCAACATACTGTACAGTATAAGTGTATACTAAGTAAATAGCAGATCTACATGCTCACAACGCCTCGCGTTGCGAGGCGTTGTGAGCATGTAGATCTGCTATTTTCACAATGGAACAAATCGAAATCAAACTAAATGCAATGCCAACTCCTAAAATTCCAAGTGCTTGTCAGCGTGGGGTCCCCAGTTAAAATACGATTATTTTGGGGGTCGCGTCCTGAAAAGGTTGAGAACCCCTGGGTTACATACAGTGCAGCTTTAACTTTGTTAATCATGGTCCACGGTCATTTTTCTTTTCCGGCTACAGAAAACACAGTCCTGGAAATATACAGTATTAGAGCGTATATTCGCAATTGGTTTTGCTGCAGTAAATACCAGCGTGGACATGTGGAATGAGTGCTGTGGCGAACGCTGGCTGCAGGACTGCTCACATTGTTGTTTGAATTACAGAGAAATGAGCAGGTGAAGAAGAGAATGTTGGCAAGAGGTCAGATCTAAAGGCACACTGGATGGGATGATTATAGAGAGGAGTGAGAGTTGTTTGGAACAGAAAGAAAACCAGAGGGAGAGAGAGAGGGAGGGGGGGGGGAAGAACAAGAGAAAATCAGAGCTACAAGTAGTATCAATACCACAGTGTAGAAATGCTCTTGTTACAAGTAAAAAGTCTGGTGTTCAGAATTTACTTACTGTAAGCTAAAAGTATACACAAGTATTGGCATTAAAATATACTTAAAGATAAGTAGCAAAAGTATGTCCCATTTGAAGTTTTCAAGTCTTTTGAAAATAACAGATCTACAAGCTCACAACGAGTTGGGAGCTTGTAGATCAGCTATTTTCAAATTGCTGAAATATATAGTGTGTATGAGGTTAGTGTCAAAAGTAACTAGTAACTAAACTTTTCAAGTAATTGTAGTGGAAGACACTGTGGAAGTACATTTGCCTGGCCTGGAAGGCTGGCACAGCACACCGGGCACCTAGGCTCTAATGTAGCCTGACAGTGCGATGTGGGTTCGAGTCCCGATTACCGATTAGTGATGGGACGATACGAAAATGTCATATCACGATTATTGTGACAAAATAAATCGCGATTTACGATATTATCGCGATAATCAAAATCCATTACCCTTGGGTGGAACATTTGCCAAAAAATGGCAGATCTACAAGCTCACAACGCGACACAGATCGGCTATTATAGTGAAAAAAAGACTGCATCAAGTACATACTATATTATAAGTACCTTTTACCAATTATAGAAGGTTTAAGTGGTACCGGACATGCAGCTCGGCAAATAAAAGGTTAATTGATCCCAGTGCATGACATCACGATAAATTAAATCTCCACAATATAGTTTTTTTTTATCACGATAAATGATATCTCTTATCGTCCCATCCCTAGTCCCGATCCCGGCGGCCTTTGCTGCTCCCATCACTCCCCATCTCTGCAACTCCATCAACCTACCATCAATACATGCATAAAAAGCCCTAAAATAAATATATAAAAAAGTACATTTGCATCTGAGATGTAGTGGAGTAGAAGAAAAATATCTCAAAATGTAGGGAAAAAAAGAAAATATACCGTGACGGTTTCCCCATCCAGTGCCATTCATTTGGGTCCCCATCCGGAATCAATGGAGGTACATTTACTATAATCACATTTTGTCTTAGGAATGTGACAAATATACAAAACAATATTATTGAACTCAAGTCTCTATGGCATGAGTAATCAATAGAAAAAAAATCACACCCGTGTGAAGTGGAGCTGTGTGTGTGTGTGTGTGTGTGTGTGTGTGTGTGTGGATCATGTGTACCGTTTTTTGTGACATTTGAAGAAAATATGTAGGAAAAGGAGCAAAAAGTGTGTTTTGGTGAAAATTCAAGATGGCGGAAAATCTATCATGGCGCAAATGGGCGTGGCCTATATGGGGAGATGCGTCATGACCCAAGGAATCCAGGGAAAAAATATTTTTAATTTTCCGACCTACGGTTCAAGAGTTACAGGCCAAAACGTAAAGTGGGGTGTTATGGCGCCACCATGCGGCCAAATGACACAATTATTTTTTATTTAATCCTTGAAATCATTATGAACCTCCTCTCCAAGTCTTGAAACTCTAGCCCCTATGGTTTGCGAGAGACAAATAATTGAATGTGAGTTTTTGCGATTCCCATTATAAGTCAATGGGGAAAATTAATTCACTAATAAATTAATATCAATTAAACTATAGAACCTTTCTCTTAGAAAAGTAATAGCCCACGATTCCCGAGTAAGCCGGTCGATTTGACATATGGCGCGAGTGTGTGGTGGCAAAACTGTGGGACTAGTGGCGTGCCGAAGTTTAGGAAGTTCAGGCTACATACACACACACACACACACAGACACACAGACACACAGACCCACACGGCCACGTATAGGGAGCCTGTGCTTCACACAGCTCCAAAAAGTCATTTTGGGGCTGAACTACTCCTTTAAGTAAAACTTGAGTAAATGTACTTAGTTAGGCCTACTTTACACCACTGCATTTCACAACACAAGTCACGACATTATACAAAGTAAACATCAGGGCTTACGTGGTCAAACACACAGCTTCTTCAAACAAAGAGAGTAAAAAGTTAATAAAACCCAACATCTGTTTCAGCAATTCTTTAATTCAGCAGTGAGTCCCACAAGATGCAACGCTGTTTCAGAAATAACAGGTTTTCTCTAGGTCACCATTGTGTCCGTAACATGAATCTTTTACTGGTCTCTCCACCGCTGGAGAGGAATGTCTTTATGGAAACTAAAGCTGTGGTTGCATTCACAATTCGGCTCAATTCAATCAATTCAAAATGTATAACATAGAAAGTGCAGTTTGTGTATTACTGGTGACAGCATTCATGACAAATTACGTCAACTTCATTTTTTTCTCTCCCCCATTTGAATGTTTCACTTGCAGAATCGACTAAACTTAAGACTCGAATGCAGCCTCGTCGAAAAAATAAAATAAAATACAAGTAAAAAGTAAAAACCAATGCAGTAGGCACACCAAGGCTTGAAATGTCTAAACACTGTACACTCCCAATATATATATCTATATTTTTACTAACAGTACGACTATTATGGTCTGTCTTATTATAAATTAATACATACTGTATAAATTATAGTATCACCAGCGTACAAGTCTACATACACAAGAGGAACTGTGTTTAACAATCACTGGTAAACATTAACATGATTCTGATCTCCATGAGGACAGTGTTGAAAAACCAGAGCCTGAGCTAGGACATTAATTAATTAACCACTGGAGTCCCCGTTTTAGACATTAGGCAACATAATAATTAAAAAGGCAGATCTATAGGGGCACAAAGCTTTGCATCCCAACGCGTTATGAGCTTGTACATCGGCTACCTTCATGGCATGACAAAGTATATAGGGCTTAAAGGAGTAGTTCACCACCAAAATGACTTTTTTTCTATTGATTAGTCACGCCATGGAGACTTGAGTTCAATTGTATTTTTTGTATTTGTCGCACAAACATTTTGATTATAGTAAATTTACCCCCATTAATTCTGGATGGAAGGGGACACACATGCAAAGGCCCTGGATGGGGACACAAGCTCAGAGTCAGAATCAATGGGGGTAAACATTACTTGGTCCTTAATTTACCCCCATTGATTCGGACCCAAATGCATTGGGTCCCCATCCAGAATCAATGGGGGTAAATTTACTACAATCACATTTTTGACTTAGGAATGGGACAAATACAAAAAATATATATATTATTGAAGTCTCCATGGCGTGAATCAATAGAAAAAAAGTCATTTTGGGGTGAACTACTCCTTTAAGTGGTTAATTAAAGATAACTGCGCGTGCATGTGTATAACTCTATGGTTCTATCCCCTTGGTCAGACTCTAGTGAAGGAGATGGTGGAAGTTCCCCAGGTGTTGTGAACAGTCCATTAGGCAGGAAGAGGACGTCTGATCGCATGTGATCCAAAACTAACAAGATGTTTCAGTGTGAGGGATATCATAATTCAGGAATCGGAATTCCTCCGCCTTGGGACGTTCCACCTGTGCACTGAGAACATTCACGCCAGTGTTTTAAAAAGCCTTATGCAATTCTTTAAAGCAGGGGTCTTCAATGTCTTAGTTGAGAGGGGGATGAAGCAGGGACCCCCCACAACCTGTTCATAGATTCCATATAGTTTCATTGTTTGACCACACAATCATCAGTGTATTTGGATTCGTGTCAATTTGTGTTTTCAGATATTTAACCACTTGTCAATACTTAATAAACTTGACCTTATACTACTGTAAGTACTTAGTCTGTTCTTTTTTCCCCCTCTACACCAAAGCTCTTTGCCAAAAATAGCAGCGCGAGGCGTTGTGAGCTTGAAGATCTGCTATTTTTGGCTAAAGTTCTCCGAATATGGATGCTTGGGTTCAAGTGGTCAATATAAAAAAAGGAGATAAAAGATTTCTATCACACAAAGATTTGGAGGACCCCCTGTAGTAACTCTGAGGACCCCTGGACCCCCTGTTGAAGACACCTGATTTAAAGTCTAACCAAGCTCCAAATGTGAGCGAAGCCTGCATGACATCTCGGTGGAAAAAAACAGAACTGTATGGTTGGTGATTGGTCACCATCTGTCGAGTACAGAAGATGATGACATCTGGCACCAAAACCAGCCTATGGCAGATGACGATTCAGTACCATCCTCGCTCACACAGTACATTTTAGATAGGCCTACAGGTCTAAAACAGACAGATTTATGGTGTCATGAATCACACAATATTTTAAAACCATAATTGATATCTCTAACATGTACATAACCTTCTCGCCCTTACTGTCGTTCACACCCCCTCATTGGCAGTGGAATATAGCCTGGATATGGGTCATAATATATGACAGGGGTCTTCAACGTTTTCAGGCCAAGGACCCCTTAGTTGAGAGAGAGATGACGCAGGGAACCCCACTAAATATCGTATAAAATTGTGTTGCAGATGTTTGTCGATTTCTTATACAGCTTAGACTTGTTTGACAGCACAGTATCATCTGTGTAGGTTGGATTCATGTGTATTTGTATGTACATTTAACCACTTGAACTGTCCGCTCTTCTTTTCCCTCGACACTAATCCTCTGTGCCAAAAAATAGCCGATCTACAAGCTTGTAGATCTGCTATTTTTTGTCTAATGTTCCACTATAATATGGATGCTATGGTTCCAGTGATTAATGTAAAAACATGATCCTATCACACAAATATTTGGTGGGCCCCCTGTAGTAACTCTTGAGGACCCCGTAGGGTTCCCGGACCCCCTGGTGAAGACCCCTGATATAGGATTAATGATCAGCACCATGCATCTTGACAGAGTTAAGGTAGTCATTATTACTAGTTTGCATTCAGACAAGGCAGCTGCAAGAGAACGCAAGAGTTGAATACCCGTCTGGAGAGAGAGGTCACGTCTTGGACTCTGGAGAACTGCAGAACCATTTGTTTCCCCATCACTTTAAATCCAAACTCAAACCACAATAGCTATGTAGAGTTCACCGTAGGACAAAAAGGAATGTGCTTTGGTTCGGGTCCAAAAAACATTGGTCACTTTGGGTCATCTAGGCGTGTGGATTATAGTGATTGACCTTGGCTACACTTGTCGACATGAATGGCAGAGGTCTCACTTTGCGCTTGTTGTTGTTGTTGCTTTTTGCTTCCAACCCCTGGAAACAACAGTTTAGAGAATCTTCTCACTTTACAATAGATGATACGTGTAATGGGATTTCCAGAAAGGTGACGTTTTTGAGACACAGCATTGAACTTGTGTCCCACATTAGAGAATTATTTTGGAAGGACCAAAAATGAACTTGGATAATTTAGGTTAGATTGAAAGACTAATTCAATGGATACAATTGTATCAATAAAATATGACATGAAATAATACCATTTCTTCTGAGTAAAAGAAAATGCCTTGAGGAAATATCTATAAACATATATCTCTGAATACTAAAAAGACAATTGAAAAGTCATTCTGCAAACAAAAGAGAGATATCATAATCGAGTATTGCTACAACAAAATATTCCTTACAAATACGTACCGGCATATAAACAGTCTGTCAGCATAGGAAGTAACAGATGTATCACTTTACAAAACAAAGAACAGAACTATTCTTCTAAATATTTAAACATGAAATGCAATAAGGAAAGCTAACAAAATAACAGAAACAAGACTGTTTGACCTCAAATAAAACGGGGAATAAAAAACATGTGAACTATTTTAACCATTTAAACCCTATACAACTCAGTTGGCTACAGGGTCCCCCAGGGCTCCATTCTAGTTCCGGTCCTTTTTCCCCCCCTCGACACCAAATAGCTGATTCTACAACAGGGTTCCCCAATAGGCGGCCCGCGGGCCATTTGCGGCCCGCTGGGGGCTACTGTCAGGCCCACACCAACCCCAGTAATAATGGTGGTATAAGAGCAGCAACACCACTAGTATATCGTCGTTGTCAGGTGGAAACCTCGTATCTCCAAATTTGTACGTTCTTTCGCAAAGTAAAGCCCTGCTTCATCATTCAAGGCCGTCTCACAAAAGTAGTGAAAACAGCAAATCTACAAGCACACAACGCCTCGCAGTGCGAGGCGTTGTGTGCTTGTAGATTGTCTGTTTTCACTAGTTTAAATGATTTTTAAAATGATAAATGCAAAACAAACGGTTTTGGACATAAAAGATTTTCACCCGACAACGACGATATCTGAACTGTCACTGGAGTAGTGGGAACGCCACCGTCGTCCCCTGCAATGTTGTGGCCCTCGGCTTGGTACCCTAGACATAATTCGGCCCTTGGGGAAAACTAATTGGGGAACCCTGTTCTACAAGCTCACAACGCTCTGCGTTGCAATGTGCTGTGCGCTTGTAGATCAGCTATGTATTCTTTTTGCCAAACGTTTGCCGCTGAACAGGGATGCTAGGGTTCATGTGGTCAACTCTTAGGGCCCTATTGTCGTCCTTGCCTCACCCCTGAACCCTAAATTCTTTTGCCATGTTTTACTATTTTGAAAAAAAAAAAAAACATGTTTTAAATATTTCAAATAGCTGATCTACAAGCTGGTACAAGCTCAAGACATGTCGATGTAGATTGGCAATTTGAAATATTTTAAAATGTAGTAAAAAAAAAAAGGCAAAGCAGTTTAGGGCATGGATGAAAATATAGCTCCTAGTGATCAACAATCTCTTTATCGTACCGCTTCCGTTAAAGCTTTTCCATCTGTCCATCTCTCTTTGGTAAGTTTCGGTCACCTTCCTCTGGCGGTTGAACCGACGTCCAGCTCTGTCACACAGGACAGAAGCATGAACCCATTTGTCTGGAATGAGGAACCAGGGCCAGCCCAGCACAACACAGCACAGCACAGCCCAGCACAGCTCAGCTTCAGTGCCACAGTAAACACAATGTTCTCGATACTCTTAAAGAAGAGAGGGAAACGTTTGAAATCAGAGGGATAAGTAATACAGTATGATAGTTTGTTTTTTTGCAGGTCGAGACTGAGACGTGCATGCCATTGGCTCTGGAGTCGTTGAGTTGAGATGTCTGTGTCTTTGTCCTGTGGTTGTAGATGGTCACAGAGATCTGGAGTTTCTCAACTTTTTTATTTTTTTTACATTGTAAAGCTCGACTGTGGCTTTGGTTTGGTTTGTCCTCCTCCTTTGCAAAGACAGAGGAGAAGAGAGGAGAGGAGAGGAGAGGAGAGGAGAGGAGAGGAGAGGAGAGGAGAGGAGAGGATTAAAGGGAAAGGAGAGAAGGGGTGAGGTTTTTGGCTTCTAATGAGAGGAATCATCTTCAGATGTCAAAAAGGTCCTGAGAAGAGCGGAGGGCCGCCGCGCCATTGGTGGGTTTCAGGCGTAGAACTCCTTGGTGGGCGCTTTCTGATAGGCTGTGGGGGGAACTTTGGTCACGCCCAGGTCGTAGCTTCCCTCGTCCTTCTTCTTCATCCGGTAGGCGAGGAGGAGGAAGAGGCAGAGGGCACAGAGGAAGGCCACCACTCCACACGCTATGATGGCTGCAAGACGGAGGACAGGAAAACATTCAAGATTCAAGATGGTTATCGTCACAAGGATGTACAAGTACATGCACTGTGAAAAAACGTAGGTTTGGGTTTAAAAGAACCAAGATCAGCATCCAAGGCCGTAACACCACAGAAAAAAGGTTTACTGCAAAGACTTGTTTAGCAGTCTTACAGCCTGGCATAGGAAACCGTTCTTCAGAAGAAAAATAAAAGTGATATTTTCTGCTGAAAGTTTAAAAAAAGGCAGTCTTTGTCAAGTTAATGTTTCAGTTTTTTGTTTTCTGCTGCTGAATAAAACACTTGGAGCATTTTAAAGTGAGTTCCGAGCCACCCTTTTTTTCCTTTTTCATGATTCTGCCGTTTCCATCTTAGCTCAGCACCGAATACGGGGGAAGGATGTGTGTTATTTTAGTCTTTGAAGGTACAGTAATAAGTATAAAACCCATGTGACTTTACCTGCCAGGACCTCCGTCCTCTCCCAGAGGCTCTCTGAGGTGACGTCCTCCAGGTCCAGCATTCTACCCCCCGCACCTCCTTCCACCTGCACTCCGTCCTCTTTGGTCAGCGGCACGTCTCCTCCAGCCTCCTGGCTGGGACTGCTCTCACTGCTCTCACTGGGAGGAGGAGGGCTGGCCGAGGTGGGACTGGTGGAGGCATCCGACCAGTCTGCTGTGGGCTGCTCCCCTGTTGTCGGCACCTGGCACAGAGCCAAGACCAGAGCATGGATTACAGCATAAATAAAATCTCTCGACTGAAAATGTTTGTATGGCCAAGTCCTAATCATCACTGGTTCTCAAACTTTTTTGGTTGCAGTACCCCTTTATATGATTTCTGTAGCCCCTGAAGTACCCTCTTCCCCTGACATACAGCATTTAGCTTATAAAATGTACATACAAATGTCCAGTTCCCATGCCGAATGGCCATGTTGAAAATAAAACAGCATAATGGCAAATAAACAGTTGTACTAGTCAAGGTATTGATGTAATTTGATTTAACAATTTACAGTTGAACAGGTTCACACACAGACTGTCAATGTTTTGTCATTACCATAACAGTAAATAAATACATATTCCCATTTGTATGTAATGTTCAACTCTTAGTGCTCATCAGGGTGGGGGGGTCCCCAGTTCAAATGTGATTATTTTTGGGGGTCGCGGGCTGAAAAGGTTGAGAACCACTGCCATAGACACGCTGGCTTCTTCGCAGTTGAAGATGAATGGGTGGTGAAGCGGCCAGCCATCTAGAACAGGGAGGTTATCTGTCTGTCTGTCTGTCTGTCTGTCTGTCTGTCTGTCTGTCTGTCTGTCTGTCTGTCTGTCTGTCTGTCTGTCTGTCTGTCTGTCTGTCTGTCTGTCTGTCTGTCTGTCTGTCTGTCTGTCTGTCTGTCTATATGCATGTCCCCACAAAAAACAGGCCAGCTTAAATTGCCCTACATGCTGTATAACCGATAATAACCGATAATTAATTCCGCCGACTGTCTCAAGGCCTTCTGGATTGCACTGGGAAAGGTCGTTATTAGACTGGTGTCTCTTGTGTTTATGGTTTACCTCCGAGTCTTCCTCCTTCTCTGGAAATACATCTGATGATGATGTCACAGAGTGGTCCTCCACTGTGGTTGGAGGATCCCGGCGGTCCTCCTCGGCCGTGGTTGGTGGGTTTGGAGGAGTGCTCTGTGTCATGCCGGGGTGGGCGGGGGTGACCTCAAAGATCTTCCGCAGCACTGTCTCATGTGTTAGATCAGGAACTGAGGAGGGGAGGAAGAGCAAATCGTAATCCTCGAACGTCAACCGTATCACTTCGAAATTAGGTGTCTATTGCAGGGGTTCCCAAACATTTTTGTCTCAGGGCACCCCATGAATACTTTTTTTTTAATCCGAGGCACCCCTACATTATAATTTTCACTCCCAGCACCTTATATTTATAGTATATCGTCGTTGTCGGGTGGAATGTCCAAAACCGTTCGTTTTGTATTTATCATCTACATCCCTGTGTTTATTTTGTTTTATTTCTATATATGTTTTTCCTTTTAAATGTTATTTCTTGTGTCTTGGGGGCACATGTCATGATGTACACGAAAACATAAGGAAATGAAAGGATGAAGGATGTCTTACAGAAATCCCCTGAGCCGGACCCTGAAGCATCGTTGTCATCGTCGCCTTCGTCATCCACGGGGAGGTCGCCCGACGGCCGGCCCTCCAGGTACAGGTCATCTGCTGGGGACGAGGGAGACTGGGAAGACACCAAGAGCTGGAGAGATGGAGACACAAAAACACATTCATGTAATAGCTGTCGAGATTATGACATTTTACATGACGATTCATTGTCACTCAAATAATTGCGATTAACGATTTCATTGTGTTTTCGTTATTGACAATTACATTCCTGTTTGGCTTTTAGGCTTTGAAGTTTCATAGGGCAGATATGACACATAACATAAATATACTATGAAATGACTGACAAATTGGACAACTTTATACGCAAAAAAAGAACATTGATAGTGGAAATAAATGGCCTATCTGCAAGCTCACAACGCGTCGCATCGCCACTAGAGGGGGGCTCAAGTACACGTAAACGTACCACAGGTTGAGAACCACTGCCCTATAGGAATCGTTAAAGGGAACTGTTAATTAATACCATAGCAGTAAAAGTCTTAAGGAATAGGACCATGAAGAGGGAATCTTTAAGGAAGCAGAATTGTTAAGATCCTAAAAGATCCCAAACCTACAGTACAGTACAGTACAGTACATACAACATGTCAAATTCTACAAACATGCAAGGGAAGTAAGTGTGTTTGTCCCTTCTCTAAACTACCCTGGCCAACGCCGCACACATCCTAGACTCTCCTCTCCTCCCTGGCTCCCAAGCCGTGCAATAAACTCCACTTTTAAGTGGCAGTCAGAAGAACTGCATACTCACTCCCCATTTTTCCACCGCAGCCTCAAAACTCACCTACAGTATTTAGACTCCACCACACCCTCAAAGCACTCCTCTCTACTTGTTGCACCACTTATCTTTTTGATAGATGCTAGCAATACTATTGCAGATATATATATTGTCGTTGTCGGGTGAAAACCTTGTATGTCCAGGTTCAGGTTCAGGTTCGGTTTATTAGTCAAATGCGTATCCATACAAGTACAGACAAACAATGAAATGCTTGTGCCAAGAGCACTCTCAGCCTTATTGCACACAAAACAATACGACAACAACAGGTCACCCAGGACAACCCAAAAAACAACAAAACAACCATACAGTGTGACAGTGTACAGTTTAAAAACTGCGTATATTGCACATGACTACCTACGTCTCGCTTCCATCTCTTCGTTAAGCAGCCTGATTGCTTGAGCATAAAAACTATTACTGAAACGGGTGGTGTGAGATTTGATGCTCTGGTAACGTTTTTTTGAAGGGAGGAGATAGAACAGGGAATGGGCGGGATGACAGCTGTCCTTTAAGATGTTCTCTGTCTTTTTCTTACAGCGTGTGTTATAGATTGTGTGTAGCTGTGGTAATTCTGTGCCAATGATTTTGGCAGCTCTCTTCACAATTCTCTGTAACTGTTTACTGTCTTGAGCAGTCACGTTACCAAACCACACTGTTATGCATCCTGTCAATACACTTTCTATGGTACAGCGATAGAAATTAACAAGAGCCTTGGTGCTTAGGCCAAATCTCCTGAGGCGCCGCAGAAAGTACAATCGCTGCTGCGCTTTCTTAAGGATACCTTCGCTGTTTTGAGACCATGTGAGTGAGTTTGTTATGTGAACACCCAGGAATTTGAAACTGTCCACTATGTCTACAGGTGAACCATTTATGGTTACGGGACTGTGATTGACTTCAGATTTCCTAAAGTCAACGATGATCTCTTTTGTTTTACTAACATTTAGAGAGAGATTGTTATTCTGGCACCATAGGGTTAGCTCTTCAATTTCCCTCCTATAGGCCCTCTCATCATCGTTGGATATTAGTCCTATAACCGTGGTGTCATCTGCAAATTTGAGAATAGAATTATTTCCACACCTGGCAACACAGTCATAGGTGAACAGACTATACAACAAGGGACTGAGGCAACAGCCCTGGGGCGCTCCAGTCCTGGTCAATATCTTAGATGAATGCTTGTTCCCTATTCGTACAGATTGTGGCCTGCCTGTCAAAAAGTCAAACAGCCAGTTGCAGATACTACTGCCCAGACCAAGACCCCTGAGTTTCAACACAAGCTTAGATGGTACAATCGTGTTAAAGGCAGAGCTATAATCTATGAAGAGTAGTCTGACATAAGTTTCAAGGCAATGTGTAGTGCGAGAGAAATAGCATCATCGACTGATCTATTAGCACAGTATGCAAACTGTAATGGATCAGTATTGGCAGGGATAATGTGCGTTATATGTGATATAACCATTTTTTCCAGACACTTCATAAGAACAGAGGTCAAAGCCACAGGGCGATAATCATTAAGACAGGTGACAGGTTTTTTCTTTGCTATGGGTACAATTATGGTTTCCTTGAAACACAACGGTACCACACACAATGACAGGGACATATTGAAAATGTCAGTAAAGACTCCCGAAAGCTGGTCAAAACACAACTTAAGGACACGTGAGGCAATCCCATCAGGACCGGCCGCCTTATGAGTCCCAACGCTTTTAAAAGTTTTACTCACATCTCGTTGTGTCACCTGCAGCTCCACCGCACCGGGTGTACCCCGCACCGGTGTAACTGGGTCCGTGTTGTGAGATTCAAAGCGGTCCAAAACCGTTTGTTTTGCATTTATCATTTTTAAAATGATTTAAACTAGTGAAAACAGCCGATCTACAAGCACACAACAGACAACACCTTGCGTTGGGAGGCGTTGTGTGCTTGTAGATCGGCTGTTTTCACTACTTTTGTGCAACGGCCTTGTATGATGAAGCAGGGCTTTACTTTGAGAAAATATGTACAAATTTGAAACTTGGAGAAAGTGACGATATATCTAATACAGTACTATGCAGATGTACAGTATTATGGCTGCTTGTTCAGGTATGCTACAGCACAGCATGCAATTTAGACACGTTTTTTCTTGTCCACGAATGCTAATGTTATTTAGATAACATGTTGTTGTTTGATGTTTAGCTGGTATCCTAACTGCTTTGAAGCACTAAATTGCTGTCTCAGCAGCACTCACGTGACCATTTAACGCTGCTGTTTGTTGTCTAAGATTCAAGTCATTTACTCTGATCAATCATGGACTTTGAAAGTCGCTCTGGATAAGAGTGTTTGCTGAATGCCTTGCCTACATTGTTTAAATGGTCTTCGCAAGCCTTTTATGTACCGGTAAATGTCATGGCCCTTTTCCGATCAGAGGTGATGTCTGCGGAGCAGTGCGTAGGGATGGGACGATATGAAAATTTCATGTGACCAAAGAAATTGCGATTTTGCGATATTATAGCGATACATCAAAATATACCCAACATCCATTATCCTGGAGCGGAACATTTGCCCCCCCCAAAAAATGCAGATCTACAAGCTCGTAGCTTGCAATTGATTTGGTAAAGTGAAATAAAAGAGTGCTCAAGTGCTCCGTTGTAGCAATTACAGAGGGTTTAAGTGCTACCAGATATGCAGCTCGGCAAATAAAAGGTGAAACGATCCTATTGCCTGACGGAGATAATTTCACAATAAATCGAAATCTCTGTTTTTATTACGATAAACGATTGATTGATTGATTGATTATTTTATTAGACAAAATGGAGAACAGAACAAGTATAGTCAATACAATTGAAATGTAGTACAGTTAAACACACTGCCTAAAAGGAACATCTCAAATAAGACCTTTTACGGTCTTTTTTTATGTTGAAAGCCCTCAGTATTTCATTCATGGACATAATAAATAGAAAGCAAAGAAAACATTCAATAAGATTGCAGTTATACCGCTTATAGTCCCATCCCTACCAATGAGCTGGTTTTGAATTGCTCAAACTGTCCAAAAAAGCTTTGAAAGCGGAAACTCTCTCCTCACCATCTCTCTCTCTTTACTGTACTGTCCATAAAGCTCTGAAACTCTGTCTCTCTACAGTATCTGTCTTTACTGTCTAATAAAGCTCTGGAACGCTGAAACTATCCCTCTCTCTTTTCTCTACTGTCTAATAAAGCAGATGTTCCTCCAGAAATAATCTTTAAAAGGGGGGGTTGGATGGAAAGAGGGTGAGTGAAGTGTGTGTGTGTGTGTGTGTGTGTGTGTGTGTGTGCGCGTGCGTGCGTGCGTGCGTGCGTGCGTGCGTGCGTGCGTGCGTGCGTGCGTGCGTGCGCTACAGCATGTATTCACTATACCATGTGGGCCTGCCCTACTGTAAATGGAGTGTGTGCATTCTTTCATGTTCATTTGAAGAGCTGTGACAGTCATTTGTGTGAAGCTAAGCAGAGACAGCTAGGGAGGACGTCTGATGGGGGACGGCTTCAAAGACAACACACACAAGCGCGCGTACACGCACACACACTAGACCACAGGTGATGCACGTACTAACTGTACGCACACAATAATGCACACAATCACACATTGTATGTACTAGCTGATGGACAGAGTTAGTTGAAATGACCGTATGGATGGATGGACATTAAGTTAACCACTTAATCGTCACTTTTGTGAGCTTGCGGATCTGCTATGTTTGTAAATGTTCACCTATAATGATGTGCCGCAAAAATAAGGATGACATGTTTACAAGGATATTCCCTTATTTAATTTGTTTTGTTCTATCCTTTCATGTTAGGCCAACGTGAAAAACCTGCCAAATAATAAGATGCTGAAGCTGTCACTTTGATTGATTGATCGTGATCACCTCTGTCTGACCCTCAATCTCCATCATGAGCATTAAGACCAGAGGGCAGATGCCAAATGTAGTTCTCAAACTGTTATTTACTTTGCCAAGGACGGTGGACCCCGTACATTGATATATATACTGTACATGGCTTGGCCACAGACCTCCCATCTGAACATGTTTTGTGGCAGGGACACCAAAAGTATTATTAGAACTATCAATTATAGGTTTTATTTACAACTTCTTTAGTTAAAATACAGTGCAGTGAATAAACTGCATACAAAGTAGAAAAAGATAATCAATTATAAATCCACCAAAAACAAATCTATCTTTCAAAAAAGAAAAAAACTTTTGCTATGCTTAACGCTTAAGGAAGGACAGCTGAGCCTGTTCCGTGGAAAAGGCCATTGATGAAAAAGAGAAGCGAGTGAGTGAGCGTGTGAAATCCAAGCGGAGACGGAGTGGAGGAAGGTGCAGATGTTTACTGTAAGACACAGAGCAGCCCATTGAGACCTCAGGTATGTCTGGTATGACAGGCATGCTTCTATTAACACAGGTGCAGAGAGCTGGGGGAGGGGAGGGGAGGGGAGGGGAGGGGAGGGGAGGGGAACCACTTTAGTAGGGCATTAATTTACGGAAAAAAACAACGTTGAAATATGGAGGTGGACAAGGTGACGAAAAGAGAACGAGCGAGCGAGAGTGAGAAAAGAGAGTGAGCGCGCGCGAGAGAGAGAAAGTGAGCGAGAGAGAGACTGTTCCAATAACACAGGTGTTCAGAGAGGAAGAGTGGGGATTTGTGTGTGTGTCTTCCCTGTAACATATTAAATGTCCATTATATATTACAGTGGAAGTATGGCTTTACAGTTAGTTCATATAATGATATTAACTTCACCACATTAAAGGAGTAGTTCACCCCCAAAATGACTTTTTTTCTATTGATTAGTCATGCCATGGAGAGTAGAGTTCAATAATATGTTTTGGTTTTTGTCACATTCCTAAGACAAAAATTTGATTCGAGTAAATTTACCCCCATTGATTCCGGATGGTGACCCGTTTCGAAACGGGTCACCATCCGGAATGAATGGGGGTAAATTTATTGTTATCACATTTTTGTCTTAGGAATGTGACAAAAACCAAAAAAAATTATTGAACTCTAGTCTCCATGGCGTGACTAATCAATATAAAAAAAGTCATTTTGGGGGTGAACTACTCCTTTAACTCTGGCATTCCTATTTGGGGGCATAATGTTACAACTTTCTCAAATATAAAAAATTTAAACATTATCGTATAATGTTATACACTATAGGTCTTAAAGGAGTAGTTCAACCCCAAAATGACTTTTTTTCCCCCATCCGGAATCAATGGGGGTTAATTTATTGTAATCAAATTATTGTCTTAGGAATGCGACAAAAAAAATAAAAATAAAAGAAATATATAAATAAAATAAATATAAATATATATATATATATATATATATATTATATATATATACATATACAGTATATATTGAACTTAAGTCTCCATGGCGTGTGTAATCAATGGGAAAGAAAAGTAATTTTGGGGGTGAACTACTCCTTTAAGTGCTTAATATCAACTTATCTACCTAAGTAAAGTACTTTTCACGAGAAAACACTGGCTCAAGAGTGTTTATACCCGCCCTTAAAGTTTATTTGACGACTTTGTGTGAATACTTTGCCAGATTGTTTGTCCGTAACCGTTTGGGGGCTTATTATCTTTAATATTTTTTGAAAACCACATCTTGATTTCATGATTTGTAAACGGTTTGTTGCCCAAATCAGATGAAAAATCCACAAGTCTTTGAAGCTCAGAAACGTGTATGCACACCGTTACCTGAGTGACAAGTAAACCCCTAGCTCCCGGATCTTGAAAGTAAGAGCAAATTGGTCAAATGAGTACATTGTGCCCACCAGACAAGTAGAATAGTTTACGCTTGTTGTTAAAACTGTGCCGGTATTCCTTTTAGGGGCAGGAACAGCCCTAAACACACCATCCAGTTAGTCTAAACACCACATAACAACTATATACACATTTCACCCTGTGTCAGAGATGAGTTGGCAGGCGTGAGCACGTGCACAGTGCACACACACACACAGCCTTGCACTACTATACTTCTGAGGAGAGCTATGAAGCCTAAAGCTGAAAAAAGCACAATGTGAGCTTATAGATCAGCTATATTTTGGCGCACAACACTGGCAAGCAACTAAGTTTGAAATCATGTTTGTCTTACTTCTCAAAAATCTTACTGTAGTTATGGGTACATTTGGTCCTCATAAGCACACACACACACACACACACACACACACACACACACACACACACACACACGAGTAGCGGTCTCTCTTAGGCTTAGCTGTGGACTAGGAAGTGTGTATGTGTGTACATAAAAAATAAAAAAAAACTTTCCCTGCCAGGAGGGAAGACTGGATGTAGGGAAGAGGAAAAGGGAAAAACATAACAATAAATAAAAGGCAGACAGGAAAAGACAGGCCATGTCAATCTGACTGAGATAAACAGACAAACCTGACCCCCTGCCCTGACCCCGCTATGCAACGTCAGCGTCAGACGGGTGAAGTTTGTTTGGAGAAAAAAAAGAAAAACTGATAATATATTCTTTCTTACAAGCGTTCTTTTAAAAGGCTTTTTTTCTGCATTACGTAACAAGAGTTGGCCGACTGTCGATATTTCACTTGCATGTGTGAAAATATTTTGACATCCGTCATCAGAAAGCTAACTATGAATGAAGTATTTTCCACAGCACACAACATCTCCACATCAGCGTTCAGTGACTGACTTCAGGGTAGGGTTGCAACTAACAATTTGTTTTCTGACCAATTATTTGATCAATTGATCAAGTATGTGTCTGTGGCATACAGGTCTGTAGGGTCCATTTGTACAATTAAAAGGTTTTGTAATCTTTTAGCAGATGTTCCAGAAACCGTTCCAAATGTTATTCCGGTTCCTCAACTTTGGATCCATTCCGTTCCTCCGATTCCGGATCACAACGCTACACACTGTCGTCCCTCTGACGCCAGGCTGTCACCATGCACACACACACACACACACACACACACACACACACACACAGAGCCTGGGAAGATGCAGGAGTGTAGGCTGACTGGGGCTGACGCACGCCGTAATGAGAAGGTTGCTCTGGTCGCGTATATGAATGGTTGGTTGGTTGGTTTGGTCGTTTGGTTCGTACACCGTGCTGCTGCTTCCCATCGCATACGGACAACTCACCAACATGACTTTTTAAGAAAGGTGCTGAATCTCACCGCCAACACTCTCATGGTGACAAAGTCGAACAACAAAGTTCAACTGATTCAGTTAATCGGGAGCAGTTGCCAGGAGGAGAGCTGCTCTTCTTCCTGAGCCGCTGTACTGGAGTTATCCAGTCTCTCAGTCTCTCTCAGAGAGCTGTGAGATGAGAAGAGTTTTAGGTATTCCACACAAGCACATGAGTCTCTATTGTTAACTATGACCTCGCTGCTGCAATAGATTCCACAGAGGAGAACCCAGAACAAACTCCACTACACAGGACAAGGACTTGTCTTCAAGAGCAGCATATTAAAATCCCATCAAAGCCAGGAGCCATTAGAATTCTACCATCACATCCTGCATTGAAATAGTGCTTTACCATTGCTTAAATTGTGCTTTAATAGTGCTTACTGCTTAACCATGCACTTAAACTCTATAGAACTCCCGGTGCCCCCTAAGGGTTTATACTAGGCCCCCTACTTTCCCCCCCTCTAGACCACATCTCTTCCCTGAAAATAGCAGATCTACAAGGTTAGGGGTTAAGTGTCTTGCTCAAGGGGACAGTACTTGGTTGGGATGGAACCAAGAGGTGGGATGGAACCGGGAGGTGGGATGGAACCGGGAGGTGGAATGCCTCCGGCCCCCGAATAGGCTTAAAGACGGAAGGCAGCTGCAGTCACGGCCTTCACGCTCATGAAGGCATGAACTGTAAATCCATGTGTCCCCCAGCAGCCCCTTATGAGTTTCACAGTGGGGTGTACTGTATTTTAGAACTTAGTAAAGAAGAGAGTTAGTTTACACCTAGTGGTTGTGTCATGTAATATCAACACCAACGGCAACGTGCAATGCATGATAGTGATGATACACCTATTCACCACATACTGCAATTCCCAGCTTCCCTATTTTGGGGCATGTCATAATAATAGGCAAACTTTCAGCGAAAATAACTGATCGATCAGCTATTTTGGCAAAAAAAAGAAGAAAAAAACACTAACTCTGGAGGAGCCCGGGATCGAACTGGGAAACCTTCGGGAACCCATCCGTGTTCTAATGACGGTTTCTCTGCCCCTGAGCCACTGCCGGCAAAGAGATTAGGTAGAGGGTGTCAGGGATACGTGGACACATAAGACTGGCTGAACCGGCCCCTGAACCCACGGCCCCACTCAGCGCTACTTCCATGTCAAAAACATGGGAGAGCAGAGGTCATAATGAATTCAATGGGGTCTCTCTCTGTGACATTCAAGCTTGTTCCATGACTGTGGAATCACTCATAATGTGTCCTATTTTATATCTATGATCATCAGATCACCCTTACCTCGACCTACTGCACAAGCTTTCCTGTCACACCACAGCGTGTTTATTTTTAGCTTGTAGATCAGCTATTTTGTCACTATTTGTCGTACAATCGAGTACGTACAGTATGGCTTAAAAGCACAGTACTGAAACCCCAGCAGATTAATGTCATCTGGATGGAAGCCAGAAGGGACAGAGCCACACACACACACACACACAGACACAGACACAGACACAGACACAGACACAGACACAGACACAGACACACACACACACACACACACACACACACACACACACACACACACACACACACACACACACACACACACACACACACACACACACACACACACACACACACACACACACACACACACACCTCAGTGCCTTCTATTGTACCCAGTGTATCTCCATTCAGTGAGTCCCTTGTTGCTGCAAAGAGCCTATTCCCTCTCAGTGATCCGTAGAGCTGCTCTTTTTATCTCATATGATCGATGTTATCGCATCTTAAGAGCTGTTGGCACTGTGTGTATGTTGCACATACACACACACAAACACACACAAACATGTTGCGTTGCGTAACAGCTGTAACAACTGTCATCATCAAACACTTACTGTAAGTCAACAGCTACACATTACATTGTGTGCGTGTGCGTGTGTGTGTGTGTGTGTGTGTGTGTGTGTGTGAGACTGTGCACACAAATGTGTGTGCGAGTGATTAGGATCTGCTGCCGTTATACCACTTACCAGATGTCCTCACGTTGGCTCACAAAGATACAATGATGAGGAAAATGCTGGAATGTTTGCTTTTCCAGAGCACTACAGTAGAGCTGGGGTAAAGGGTGGGGTTATATTTAAGGGGCTGTTGTAGGGTTACGGTGGGGTTAGAGGAAGAATGTAGGCGAGTCATGCGAGTACAACATCCTCAAGTGTAGTGTCATGTGTCTGTGTATGTGTGCGAGTGTGTGCGTGCGCGGGTGGGTGCGCATGGACACTCAATTTATTATTGGACATGAGCGTTCAATAAATAATAAATGATGAACCTTAACTGAACCGGTTAATGATTTTCTTTTACAGCAACTGCCTGGCGAATAAATGTTAAGGTGGAAGTCTGGGACGGATAGAATCTGGCATGTCCTGTAAGAAAACTCTGCGAGAGCTCTCTATCGTACATCTGCAGCAAATGATTTAGCAGCGGCGGCAGTGCGGCACATTCATTCCCACAGGAGTAATTACTAAATTAAGTCGTATAGTCTAGTCTATCGACCACGCGACCGGCTGAAATGAAAACAATCATTCAAGAGTTAGCTTGTGAAAGCGGTGGTACGGTACGTGTTGTGGATTCCAGGGACTCTTTGGGTTCCTTTTGGGGGGCCTAAATTCACCCATACAAGTCTGTAACTCTGACAGCGTACAAATGGAACCAAATGAACCCGTTAGGGGAGACCTTGACATGTGAAAGTTTGAGAAACACTGCGGTGCGGTATGTCTAGTACTACGTGCTTCCCTCCGCGTTCCCTCAGTGAACCAGATGGAGGCTACAGTTTGACTGTCCCACAGCAGCATAAAGACCTGTCTGGACAAGCCTTCCCCCAGCCAGGAGGACATCATCACTGTTTAGTTCCACATCTCCCGGGTTAACAGGCCTGCCTGCCTGCCGGAACCCTCTCACACAGGCGTCTGTGTTTCTATTCCTTTGAGGAGTCATCAACATTCTTTCGGACAGTGATTTTCATTTATATTTTAAAATAGCAGATCTACAAGCTCACAGCGCATCGCACGCTGCAAGCCAGCGCTGTGAGCTTTTGATCAGCTATTTTCCGGGACCTGGCACACAACTATCCGTAAAAATCAGTAAAACAACAATTTCTCTTGTGAGGACCAGGAAAATGGTCCTTGTCCATTTCTCAAATTCTGCTATAGAGGGTATGCGCGTGACATCATCATCAATCATACCCGTAAGTTATGCGGGAAGCCGGGAACGCCTACTGAGTGGCAAAAAAGTACTTTCTGGCCTTGAAAGCCCACACATCCAAACAGAAAAGTCCTATCTGATCGCATTAAACAACGTTAAACTCACTTTGCCACTCACTTTATGCATGCGCATAGCCTCTATAATGACCCCACAGGTACAGTCTCTATCACACACACCTGAACAGATCCATATCTAAACAGAAGACGATATCAATCCACCCGACCCGTCTGTTGTTCTTTCTTAACCACTACTGTATGCTGATGCTGTATGTCGTATGATGACGTCACATCACATCTACAAGCTCACAGTGCCCTCACAGTGCCCACACAGTGACGTCCCCAAAAACTAAAACGGGGTCGGGTCACCACCAGCAGGTTGAAAGTGTTTTAAATAGCAATACAGTGACTCACTCATGGCGTCCATCCAGACAGTTATAAATCTAGCAGCTGGGCTGAAACTGGGGGTTTCACCATCACATCGACACAGGACCGTCCTGTATGAGTCACTCCTACCCAGCAGCAGCCAGGCAGAAGAACACATTCCTCTGTAGTTTCCACATTGGCAGCACAGCGCTAACGTCATGAGGAATGTGTTCTGTCATGTAACTGGAGTGACAAACCCTCCACACAATAGATGAACAGCAGGACTCACCGTCAGTCACACGCACGCAGTTCTATTCCATTCCAAAATCCCATCTATATCCATATGAAACCCAGATCGGCTAAACATGACGTATTTCAGTGCTACAGGGACACCGAAATAGTCATACTATACCTCCTGGCTGCAGCTCCCTTATTGTCAAACGGTAATAGAAAATAGACTACCGGTATCTATAAGGTTAGAATTGACCGGCTATGTTTTGCTTTTAAAGACTATGACATAAATTACAACAAATATGGTGCTACGACCACTGTGCCCGTTTGGGACCTTGAATGCCTTGAAGTTTTTGGTAGACTTCCCCAGATCTGTGCCTCAATACAATCCTCTCTCGGAGGTCTACAGCCAATGGCTTTGAATTCATGGCGTGGTTTGTGCTCTAAGCCTCTAACAGAATGTTGAGACATGCGTGTGCCTTTCCGAATTATGTCAAATCAATTGAATTTACCGGTTTTCAATTGGTGGACTGGACTACCATCAAGATGTAGAAACATCTCAGCGATGATCAGTGGAAACGATGATCAGTGGAAAGGAGGCACCGGAAAGAGGAGGCACCTCAGCTCAATTTTGAGTGTCATAGCAAATGGTGTAAATCAGGGTCTTCAACAGGGGGTCCGGGACCCCTAAGGGGTCCTCAGAGTTACTGCAGGGGGTCCTCCAAATCTTTGTGTGATAGGAACTTGGTTTTTTCCCCCCATCTTATATTAACCACTTGAACTCTAGCGTCCATAATCTGAGAACTTTAGCCAGAAATAGCAGATCTACAACGCCTCGCAGCGCGAGGCGTTGTGAGCTTGTAGATCGGCTATTTTTTAGCAAAGAGCTCTGGTGTAGAGGGAAAAAAGAGCAGACTAAGTACAGAGTGAAAGGTCAAGTTTATTAAGCATTGACGGTTCAAGTGGTTAAATATCTGAAAACACATTAACATGAATTCAAAATACACTGTTGATCGTGCTGTCAAACAATGAAACTATATCTATGAACAGATTGTGGGGGTCCCTGCTTCATCTCTCTCTCTCAACTAAGGGGTCCTTGGCCTGAAAACGTTGAAGACCCCTGGTGTAAATACTTATGCATTTTTAATACATTTGCAACGTAATTTTAGAAAAATACCATAACATAACAGGAAGTGAAGGGGGATGAATTAGTTCAAGAGGAATTGTAATAAAGTGCCCCTAAAAAGCCCCTACTTAGAAAAAGCCCCTAGGCTACTTAGAAAAGCTGTGCTTTAAAGTATCAAAGTCAGTGGTTGTATTCTGAGCAGTGAACACAGTTAAAACGATACAGACCAATGTGTCAGTGTATTTACACTCTGTGTAAACTCTCTCCAGCTTCCACCCATCTCTCCCATAAACACGTCTTAAAGTTAATACACTTATTTAGCTGGAATGCAACAACTATAATGTGTGGTCCGCTTACGTCATTCAAAATGACTCTCGTGAACTCATCAAAACATTTTTTGTCACACTTTTGGGCCCCAAGCTACAGGTTGCGAAACGCTACCGCTAGGGTGATTTTTACACTTTAACCACAATCAATCGTAGTCACAAATCATCTACAAGCTATCTACAGTGCAAGCCGATCTACAAGCTCTCAATGTGTGGAGACATGTTGTGAGCTTGTAGATCCATCCTTCTACACTTCCATGTAGAAGTGTCCGTACGCGGACGGGTAACATCTGACACTGTGGTTCCCCTGACACATCACTGTCTTGGCCATCTGGCCAGTGAGTCACAGTGATGTGGAGTCTGGGATCTCCATATATGGGCATAAAAGGGATTTGGTTCCCCTGGCATCACAGGGATCTCCATATATGGGCATAAAAGGGAGAGTCTGTCTGGGTAACGCTTGTCTTTTTTGTTGATTGACTCTCATGCTCTGACATCACTGTGATGTCATGGGAACCAAATCCCTTTATTGCTATATATGGAGAGGAGATCCCTGTGATGCCAGGGGAACCAAATCCCTTTTATGCCCATATATGGAGATATGGAGCTCCCTGTGATGCCAGGGGAATCAAATCACTTTTATGCCCATATATGGAGATCCCTGATGTCAGCCCTTTAGGGCTCTTCTATTGAGACATTTAGATTACATTGTGTCAAAGGTCATGTGTCACCGAGGCACAGGATCTGACACAGATTTTGACCTGTTGGTCAAGATTCAATTTATTCAACGGTAAAAATGTAAACCCAATCCGTGGGCAAGACAGGTTCTGTGGGCAAATTTGTATAGGACTGTACTATACTAGCATTTTTTATTTATTTGTTTTTTTCCTTTTTTTAAATTTACAGTTCAAAATTATTTTGAGAAACGATCAGTAATTTCAGTCCAGCAAAAGACAACGTTTAAACTACACAACAATATCGTAAGCAAAATCCCCGACGTTACGGACCGAATGCCAAATGGAACCACAGGTGAGCCATTGCCGTTCCATCCATTCTACAGTATATTTTCATATAGTTAACAGTAATGGTGTGTTTCTGTGGTCTTGGCCGTGTTGCTGCTTCTCACTCCACATCTCCTGAGGGACGGCTCACGTTACACATCTCTCCCATTCACAAACCACCGCGCGCCATAAATCACAGAGTCCATATTTCTGGAGATTCATTTTCACTCTCTCTTCCCTTTAAGTGTCTGTCTCTCTCTCTCTCTCTCTGATTATCGTTCTCTCCCCTTGCCTCCTCCCCTTTTCCCCTTGCGCTTCCCTGTTCAGAGTCTTCAGACTTTTATAGTCTGTGAATCACTACGGAACCATATTTATGACAATGTACAGGCCTGGGCTTTAGGCTGGCCATGTCCAGGTGTTTTCTAACTTTCTCCCAAACACATCATAGAGAAACAAGACAGAGAGACAGAAAACAGACAAGGGAAATAACCAGAGAAAGGACAGAGAACCGGAAAAATACATCTTTCCACAAGAGACTTATTCTCACAATAAGACTAGGACAGTTCCTCATACTGTATATTATGCCCTGTTCCTCAATGATTGTTATCATTGCTGCATTTACTTGCGATTATGGGATACACAAAAGATCACGGTCACCTAAACATAATAATAATAAATAAACTATATATTGATATAAATCTGATCCACATGGGCTCTCCCTAACCAATCAGCATGTCCTTAACCTAAACCTAAAACGCAGAAATGTACGGTCTGATCTAAAAGCCAATTAAAAGATGTCAAATTACGATATTCTTCTTTGAAAGAAGAGTCATCTGCACAGTCCGCTCTACTCTAGTCTACTTTAGTGTTTTGTATTTCCTTGTTGAGACAGATTGACTGACAGAGGGATCAAAATACTCTATGGTTAATTTCTAAACATAGTACTTTGTGGTAATACAAAGTCATATAGTCTAAACCAGTGGTTCTCAAGGTGGGGTCTGTGGACCTCCAGGGGTCCTTGAGGGAGTTCCAGGGGGTCCCCAGCTAAATGATAGTTAGGAACCAAATGGACCCTTATTGGGTACAGGTATGTACCTTAGAGTGTACAAAGAAACCCAGTTCCATTTGCCATTTGGTTCCATTTGTACACTCTGAGTTAAATTAACATTAATATAAAATGAATTGGGGTCCCAGAGATAGAAATGTGATTAAATGGGGGTCCGTATAGCCTAATGCATGCCAATGAATTCAAAAACTAATTCAATGATTTCATGAGTCATTTCATGAATAAAAGAAACTTCTAAGAAATGAGCTAAATTAGAAAACAAATGTTTAAGAAGTAGTGTAGCGTTGTGAGCTTGTAGATCTGCTGTTTTCACTATTGGGTCCTGGGCGAACGTTTAATTTCTCTTTTGGGTCACAAGCTAAAAAGTTTGGGAACCACTGCTCTATGATGAGCTGGCAGGGATGAGAAGAGCACATCCAGCCGACAAACCCATCGTTTCTCAACACAAGACTGTGTGACTTGTCAGTCCTTGGTGCCCGGACACATCAAGCTCCATAACCAAGCCCCATGTGCTCCATGTTTGGTACTTGGATTAATGATTCCTGTTTTACTGAGCATTTGGACTACTGGGACGTACACCTATAAAGAATAACTGCAGTAAATGTTTCACTGTTGATAGATTGTATATTTCCTCATTATATTCACTGCTCATTGACTGTACAACATATATTATCCAGATACCCATTTTACAGGCAGCGGACATTGTACATATTCAATCTCAGTATTGATATGATATATGATATGATATGATATGATATGATATAGTACTTTGATACTGAGTACTATTGATATCCACTGTGGATAAACTGTACTCTGTAAGCAATAATTTACATCCATTCATGGACGATAGATGTCATACTATTGGATTTCACATGATGCTTGATATGTATTAACAGTTCATCCATTATTGAATGACTAACTTTTATTCTCCTTATTCAATTATTATTGTACTCTTATTTTATATAACTCTCAGTCTGTCAGGTAGAAACCTCATGTGTCCAAAACTTTTCAGGATTCAAATTCAAAAACAGCGAAAGTAGCAGATCTACAAGTTCGAAAGCGACACGTTTCAAGCTTGCACAAAAAGTTAAAATATGGAGATAAGAGGTTTCTGCCTGACTCAACTCTTACCGGTTTCTATCCTGTGTTTCATGCTTAAAACGGGTACACATTATTGTGTAACATTATTTTATGCTTTAACTATTAAAAAATAGCAGATATACAAGCTCATATATCTGCTAGTTTTGAAAAATCGAGAAAATTAGAATTTTGACCCGATTCTATAAGTGTCTTTTGAATCCTTCTAAGATTTTTTGAAAAACCTATGTTTCTATGTCAGCAATCTGGCTAGCCATCGTCAAAGAAAAGGTCCTTTTCACTTAACTGGAGCTCAGTTGGTCTGTTCTTGAGAAACTACTATGTCAGTGGTTCTCAAACCTTTTCATGTGAAGGACCCCCAAAATGATATTTATTTGGCCACGGACCCCCATTCAACATATTTAGTTCCAGGGACCACCCAGAAGCAAAATTTGAGTAACAAACATTCACTTTGCACACATTTTTACGACTTTTTCAAAAATAGCAGATCTACAAGCTCGCAGCCGCTGTGAGCTTGTATATCTGCTATTTTTCACCGGTTAAAGCATTCAATAATTCTAGGCCTAAATGGTTTAAGGGTCCTTCCCACCAGGCAAGATAAAGATAAAAGATCTTTCTCAATTGAAGTGGATGGTAGCGTGTCCACTCCAGTGTGGACACAACCACCCACTTCAATAGAGAAAGATATTTTTGTATCTTTATCTTCATCTTGCCCGGTGGGAATGACCCTTTACTCCTGTTGTTGCCAACACCTGCATTTCCCCATGGGGATCAATAGTAAAGCTCTGTCTGCCATCCTGGCTCAAACAACCTGTCCCCAGGCCAGATCCACAGTGATAAAGCACTAATGAGCTTTCCCTGCCCTGCAGTGGAGTTGAAATGAAAACCACTGATTGAACTGGTCTTACCCTGAGGTGACATAACTGACATTCAGCCTTTCAGGAGGTGAACTTCAGCAATACATTCATCGCCTGTTTAACTAAATAGGACGCTGTTATAATATCAACCCTTATTAGAAGGTTAACAGAACACTACTACAGCTTCAGCCTATTCCTTTTGATCACATGTAACAATGACTAAGTGGATGTATGACTTGTAAAAATGTATGTGAGTGATCAAATAAACTAAGCTAAAACATGTACAAGATTATATATATTATATATATTTTTTCACCTCTTATTGTCCCTTGGTGGCATCATGCTGAGAACATTTGAGAAGAATTAAGCTATTAGGACTCCTGTCTTTGATTGGTCCAATCAGTTATTTTGCCTACTAGTGTGTGTGTGTGTGTGTGTGTGTGTGTGTGTGTGTGTGTGTGTGTGTGTGTGTGTGTGTGTGTGTGTGTGTGTGTGTGTGTGTGTGTGTGTGTGTCGTGGAGACTGTACACGCACGCGCGCGCACACACACACACACACACACACACACACACACACACACACACACAGAAGCTGACAGTCCATTCTACTGAGCACTGACTGCCTTATAATTGTTTGATGTGAATATTAATAACACTATAAGTTCTTCATTGATAACTTTCCCTTTGAGCTTGTTGATTCATGTTGTTTCTGTTATAGTTCTGAACTATTATAGTCCAAAACATTCGGTTTTGATTTGGAGTTAAAACATAGTTAAACATCAACATAGTATAGCCAAATAGAGCAATAATCAAACAAACAAACAAACAAACTACAAAAACTCCAACATGAAACAGAACCTTTTCGTGGTGGAGATGTGACTTGTGAGACAACTCATCCTAGAAAGCCTTTTTCACAGTATACAAACATAATAATATGGTATGCAGCAAAGCAAGTTTCTCAAACTTTCACACATTTCATGGTCTCCCCTTAACTCTGACAGTGTACAAATGGAACCAAATGGACCCTTTGTACACTGTCAGAGTTACAGACTTGTCTGGGTCAATTTAGACCCCCATAAAGGGACCCAACAGAGTCCCTGGAATCCACTTTGAGAAATACACGTCTAAAATCACAAGATCCGTGGAAAAAACAACAAGCAATCCGAACACTTTTTAACTTACTTTGTCACTGAGAGACGCCGTGGCCAGTCCCAGCACGAAAACAATCCAAAGGTTCCACATAGTTTTTCCTCCCAAAGTAAACAGTCGTCAAAGAAGTACAAAGAAGATGAATCTATAAAGTGAGATATGATGAAGAGATGGGAGTTGGATGTACAGTCAGGATGGCTCAGATCAGTGTGGATGATGATGTGTTGAGGAGAAGTGGTGTCAGTGTGAATGAGCTCATTCTCAGATGCATTGGTTTTCACACTGCAGCTGAGACAAGGGACCAGTGACGTCAGGTGACGACGTCATCACGCACGGTGCGTTCTGATTTAGGAGGAGGAGGAGGAGGAGGCAGAGAGGAGGAAAGACCATAAATAGGCATGTTGTAGTTCTGCTGGTTTTAATATAGAAAAGCATATTTTTTTCCCACACATATTTTCCCAAAACGAACTAACTAACTGTTCTAACTAACTTTTATATAGACCTATATATATTTATCAACCATATTTTCAGAAAATGTATCAATGGGTGGACAATGGACATGTTAATATGCTTCAACAGTAATGAAACCTAAAACATTGATACAAAGGAACTGTGTGATACTTGTACTTCTTATGGTATATGGTTCCCTATGAAAAATACTAAAAAAAAAACTAGAAACTAGAACTACTATAGGCCTACTGTACAATCATAATGTACATTTTCAGATTTGGTTTGAATTGTATTACTTTTATTTGTAACTGAAGCTGAGTAAACGTGATTTGGGACATGGCATTTAAGATTACTTCTACTCAAACCAAAGTGATTATTTTTCATGTGGGTTGTCAATGCAATCAGGAGAGCTCATTTATTATTATTTAAAAATGTAGCCTATAGTGATCCAGTCCAGATCCAATTTTGTATAAATTATCATTATTATCCTCAATGTCCGATTGCAGAATAGCTATGAGTTATGTAGGTTCATATGATTTGTAGGTTACCCTCCTGTATTTAATTTTGCTTTGGGACATCACATCACACACACACACACACACACACACACACACACACACACACACACACACACACACACACACACACACACACACACACACACACACACACACACACACACACACACACACACACACACACACACACACGCATGCACGCACACTACTGTTGTTGTCAAACCTCTACAACTTTGTAACAGACAGATTCCTGAAACATCTACATGTGAAATTGTGTGTTGGCTCCTCCCAGTGGAGAGAAACACAATTACACTAGAGTAGATTTGTATTGTTGTGATTCTCATGCAATGCTCACATGAACCACATACTGTAATATTTATGTCCATTTTCACAACTCTGCTGTATTTATACCAGTGGTTCTCAAAGTGGGGTTTGCGGACCCCCAGGGATCCTTTTGGGGGTTCCAGTGTGTCCTAAACAAAATGAATTAATATAACATCAAAGCTCAGATCTACAAGCTTAAAAAAGAGAGATTGGGGGTCCTTGACATGAAAGTGTATAAACTGTATAAAGTATAATATATACTTTGTAATTTAAGGTGTATCAAATGTATTGTGTCACCTTATGTACCCACAAGGGACCTGTCTTTTGGTACAGTATGTAAACTATTCAGGAATATTTGTCAAATCATTCATTTGATCATGGATGATTATTCTGAACCAAATCAATGTTTGTCTGCTTTGGAAGGACAGGATACATTGGACGACATGGTTAACCACTGTCCATTATATTGGGCATGTTATTATGGTGAACATCGTCACAAAAATGTCACAAAATATGGGTCAACCGGAATCTTTTGACATTTTTGAATAGGGATTAAGTGCTTGTCACAATGCTTTAGAGAGATTTCAGAAAGACGTTGTCATTAGAATAATATAATTTTAATATTATATGGATTTACAATGGACAAACAGTTAAACTCATCTATTGGCATAAACACATTTCACAGGCCACAATGTCAGGGAACAACTGTAAATTACCCTCACAATACAGCAGAAGATGCTTGGGATGCAATGGTATATCATGAATTTAACCATGTTTTCCAGGGAATTTATAGTGACACCGTGGTATTTTGGTAGATACTAGTCTGTACCATACCGTGAAATGTCATACCGTTACATCCCGATGTTAAACATACAGTACATTGTCAATAGTTTAATTTAATCAATAATTTATTTTACAAATTGTTACCGTTTTCAGATTAAATCAGGAGTCACAGGAAGAAACACACAAAGCTAATATTTATGCTGTCAACATAACCTGCATTAGGCTATAACAAATGGTTGCATATTTCAGTGGTTCCCAAACCTTTCTGGATCAGATTTGTTGGACGTCATAAGATCACTTGGTTGATATTGTATTTCACATAATAATATGCAAGTTTAACTTGTCTCACAGTAGTCAATGACAACACAATGTTTTCACCTATACACAGTTAAAAAGCACCGATGACGCTGTACTTAGAAGATGCTGTGACTCGACAAACACAAACTAAAAGTGAAGCAAACTAAAGAACACAGACACGCAGGAGAGGATTGCACATTGCAGGATGGCAGTATCATTCTGTCAGTCTAAGGACAGAAAAGCAGGCTTGTGACAAGAAGATGACCACAAGTTCAAGTCCCCAGGGCCCAGACTGGATAAAGAGAACGTCAGGTTAGTCAGCATGTCAGCATGCCCTTGAGCAAGGCACTACTAGGGCTGTCACAATTATTACATAATCGTCTAATCGTCATTATTTGACATAATCGCGATTATTTTTCATAATCGTCATAATCGTTTCCATGTTGAAAAACGTTCATGTATTTAAAAAAAAGTCAAAAATAGTGGAAATAGCCGATTTACAAGCTCAGTAGATCGGCTATTTCCACTATGAGCTTGTAGATCGGCTATTTATAGATCGGCTATTTCCACTATCAATGTTCTTTTTTAAGTATAAAGTTGTCAAATATGTCAGTATTTCTTTGTATATTAAGGTTATGTGTCATATCTGCCATGTGCAACTTAAAAGCCTAAAAGCCAAACAGAAATGTAATTGTCATTGACAAAAACACAATTAAATCGTTAATCGAAATTATTTGAGGGACAAATAATCGTCATGTAAAATGTCATAATCGTGACAGCCCTAGGCACTACCTAGCATTGCTCCAGTGAATGTGCTCCCATTAGCCAACAGCAGTACAAGCCTGGGGTTGTACTGGAAAGCCACAAAAAGTTGAAATGCATCATTGAAACGAACCGTTCTGGTTCACACATTTTGCTTTTGAAGATGTATGTTTGCTTTGGAAGAGAGAATACATTTTTAGTACTTTATTCACATTCAAAAAAACATATTTGTATGTTTGTAAGACTGTCGGGATGTTATCAGTGCGATACAGTATATCCAGATTGCATCAAATGAAAAGATGGCACATTCAAAAAGATGAATGTTTTTCCTAGCATAACATCAGATATCTTCATAAACAAACACAGTAGTTTTCCTTCTGTATTTTGGAAATTCATAGAACGTAAACACTGGTAGCAATGCTTGATACTGACCCCTGATCTAGCACTGTGTTAGAGGCATTCATCTCTAAATAAATAAACTGTAATGTCTGATGTTTGAGGTATATTGCGTTTCATTGTTATGCCACTCATGGTTTAGTGGTGTCACGGGTGAGCCAGACACACAGCACAGAATGTTTTCCTGACATATTGCATTTAAGCAGATTAACCCTGGTGTCCCTATTTTGAGCATGCCACTGTAGGTGACAAAATGTTTAAAACTTTCCAAAATAGAAAATAGCAGGTCTCCAAGCTTGAAGCGTATTGCATCGCAACACTTTGTGAGCTTGTAGATCGGCTATTTTCACTATCCGTTGTACAACAAAGTATTACAGTATGTGCTGTGACCTGCTCAAATGTCAGTGTGCCGACACTGCTACTGTACTTCCGAATGGTGTCTGTACCTGTCAGTGTAGTGGTATAACACGTTTAACGGCCAACATACACCCGATGGCCAAGCGAATCTGCCTGTTGTCCTCTTCTGTCTCTGTCTCTGTTTGTCCTGTGTTGTCTGGCTCAAGAGAGAGAACAGTGATGTTTTTAACCTATTAGCGTCCCTGAAAAAGTGATCAGAATTGTGAACAGAACAACTCTGATCACCTGTGGGTCATCCCTTACGTTTTTTTTTCCTCTGAGCGTCAATGAAGTGGCAGGAGTAAAACAAGTCCTCCCCGGCTGCGTAGGCCAGTCTGGAGGTCCAGGGTGATATATGGAGTTGTGGGGAGATTTAAGGAGTCCTCCCAGAGTAGAGTTCAGTCATCATCTGACCCCTGTCTTGACTTCTGGTGACTTTAAATTCCTCTTCCAAACAGGAGGGATCTGTGATCATAACAAAGACAAATATTATTAAAAAACATACAAGAACAGAGAGGGTGATACCAAATGCAATGTAACCAGAATAGGGACACTAGGGCTCAAGTGGTTACCTGAGGTGGTATGGAGGGTTCTAGGTTTCAAGTGGTTTACCTGAGGTGGTATGGAGGGTTCTAGGTTTCAAGTGGTTACCTGAGGTGGTATGGAGGGTTCTAGGTTACCTGAGGTGGTATGGAGGGTTCTAAGTTTACCTGAGGTGGTATGGAGGGTTCTAGGTTTCACGTGGTTACCTGAGGTGGTATGGAGGGTTCTAGGTTTCAAGTGGTTACCTGAGGTGGTATGGAGGGTTCTAGGTTTCAAGTGGTTACCTGAGGTGGTATGGAGGGTTCTAGGTTTCAAGTGGTTACCTGAGGTGGTATGGAGGGTTCTAGGTTTCAAGTGGTTACCTGAGGTGGTATGGAGGGTTCTAAGTTTACCTGAGGTGGTATGGAGGGTTCTAGGTTTCAAGTGGTTACCTGAGGTGGTATGGAGGGTTCTAGGTTTCAAGTGGTTACCTGAGGTGGTATGGAGGGTTCTAGGTTTCAAGTGGTTACCTGAGGTGGTATGGAGGGTTCTAAGTTTACCTGAGGTGGTATGGAGGGTTCTAGGTTTCAAGTGGTTACCTGAGGTGGTATGGAGGGTTCTAGGTTTCAAGTGGTTACCTGAGGTGGTATGGAGGGTTCTAGGTTTACCTGAGGTGGTATGGAGGGTTCTAGGTTTACCTGAGGTGGTATGGAGGGTTCTAGGTTTCGTCCGAGGAAGGACAGCAGTCGTCTCCATATGAGTCCACTGCCCAGGAACATGAATCCAGTCACCAACCAGAACACACGCGGGTCCTAGTAACACACGCGCACATGCATGCACACGCACACACACACACACACACACACACACACACACACACACACACACACACACACACACACACACACACACACACACACACACACACACACACACACACACACAGGTCTCAGTTACATGTTGCAACGGGTAGTATATCACAGGTTGCAACCGGTAGCATGTTCTTGAACCTCGAGATGAACCCCTGGTATCAGTGCTTGGTATCATGTGATGGATTGGTCACAGGTCAAATGTCAAAGGCCTGAGCACTGTGACAGAATCACCACTATACATGTATGAGAGACAAACTGAATCAATAAAATGTATTACTGTTGTGCCTGAATCCATACCATAATATGAATTCCCTCAGCCTTCTAAACCCCTGATTGGACCTTCACCAGGAAGTGACCTCACCTCCTCAAACGACGACTGCAGGTTCATTCCGAAGGCCACGCCCATCAGACCAAATAAGGAGAGGGAGAAGGTTCCCATGGTGAGCTGGAGATTGAGACGCATCATCACGTTCCGGTGACTACAGGGAGATAGAGAAATACAGTATATGATAACTACAGTAGTTAACTATCTGTGAAGGACTAGGGCTGTCACGATTATGACATTTTACATGACGATTAATTGTGGTGTGGTGTGTGTGTGTGTACCTGTCCAGATTGATAAAGATGACACTCTCAGAGTCGTCGATCAGTCCTCTGAGTTCTCTGGTGTCGTCAGCCAGCTCCTGAGCCTGTGTGGGACCAGTTCACATCACACAGTCAGTAAGTCATCAGCATATGTTGTCAGCTAGTAACACTAGCACACCTGAATGCACACGAACACTTAACACGGCAGCCGTTAAGTGGTCAGATGGGTGGCCCACGTGCATACAGAGTATGTTTATGCAGTGATTATGTTGCGGCTTGGATCAATGGGACAAACTTATTTACGTTTCCATTTATCGGTATCACAATTACAAATGTCTTTTTTCAAGATTTCAAAGAAAACATACATTTCTTTAAAAAATATTATATTATCATTTAAAATCATAGTGTTTTGCAAATTATTTCGAGGCAGACTTGTAATAATATATTCACGGCCCACCGGCTGGCCCCACCTCACAGGTTGGAGATCGCTGCATTAAAGTACACAAGCACAAGCACACTCACACATGTGTACACAGGTACATATGCAGATCATGCACACATGCATGTGTTTGCACATCAGTGGTCCCGAATTAATAATTCGGTTCTGGCATTAAACTGTGTGAGTAAGCCTTGTCGAGCCATGTGGCTCATAGGGCAGGAGGAGCCTATCTGCTGTTTCTGTAGCATGAGGCAGCTTGATGTACAAGCACACCCACTGGACATGACGCTAGTATGTCGCAGAGACCAACCCCCAATCCCACCCTTGATGCAGAGTGCCAGACAGGGAGGCACTGGGTCCCATTTTTAGAGTCTTTGGTATGACCCGGCTGGGGATGGAACCCCGACCTCCCAGTCTCCGGGCAGACATTCTTAACCACAATAGGCCACTGAGCTGCTATAAACTTAACCTGTGTGCCAAAGCAAATTCCTTGTGCGGTGTTAAACGATGACCAAATAGTTCTTGTTCTGATGCGCTCACATTACAGATACAGCTCAGCTTGATGACTTCATCTTATCTCATGTGACAGTGGTTTTAAAAGTGGGGTCCAAGGTTCAAGGTTAAGGGTTAGGGTTCCTTGGGGGTTCTAAAAGTTATTATAGGGAGAGAATGGGTGGTTTTGCTTTCTAGCAGAATAGAGACTGCTATCATTTATTATATCGTCACTGTCTGGCAGAAACCTTTTGTCTCCACGTTTCAAATTTGCTATTTTTTTTTCATGAATTAAAGCCCTGCCTCATCATAATAAGATGATGCACAAAACTATTGAAAATAGCAGATCTACAACCAGGGGTTGACACTAACGCCTGTCCGACTGCCCGGGGCAGGTAAATAATATGGTCGGGCAGGTGAAGTTTGCTACCAGGTTGCCCGACCAGGCAAGTGCCCATTTTGAGTAACATAATATAAGATATGTTTCGTTAGCCTACTTGAACGCTGAATGGGGCTATATTAGACTAGTGTTCCGCCTCTCTCTCTCGCTCGATCGCTCTCTCTCTCTCCCCCAGGCCATGACCCGAGGGCAAGTAGAACATGACCTGTACTTGCCCGACGGGCAAGTGCCTCTGAGACCTTAGTGTCAACCCCTGTACAACGCCTCGCAGTGCGAGGCGTTGTGTGCTTGTAGATTGGCTATTTTCACTATTTTAAAACTTTTCTTTTATGATAAATAAAACACGTTTAGGACATATAGGTTTTCCACCTGACAATAGCGATATGAATGATCATGTGCCATGTTTTGTCCTATAGGATCAGACTTCCGTTTCACATTAGAGTTTTTGTGATGTGCTGTTTCTTTGTGTTAGTGTTCAGTTTTCTTTGTTTTGAGTGTTTATTGTGTTGTTGTTTTGGACAATTGTGAGGATATTGAAGATTTTCTGTTTGTCTATTATCTTTGGGGCAATATCTATACTGTTGTTTTCCTCTGCTTGTCAAAGAAATATAAAATAAATATATAATTAGAAGAAAAAAATAAAGAAAACAAAGAAGAACGTGATGTTTGGTCAGACCAAACGTACCTGCATGTAATAATTCTCTAGAAGCAGCTCCATCTCCTCAGCATGGTCAATGCCCAGACTGCTCTCTTCACTAGAAACACGCACGCACGCACGCACGCACACGCACACGCACACACACACACACACACACACACACACACACACACACACACACACACACACACAGTTTTGTACTACTCAGTAGGGAATAGATAGGAAAATAGATTCACTTCCCAAAGTTGTGGCTAAAACCACAACGACCTCTACTGGCAAAAAGCAAGACTGCAGTAAAATCTGGTAGATAAGTGGTTCTGAAACCTTTTTAATTTTGAGGATCCCCACAACACTAGATTGCAGTACATTGTAGTATAAATAGAAGGCCAATTGGTGGAGACCTTTAAATAGGAGACAGCAAAACATTGGAAACTAATTTAGGGCTGTCAGTCGATTAAAGATTTTAATCCCATTAATCGCATGATTGTCCATAGTTAATCGCACGATTAATCGCAATTAATCGCATATTTTGTATTTGTTCTAAATCTACCTAAAACTGATATTAATACTCATATCAACATGGGAGTAGACAAATAGCAATCACTAAACCCCAACATCCCTATTCTAAGGGGATATTCACCAAATGTAGCAGATTTGCAAGCTCATTACAAGATGCTACAAGATCTTGTAGATCGGCTATTTTTGGTGAAGAGAGTTGGTGTATAAATATAACTCAAGTACAGTGCAACTCGGGTGTTTTACAAAGCAAGCATGAGGCATTAGAGGGTCTAAATTGGTTTAACTGAAGTAATATTGATACATTCTAAATATTATCAAAATATTCTGAGGCACCCTGGACTGGTGTTATTGGGCACCCTAGTGCACTATGAGAAACCCAGCTGTTATGTAGAGAGTACTGATGGCTTGTTGGAGATGTGTGGCACACAAGCCACAGTCAGCCAGACCTGCCGGATTTCAGCCGGAGTTGGGCCAGAACAGCCGGATGTGGGCCATAACAGCCGGATTTGGGCCAAACCTGTTTGCTATGTGGGTTCTCTGGCCGTTGTTGCATGCATTTGGTGGTCACTGTTAGTGTGTTGGTGCGGGGGTCTGGGGGGCACTGTATAACGAACGTAGGCTAGTAGGCTACTATGTGCTCGTGTACAGTACAAGTTGGAGCGCTCCTGTTCTTGGGAGCTTGTGTGTCTGGGGCTTGCGCTGTCTGCAGATGTGCCGTTTCAACGCTTCGGTATTTGATGCGAGCATAGGATGCGAGTTGTCAGCGCATTCGCTTCCTCACTCTCTATACTACAGAGCGCACCGAGGCTCAAACATCAGCTGCTTTAATCGCAAGTTAAAAAAATTAGTGGCATTAAAAGGATTGTGAGTTAACTAGTTAATAGCGCACTAAATTTGACAGGTATAGAAACTATACATCAGATTTGATTGTACATGTTTCAGAATTTGTGGTGAAATGTTCCTACAGTATTATAAGGAATGAACTGAAGATTGAATGAAGAATAAAGATTGAATGATTCATGTGTATTTAGGTATTTGGGAAACATGGCAAAGAGTGCTTGTGAAACAGGATGTGCTGGTAATGGTAGAATATAATATGATTTACTGCAGGGTGTGCTTGTGTAACTGGAAGGGAGTGATTTATAATGTGGAATGGGGAACACTCAAAGACCTTTATTGAGAAATTCTATTGCATCCATTTCAGTAGACAAAAGATCCATGTCAGATTTAAATGATATGAATGATACAGTCATCATATCTCATAAAACCCCAAGTTGTTATTTGTATAACTTCAGAAACGGTACAACACCCTTTTTTCCCTCACTGTCGTGGGGTGAGTTTAATATTTCACAGATTCCATGCAAGTTGCAACCTTGATAAGGTGATGGCACACTTATCTTCGCCAGTTATTTTTACACAGGTTATTTTTCAAGTTTTCTTATATACTGTACATTGAGGTCATACTCATCCTTGGTCTTATACTTTTTTCCCTCCACATAAAATGTCTTCAGAGAAAACAGAATGTTCACATATTATGACATGTCTAGAATAGGGACACTAGGGTTCATGTGGTTGAAATGCCATTTTGAGTTTGAAGAACGTATAGGAGCATTGTTGGCGGACTGCAATCCCTACTCTTTAGTAAGAGCAGTGATGTAAAAGTGTGTGTGTGTGTGTGTGTGTGTGTGTGTGTGTGTGTGTGTGTGTGTGTGTGTGTGTGTGTGTGTGTGTGTGTGTGTGTGTGTGTGTGTGTGTGTGTGTGTGCGTGCGTGCGTGCGTGCGTGCGTGCGTGTTACATACAACACTCTGGGATCCGTCCACTTGGTGAGGCAGAGCTCTTCAATGATCTCCTCTTCGTCCATAATCTTCAACAAGGAATCCTTGAACACCTTGATGTCTGTTTCCAACTCTGATAAACTGATGGAGAGAGAGAGAGAGAGAGAGAGAGAGAGAGAGAGAGAGAGAGAGAGAGAGAGAGAAAGAGAGAGAGAGATGGAGGGAGGGAGAGAGATTTTTCCTTTTTCTTGTTTTTTCTTTTTCATTCTGTACTGTAGCACTTTTGATTTTATTTTTCAAATGTAATGTGCAAAACAAATAAAATCTATTATTATTATTATTATCATTATTAGATGCAGATGCTCTTATCAATGACTAACAAAAAGACACCAACAGTAGTTTATGTAAGTGTCTGGAAAAGGGCTGTGTATGTATCATGTCTCCGCCATGCGGGATTGGCGAAACACGGCTCGCAAACTTTGGAAGTCAATCATAGCCAATAGAAATGGAATATGATACATCACACGATAACAACATGAGTTGTGGACATAATCTGTTGGAGCAGTAGCAAAAATTGAGTTTAGCAAAAAGATCACAAAGTGATAATGTGTACCAATTGGTGCAAAATCCTAGAAAAAAAGTGTGTTTTGCTAAAAAAAAAGAACTCAGAGAAAACAATGAGTAAAATGTTTCTGTGTTGTTTAGGGGACGCATCCTTAACTGTGTAAATGGCCACAGTGTGTGTGTGTGTGTGTGTGTGTGTGTGTGTGTGTGTGTGTGTGTGTGTGTGTGTGTGTGTTACCTCTTACTGTTCTGCAACAGTACATGTAGTTTACTCCTATCAGCAGACAGCAGTTTAGGATCCACCAGTGACTCCAGTGTGTCCAGTATGACTGGGTGGACTTCATTCAGTCTGGTTTGGAGAGTGTTCACCTACACAGGAGCGTAGCGTTTATTACGACGTTCGATAGTTCAACATCACATTCGTCCGACGCTGGTGAATGCTAAACTGGTGAAATGCTAACCTGCCGATGATGGTGAATGCTAACCTGGTGAATGCTACTATGCCTAAACCTAACTCTAACCTCAGTAAAACTATGCCTAAACCTAACCCTAACCTCAGTAAAACTATGCCTAAACCTAACCCTAACCCTTAGTTGGACTAATGGGACATCGAAATATCGAGATTCCACCCACCTACAGTTTATCCTCAATTCAATAGTCATAAAGCTTACTCTCGTGCTTGCACTCACTCCATCTCTCATGTGCGTGCGACACACACACACACACACACACACACACACACACACACACACACACACACACACACACACACACACACACACACACACACACACACACACACACACACACACACACACACACACACACTCTTACCCTATGCTGCAGGATAGCTTCCATGGCTCTGAACTCAAAGGGCAGGGAGTGAGTCTGCGAGGCCAGCTGCGGGCCCAGTTCAAACACCAACCAGCGTTCCAGACCCAGCCCGCGGAAGTCGAACACCAACACGCTGTGAGGCGTCACCACCGCCTTCAGAGTCTGGTCACAGACATAGAGACGGGATGGGAGAAGTAGAAAGAGGAGTACAGAAAGGAGGAGAAATCAAGTCATATTATTTCACAGAGTTACAGAACCGTAAGAGTCGATTTGGACCCCAACTATCAATCAGTTTAGCTGGGGTCCCCTGGAACCTCCTCAAGGACCACTAACTCCATGCTGAGAACCAGCTTCATGTGCAAATGTGAATATGCAACATATTTTAATATGTCTGCCAACATAGTGGAAAATGTAAAAAAAAAAAAAAAAAAAAAGTACTCCTTTGATTGAATGTGGGCCACACAGCCAACTTTGATCAGTAAATATTTGAGGAAAGAGCTCAGATCAAAGAAAAACTGACAGTCATGACATCAAGGACTTAGATCCACGTTTTAAACAAGCCAAAACTAGGGTTTGTTTTCACAAACAAGAGCTCTACTGTACATCCAATACAATTTGACCAATATGAAGTCTCAAACCTTCAGAGCAAATTAGACGATTGGATTTTGTTGCCTTGGGATGTAATAACAAATATTGGTGAGATACCTTCAATAGCGGCCTGGATATTTTCTTGCTGTTGCGACACTGGAATAGTTAAGCCCTGTGCCACATTAAGCCCTGTCCCACCGCTGGCGCTGATCATATTAGTTCAAATTTAAAGACCCACCTTGACCAATGATTTATTATGGCTTACATGTTATCATCTGCATCGATAGGAAAGCACTTTGGGTCAACTCTTGTTGTTAATGTGCTATATAAATAACGGTGACTTAACTGGACACTGTGTATTCAAGCAGTAACCTTTGGCTTAATGTGGAACACATAGCTAACTTTGATCAGTAAATATTTCAACCGGTGCAGATATACGGCTTACACATAAAGCTCTTCTTTGCATGTTCTGTTCATTCAGCAAAGGACTTTACCAAATGAAACATAAGACCACAGACCTCCTCTGGTAACGTACAGACATGGTTTTAGTTGAGTTTCATCATACTGCATTCTCTCTCTAAACAAAAAGGTAGCTCAATGGATAAATTAGCTTTTTCCATTCTTGTCAGATAGATAGATAGATAGATACCTTTATTATCCCAAGGGGGAAAGAATCAGTCGCACGGAGGCAGCACAGCAGTATAAGCATATTTACAAAGTTACAGAGAAGTATGAAAATAATTAAAAACAAATAGTGTAGAGTAAAGAGCAAGGTACATCAAAGAAAGGGAACGAAGAATATATAGATAGTGTCAAAAACAGTCACTGCTCATAAGTGAAACAGCCATACTTAAAAAAAGAGCAAAATAGCAATACTTAAGCACAACTATCAATACAGTGCCAAAACAGTCTGTCCATAACAGTCAAGAGCTAAACAATACTTTCATATTATCTTCTTATTTAATTTGTTTCAATCTTTGCATCAAAGTGATTTATATTGCGCCACTTACCCTGATCTATTGATATTGTTTGTGATGTTTATGCACATTTAAAATAAAACGTACATTAAATTAAGTCAATAAAATTCTAATTGCAGGATGACTATGAAGCTGCTCTCTCTCTGTCTACTGATTGGTTTATTCCACTCCTCCTGGGCTAAGAAAGACAAATGCCACGGCATCAACATCTCGTCCTGCTCAGAGTGCATCCAGAGAGAACCAGCGTGTGCTTGGTGCCATGACCGTTCCCGTAAAACCATACATACACGTTGTCATACACCAGAGAGGCTGCTGAAGGTTGGCTGTGCTGAAGAACACATCTACAACCCTCAGGGCAGTGTGCAGGTGGTCAGAAATAACAGCAGGTAAGCAGACTGACTTCAGGTCTTAATATAGTATTCATTTTTACATTTACAATTATAAATATATTACCACAATAAATGTATAGGGCCACCAGGAGGCAGACTTATGTAAAACTTCATAAGTTATTAAAAAAGAAGGATCTGTCCGATTTGTCATATTCCATCCTAATTGGCTAACATTGGCTTCCAAAGTTTGCAGGATTGGTCTGTTTTGAACAAAATGCATGATCAAATCTTGAACGCAGCATGCGATTTCCCTGATATTTTGGCACGCACACTCCCACTAGGTCAAGGAACAAATGGCACACTTTTTAAGATTTGTTTTTGGGCTTTTTGCCTTTGTTAGATAGGTCAGTAGACTGAGAAGGGAAATGGGGGGGAGAGATGGGGAGTGACATGCGGCAAAGGTCGTCCGGATCTGGAATCGAACCGGTGACGCCGCCAGGCATCCATGCCTATGTGGCAATGCCTAAGTGGTATGCGCCTGGACCAGTAGGCCAGCGGGTGCCCCCAAATGGCACCCTTTTCACATTGGCCTGTTAAAGTGGCAGCAGCAGGTCGACTTTTGCTAAATGCCTCAAATCGTGCACGCAGAGTCAGATTACTGTGAAAAGAGGAAGAATGGCACCCTTTTCACATTAGCCACCAGGAGGCCACAATAACCTACCTGACCTGGCGGAAACCAAGTGGACGGAAGAGCACTACTTTTAGTTATTTTTCTATTTTTAACTATTTGAGGTGGACTTGGTTATTTCTACATATAGGACCCTATTTTAACCAGGGAAATTTGCACCATGGCAAATTGAGCCTGAACTTGGGAGGCCATACTCTAGTCTATCTTATAGTTTTTAAAGTATAAAAAAGGTGTGATAAACCTTAGTTTGATGCTAGAACAGTGACCTAGTCGCTAGTCGCTCAACCAGAGAGCATGGGGATGAATTCTGCGACTTGTAATCACACGCAGCAAAATAAGGTTTAAAAGCAGTTAACATGATCAGATTTCAATATTTAAAGGTCTTTTGAGTATCATCTCATTTAACATGATCCCATCCACTGTTCATCCTGCTTCAAAGGGCTGAAAAATCAGAAGCCTTCCTGCAGCCCCAGGAGGTAAACATCACTCTGAGGCCTGGAGCACCACAGTCCTTCAATCTAACCGTCTTCTTACCTGAAGATCAGCTGACCTCACAACTGACCATGGACTTTGAACCCCTTCCAGCAGGAATCCACATTACATATGCCACCATCTCCACCCAAAACCCCCTGCTTATACAGGTCAGAACCTCACATACACCACCCTCTCTCCACCCAACACCCCCTGGTTATACAGGTCAGAACATCACATACACCACCCTCTCTCCACCCAAAACCCCCTGCTTATACAGGTCAGAACCTCACATACACCACCCTCTCTCCACCCAAAACCCCATGGTTATACAGGTCAGAACTCAGAATAGGGTAATGGTGTTGTAGACAGGGGTGGGCAGTTACCACTGATACCGCTATAAGTGATCAAATGTATTATTTATCAAAGAATCAATGAGATCAACTTGGGTTGTTTGTCTGAAAATACCAATAATAATTTCGATAGTAGCCTATAATATTGTAAAAAAAAAAAGGAAAATCTAATAATCAGAAAGGAAACCTCTTTTGTATTTTTATCCAAATCTTATTGTTGGATGTAAATGTTGTTCTCCAAGTTTGTGTTTTTGTTCACCAACATTGATCATTTGCACTGCATTTCATGATTTGAGTACCCCATTTTTACCCCATGGTCTCCACTAGGAAGTAGGGATCCTTAATAAACAATAAAGTGAATGTTAATTGCTGTAGGTGGACGTGGAGCTGACCCAGTGTCCCGGTGAGAAGAAGAACCAGAACAGCACGGTCCACATGACACCCAGAGACTCCACGCTGACTCTGGATCTACACCTGACACTGGAATGTCAGTAGTAGGACTGTTTTAAGTATACAAATATCACAGCCAAATTCAGGGTCTTTGACACGAAAATGGAAGGAACCAAATTGGGAATGGGACATTTTTAGAATATAGGTTTAACTTTAAGTTCTGCTGCCTTCAACTATTCAACTATATTTGCTATTTCAATCATTGTCTCTGCCAGGCCGAAAGGCATGGCCAAGAATATGTTTTCGTCCCTGTCCGTCCGTCCGCATGTCCTTCAGTCTGTGGACAGCTAATCTCCGGCACCATTGGCACCTAGGCAGCGAAACTGTGCAAGCACATTCCCTGATCAGTGTAAAACTTTGTATGCGCACTCCAGGCCAAGGAAAAACCTTTTCCCTGCATTTTTCACATTGTATATAGCCTTTTATAGCACCACAAGGAGTCCGACCGACTCAGAGAGCGCTGCTTCTAGTTTCTTATGTTATTGTTCTTCCAATGCAATCACAGGTTCATGTGACTGCGCAAGCAAGCACGTGGAGAACAGTTCTGTGTGCAACGGACGAGGGGCTGCTGTGTGCGGAGGGTGTGAATGCAACCCGCCGTATTTCGGAGATCACTGCGAGAGGCAGCCGAGGCAGCCTCGCGTTGAGGAGCATTCTTCCCCGAGTGAAGAAGACGACAGATGCAGATTTGGTCCAGACAGCGCCGTGTGCAGCGGGAACGGCGTTTGCGTGGAGGGTGTGTGTGAATGCAACAGACGAGAGAACCCAGAAGCGCGCTACAGTGGACAGTACTGTGAGTGCAGCAACTTTGACTGTCCAACCACCGGGTGGAACAGGTGGAATATGAGGTGAGTTGTCTGGAACCAAAAGCGGGTTAGGATGAAAGGCCTGTCACGATTGAAACATTTTAATAGACGATCAATTGTCGCTCAAATAATCGCTATTAATGATTTAAAGCAGAAATAAGCAGTTTTCTGCTGACATAAGCAGGAATCATGCAATTGCTTATTTTATTTTATTATTTCTTTTTATATTCAGGCGGCTAACAATGCTCTCTAAGAAAATCTAGTCTCTGTGGTGCTTCTAGGAGCCGCAGTCTGCCTCCAAAACTATTATTTTATCTGTAAGAAGCTCTGTCACTAGCAGCTCATTGGTGCATGAACCAGCCGTCTTAAAGGATTGACAGACAGGTCAACCAATCTGAACAAGAACAAGAGGCAGTCCTGATTGGTCTGTTATTTTGGATGGGCACCAAGTTTAATCGACCATATGACAGAACTTCTCACAGATAAAAAATAATAGTTTTGGAGGCAGATTGTAGCCCCAGGAAGTGTCTCACACACACACAACATTTCTTTAGGAAGCATTGTTAGCCGCCTGAATAAAATAAAATTAAAATACATTTTTAAAATAATCAATTGCATGATTCCTGCTTACGTCAGCAGAAAACTGCTTATTTCTGCTTTAAAGCAAGGGTCTTCAACAGGGGGTCCTCAGAGATACTACAGGAACAAATGAACAACTTGGACCCTCACATCCCTATACTCTGAGGAGAACTTTAGCCAAAAATAGCAGATCTACAAGCTTCGCACAGCGAGGCGTTGAGAGCTTGTAGATCGGCTATTTTTGGCAAATAGGTTTGGTGTAGAGGTAAAAAAAAGAGCAGACCAAGTACAGAGTGAAAGATCAAGTTTACTAAGTATCGACAATTTAAAGCTATACTGTGTAAGTTGCTCAACTAGTGGTCAGTAGCAGTAGAGCAAACCGCGGTCGCGTCTGCTTTTTTCGGCTGTTTTTCGCCGTGGACCGGGCATTCAGACCACCGCGTCCGCCTCGCCTCGCCGAGACCTATCCATAGAGGTCTTTCGTGTCCCTCTACGAGCCTCAGTTGGGGAGTTACATGCTAGACTCCTAGCCCAGTGTAAACACTGCAGTGTACTTCCTGAAGAGCTCAGCAGTGTATGATCTGGGCTTTGATTGGCCGGTAGGGAGACACGTGTACAGAATGATGCATATGACATCATTTTGCCGGGAAAAACAGCCCCGGTCACGGCCACCAGGGCTCAGTAGAACACATATAAAGAAAAGGCTTTGGGAGCTGAAATGAACAGAGTGGGGGTTCTAAAACGTTAGCGATTTAATAGTTAGGACAATTTTAAGATATGTTTTATAAAAAAAGTTACATAGTATAACTTTAAGATTTTAAGTGGTTAAGTGTCAAACAAGTCTATGAATCTATCTATGAAATCGATGAGAGTCCCTTCTTCATCTCTCTCTCAGCTAAGGGGTCCTTGGAATGAAAACGTTGAAGACCCCTGATTTAAAGGACAACTTCTTTTTTTTACATCAAGGGTTCATGTTTTAGATAGTACTTAGAGCAATGAATTAATATCCTATTAATAATTGAGTACCTGAGACAGTCTAAGTCCATATTTTAAAATTTGAATATAGATATTTCTTTTCATTTACCAGACTGTAAACCAAAAACTTTTTAATCTGTTAAATTCTTAATGCACTCCCCCCTCATTTTGTTGAATTAGATTTTTTTTACTTAACTCATATATATTAGGAATTATGAGACACAATACACAATACTTATGGAAAGTGGGAAAAAACAGTATATCTCCAACAGTTTGTGGAACAACAGTATAAGTCCGTACAAGCAATATTCAGCAGACAAAGGGAGCAGATAACATTAAAACAGACAACTGAACAAAATGAGGGGGGAGTGCATTAACAATTTAACAGATTAAAAATGACTAGTTTGTGGTTTACTGTCTGGTAAATCAAAAAATATCTACGTTAAAAAGGTTATGTGGGGGCCACGGCGACTGCGAGTGTGGCCAATGCCATTGTCATCACAACTGGACTGGTGAGGACTGCTCATGCTCCCTGGACCCCTCTGGCTGCATGGCATCCAATGGGCTGGTGTGCTCTGGGAGAGGGAGTTGTGTGTGTGGCGGGTGCCGGTGTACCGACCCTAAGTGGCAAGGATACACCTGTGAGGAGTGCCCTACCTGTCCAGGACTGTGTGTGCAGCACAGTGAATGTGTGGAGTGCCGGGCATACGGCACAGGGAGCATGGCAAGCAGGTAAGTGCTGGATGCACATCATTATCATTAAGAGTAGATCAGGGGTAGGCAACCTTAGGCACAGGTGCCAACATTGGCAGAGGGAAGGGTGATCACTGGCACACTGGCAGAAATGTGAGAGAGGATTGTTATTTTAAAATCAAATATTGTTTTAAACACGGTCAATTACATTATTAAGTCACCCAATTTGGAGCAAATTACATCCTGCACATAATTCTACATTCATTACAATTCTGAACTTTGACTGGGGAGGGAGTCAGGAGATAGGTGGTTCTAATGATCGTTACAACAATGTCCTGACTCCTGACAATCAACATATGCCAGAATTTTGATGGGGTGTCATTTAAATGAATGTTTTTTAGATAATAGGCCTGCAGGGCAATTAACCAAAATATCGATTTAATATAGAATATATCGAGACATTTAGAACCAATATAGGGCATAGCAGCGGCGGCCATTGTGTGGTTCCACAAACGGAAAGGCCAATAACTTTTTTCCATAGATATATTCCAAAATCAGTGTGTTTTGACTCGGAAGCTTTCAGCTTTCAGGAAGAAACCAAAAATACACAGGGAAGAAACATTTGCACAGCAAACGTGGGGGTCTATTAAAGTATTGTTAACTCCATATTAGACACATACAAAACAGAAAACGTACAAAACTATGGCACCACCTCTTTAACTGATTGTCCCGTCCTCAACCAGCTGTGAGGAAGACTGCAGCTACCTCAACCTGACGAAGGTGGACAGCAGAGACGATCTCTTGGCTACCGGAGAGAACGTGTTACACTGTAAAGATTGGGCCGCTAACGACTGCTGGTACTACTACACCCTCACCCGCTCTGGAGACCAAGCCTGGGTGACCAAGGACACAGACTGCCCCGCAAACCCCCGCTGGGGCATATAATTACACCACCAATAGCATCTCTTGACTTTTGAAGACTTTAGACACCGGGAGCGCTTGTTTCATGCAATTAATTCACATTGATTCAAATTGCTGTTTTGACGTGAGGACATCCACACACACACACACACACACACACACACACACACACACACACACACACACACACACACACACACACACACACACACACACACACACACACACACACACACACACACACACCACAAATATAACGATGCAATAAAGCAATGTAAATATTTGTTGAAACAAGGTCCATTTTTACTGTGAATGAAGGCATCAATCTTTATGAAGGAGGCATCACCAAATGAATAGTTTGATGTGAAATATTCACAGATGCATTTCCACATTGTTTATTTGTTACACTCCCAGTTTGTAACTGGCTTTACTCTTACCTGTACCCGTTTAATTCTCACTGTGATTGATGCTATGAATGAAGTTCCATCTTATCTTATTGTTATCTTATGTTATGTTATCTTCCATAGAGCTAGAAGTACATAAGGTAACACACTAGATTCCATAGTGACAGTGGTAAATACTAAGTAATACTAGCTTCCTTAGACACAGTAGTACATGGTCAATACCCAAGAGTCTGATAAATGATGATTGTATAATATATGGTAGGGCTGTAATCTAGCCCTGTTTTAGGGATTCGAACTTCGGGGGGATTTTCCGAACGAACCATCGAACCTTCGATGGTTCGTTCAATTGAATAAAAACCGAACGTTCGGACAATCGAACCATCGAACGTACTGTACCTTTAACCAGCTAAAACAGTGTAGGAAATGTTTTAAATGCGCTGTTTTAACCATTGAAAACGCGTGGATGCGTGGCCGCATTAACACGTAGGCTAACACTTGGAAAATCCAACCCAATCGGAGAAAATAGGCTCAATGTATGGCGGAGTTGCACGGATGATGATTAGACTTGGTGACAGCGTCGGAGCGCGTCGCGTTCGGGCTGAACTGGTCTCGATGTAACAAGTCTAACAACCCCAGAAATCGCATTATAGTAAGATCCTTTAGGGGGTTGCAATAAAATCCATCTTTGCTCATGCTTAGGAGAAAGGCTGTTTAATCTTTGGGTGCATGGATGGGTGTTCGCTGTTCAGAGCACACACACGTCTGTCTATGCCCAGCTCGGCTGCTCTCACTCTACTGTCATCAAGCGTGTGTCAGCGAGGTTCACACAGCGTGGTTCGTGGCCCCAAACAGGAGCGGAATTGGAGCGAAGCACGGTCCTTGATCGCTCCAAGCTGTTCTGGTGCATTTTATAACTACTATAACGGTCACCATTAGTAACTGTTAGTGTTTACCGATAGGCCTAACTTATTTCGTATTTGGCTATCTCTACTACTGTGATATTCTGAATAGGCCTATCACATTCTGATAATTATTTTTCGTGTAAAAAAAAAAAGAAAAAAAAACTGAACCCATTAATTTCGAACTTCGATTGCCAACGTAACGAACGAACGTTCGAATCCCCGAAGGTTCGCTTGCAGCCCTAATATATGGTAATGTTTAATACAAAATATTGGTTGTACTAATTTACTGATTTATTATGGTTTTCATTTTATCATCTGCCTCAAAGCACTTTGGGTCAACTCCGTTTATAAAATGTGCTATACAAATAAAGGTGACTTAAAGGGATATGATATAAATGTTATCAGATAATATTTAGGGAAAATGGGAAAAAAATAAAAAATAAATGAAAAGTTATCGGGAAAAAAAACACAGCCAGCTCACTAGGGTGGATCTTAAATCACCTTTTTTTGATTTTCTTGAGTCTCACCCCCCAATTATGTTCCTATGTACAAAAAACTGCTTTGGTTAAAATTTGGTTGAATTTCAAGCATATTTAGAGGTAGCTCAATCAAGTCAAAGATTGTACATTTTATTGGTCAAAATCGAATTGCACTGCAGGCACATTTAAGTTATACATTACACATTATTCTTATACTAAGCACAGAAATTATATTTTTTAAGATTACAAATCTAAACACATCTGATGTTTGTCATATATGATGTCAAACCAGAATTAATGTATTGTAGGAAATAGCAAAGCAAAGAATGACAAATTGCTATTTTTCATTTAACATGCAGAATGACTTGTCTTTATTGCCCACTCTTCAATCATACTCACAACACACAACAAGCACACAGCCCCACTTCCTTGTTTACCCCCAAACCCCCGAAAGTCACTGCAGTATAGTAATTCAGTATTTACTGATCAATTAAAGTTTGTTCACGGCTATCGGGATACTTGTGTCGATGGTTCTGCACAATTTGCAGCAAGTACTGGAGTTGGGACTCATCTTTGGTAATGAGACCACAATATTCTTGTATTAGGGCAACCCCACGCTCTGCATGATCATTGACAACATTCATCGCCTTCACTACAGCCAGAGCTTCTTGGTAGTCCTCCCTGGGCTCCCACTCATCGGGATCAACGTCAAGGAAGTCATCTGGGAGATCCATCATTTTGAAAAGCACCTTGGATTTGGGAGACACAAAATCTTCAATGTTCTTCCTTGTATAGTGATACGCGGTGATACGCGGAAGCGGGATTGAACCCGGGACTCGCCAGTCCAACACACAACCAGTCGTGCTAATAGGGCTGAGAGCCCGATTAGCAGGGCTGTTGTCGCTGGTTCATGGCTGGTACTAACTGTGGGGGCTACACTCCAAGGTCAACAGTAATTATCTTCATATGCCCCTGTTCATCATCTTCTTTTCCATCTTTCATGGCTCTAACCATCAGCCTCTTCATTTGCGCACTCACTTGACTGTCAAACAATGCAAGTCCGACGATCTCTGGAGCGGATGTTTCATGGCCAATTCAAACTGACCCACAGGGAAGAAAAAGCATGCATGGATTTGTGCATTTTGCATGGATGATGGCAACTGTTGCTGTCAGCGCTCCACTAAATGACTTGCATCCGCTCCAGAGATCGTCGGACTTACGTTGTTTGACAGTCAAGTGAGTGCGCAAACGAAGAGCCATGAAAGATGGAAATTAAGATGATGAACAGGGGCATATGAAGAGAATTACTGTTGACCTTGGAACAATTGCAAGGAAGAACATTGAAGATTTTGTGTCTCCCAAATCCAAGGTGCTTTTCAAAATGACGGATCTCCCAGATGACATCCTTGACGTTGATCCCGATGAGTGGGAGCCCAGGGAGGACTACTAAGAAGCTCTGGCTGTAGTGAAGACGATGAATGTTGTCAGTGATCATGCAGAGTGTGGGGTTGCCCTAATACAAGAATATTGTGGTCTCATTACTAAAGATGAGTCCCAACTCCAGTACTTTTGTGCAGAATTGTGCAGAACCATCGGCACAAGTATCCCGATAGCCGTAAACAAACTTTAATTGATCAGTAACTACTGAATTACTATACTAACTGCAGTGACTTTCGGGGGTTTTGGGGGTAAACAAGGAAGTGGGGCTGTGTGCTTGTTGTGTGTTGTGAGTATGATTGAAGAGTGGGCAATAAAGACATGTCATTCTGCACGTTAAATGAAAAATAGCAATTTGTCATTCTTTGCTTTGCTATTTCCTACAATACATTAATTCTGGTTTGACATATGACAAACATGTAATCAGATTTGTGTTTAGATTTTTAAGCATAAAAAATATAATTTCTGTGCTTAGTATAAGAATAATGTGTAATGTATAACTTAAATGTGCCTGCAGTGCAATTTGATTTTGACCATAAAATGTACAATCTTTGACTTGATTGAGCTACCTCTAAATATGCTTGAAATTCAACCAAATTTTAACCAAAGCAGTTTTTTGTACATAGGAACATAATTGGGGGGTGAGACTCAAGAAAATCAAAAAAAGGTGATTTAAGATCCACCCTACAGCTCACGTACGTATTAGGAGGGTGGTATGAGTCGCCAGAAAAAAAGAACGGGTGTTTTCAATTAGTTTATCATGGTTAAAATGTAGTTTGAAGTTACAATGGGTTTGTATAGGAAGGGGCCCTGGTAGGGGACCGGGGAGTGTCTGATAAAATAAAATAAAATAGTAGATCTATATGCTCACAACGCCTTGCAATGCGAGGCGTTGTGAGCATGTAGATCTATTTTCACAATGTTTGCCTCTTGCTTACTTAATATTTGACAGTTTGGCCAGTCCTTATTAGAATACTTTGAGGTCGAATAATTCGAATACTAAACTAGTCAGCAGTCACTTTGACTGGCAGTGATCTCTCGGTTTTTCCCGGACGTCCTGCCTCCAGTTGTTACACGTCGCTCCAATGAACTGCAGAGGCGGATGAGCTATCCAGTGTTTTATATCTATGGAAATAGCCAACTTTGATCAGTAAATATTTCAACAGGCACAACTTTGTGTGTTCAGTTCAGAGGACTTTACCAACAGAAACACAAGACCACAGACTTCTTCTGGTAATGTAAGGACATGATTTTGTTTCGTTGTAATGTATTTTCTCTCATTAGACAGACCTCACTGTTTTTTTTGTTTTTTTTTTCATTTTATTTATACTCCTTAACATTTGGAGATTTAAATATTGTTCACTGTTCTTTTGCTGAGGTGTTTATTCAGTTTAAAATAAAACTTCCTGTAAATGTTTTATGGGTCACTTTTATGGGTTACAACTCAAGTAAAAATCCCACTTTATTTTCCTACATTAATAACCCATCTATAAGCTAGATCTGCTCACTAGATTGTGTCCCAGACAAACTCTTTTGGGTTACGAGCTAAAATGTTTGGGAACCCACTGATATAATCTATCACAAATGTTTCTAAATCCAAGCAAAAACATTTATCTCCCGAACATTGTCACTCAGGAGTATCTAACATGGACACTATAATGAAAACTTTAAATGTGATTGCAGGATGACTGTGAAGCCGCTCTCTCTCTGTCTACTGCTGGGTTTATTCCACTCCAGCTGGGCTACAAGAGACAAATGCCATGACAGTGACATCTCCTCCTGCCAACAGTGCATCCAGAAAGCACCAGAATGTGCTTGGTGCACGGACGATGACCGTAGCCTCATGATTCGTTGTCATACTCTGCAAGGGATGCACATGGTTGGCTGTGCAGAAGCACATATCTACCACCCTCAGGGCAGTGTGCAGGTGGTCACAAATCACAGCAGGTAAGTACACCTGTATGTCTGTATGTCTTTCTCCCTCCTTTGAGGGGAGTGTTTAATTCCTGTATGAAAACTGTTGCCTTTCTCTGTATCTGGCAGAATGTATTCTCTGAATAAACCAACGTATTATACTCCGTTTTCTCTCCTGAAATTTGCTTCGCGTCTTTTACCTTTCAAAATGACTCAGAGCATTTAATTCTAAGGTTAAAAGATCCTATTTAACAGGGATCTCTGATAAACATCAAAGAAAAACACCTGCACACTGTCTAGAACTTGCAAGACATTTTTTTGCCCTTTCCAGGCAGTGTGCAGGCCTTTTTCTTTTATGTTTATCACTGAATATATGCACTTTTTCTCCTACGCACCTGTCACCAAGCTTTGAGTTGTGCATCAGCCTTGTTCCAAATACTTTGGTTTCAAAGATATCAGATCCAGCTGTGTGTGGCCCTTTGCAGCACTCACAAGGGCCACATGTGGGACATGGTGAGGCTATTCTGATGGCAGTCCTCTGAACAGTGTTTGTGTCAAGTTTGGTGCGGATCAGAGTAACGGTGCCTCGCAAGCCCAGATATCACATTTGTGACATCCACGGTCCATATTAGAAGAGCTCAGTCTAAGGGGGAAATTGTGAAAAGTGAAATGTTGAGGTGGACTTTCTACATAAAGATAAAACTGACAATATCCCACAGGGTCAAAGACTATGTGTTATTTACAGGGTAGCTGTCCTTATATTTTGCCAAAGTCAATACAGTTAACAAACTGTGTTGACTTAATTATTTAGCTAACAGCACCCATCGATAATCAACATTCTGAAATCTTTTCACTTGTTATTCATGATCTCATCCACTGTACAACCTGCTTTAAAGGACTGGAAAAACAGAAGGCCAGCCTGCCTTCCTGCAGCCCCAGGAGGTAAACATCACTCTGAGGCCTGGAGCACCACAGTCCTTCAATCTAACCGTCTTCTTACATAAAGATCAGCTGACATCAAAACTGAACATGGACTCCAGCTCTATTCCAGAAGGGGTCAAGATCACATACACCACCATCTCCACCCAAAACCCCCTGATTATACAGGTCAGAACCTCACATACACCACCCTCTCTCCATCCCCTTGTTATCAAGAGCAGCTTAATATGTAGAGACCAATGTTACATTGCTGGCCTGGGGGCACTTTGTCGGGGTCAGAACACTAGTAAGACGCCTCAGGGCGTCGCGCCATGTCTTGGCCATCTGGCCAGTGATGTATATCGGACCAGTTACCCATATATGGAGACCCCTGGTACCCACATATGGAGATCCATGTACTGTATATGGAGATATGCTGTGAGAGCCCAAACATGCTTACTCAGTTATTATTCGTTATGTTAAAGTCATATGATGTCTATGACATCTGACATCATACATACAATCCCTTTTATACCCATACATGGAGATCCCTGTCTGTAGAACCAGCCACATAATATGGATTCTGTTAGTGTGGTATGTGGCCGATGTGGCCTCCATATAATATTATGGGCATTCCCATATGAAGTCCTGTTAGATATGGGCTTAACAATTTCTCTGCCATTTTAACACTAATAGTGCCTCTTAATCTGAAGGTTGCTTGGTGCCTCGGTGCCACGCCGTTTCCTCCATAGGCCGCCGCTATTATTTTGAAGGGCTGGAAGGGGGTTGTTTTAGTTTTTTTGGATTATCACTTGACGGCAACGATTACGTCATCTAGTCACATGACAGTGTGAGCCCAGAAGAGAACATGGCTGCGCCCAGCGTTTGTGTACAGTATGGAAGAGTGGAGACCATCCTTTGTATAAGAATGTCCCTTTTGGAGAAAATGAGGTCTCTTTATGGGCCTCTCAATGGATTTACTATGGAGGACGTTAACTTCGCGTGCACGCCCGACGTGCGTTGTAAACAAATCGCGGACATTACCGATGCGGGCGGGACCGGAGCGACGTACAGTAAGTAATAATATCTTTACTGTATATACAGTAAGATTGACAGTCCTCACCGTCAACGGCGCCATGGTATTAACCCTTTCAATGACGGTGAGCGCCGTCTACAGCAGCAGAACAGTTAAACATAGCTGTAGTAAGCAGCTGCCAAATTGTCCTTACCTTTTAGCGTGGGCACGCGCACGCATCGTGCACAATCTGTGCGCGACTCATCTAGTAGACGTGTAGACTCGGTGACAAGCTTTCGAATACAAAAAACCCCATTGAAAAAGACATATCCGTTGCCACGCTGTATTCCTGCTTATCCGCCAGTGTTTACATGAAAAAACATTGAAAAAAAGCCAGGCATGCGCTATGGTAACACGTGGACACGTTCGCGCACAAAACGCACGATATGTGCGGGGATCATAATCCAGGCGTGTAGAGACTGGATCAAAGTTTCCAAACGCAAAAATCCGATTGAAAAACGAGCGTTCCATCGCCGAGTAGCTTCCACTTCTGTTACACAGTAAACCAATGGAGGCGGGACTATGGCCCAGGCTCAGACTGGATACGGAAAGCTGGATCCGGTCCAGACCGGAAATGACCGGATACAGTTAGGGGGGCGGGCCTAAAGAGCCAGAATCAGCGAAAATCTGCGCTAATACTTTTAATCCTTTCATAATGATTAAAGCTAATTAAACTTTACGGGCTCTACGGGCATGGCAGCGCGGTACAGCGGGAAATCTACGGTTTCTACGGGGATCGCGAGGTATGAGTTAATATTGATAACATCAGGGAACTCCATATATTTGCATAAAGATGATTCTGTTAGTGTAGTTCCCCTGACATCATAGTGATGTCAGAACATGATGTCAGAGCGACAAACCCATAGGTTGTAAAGTGTACAATTCCAGACCGACTGAGTCAGCATGAGCCGTTTCTCATACTAAACTGCGACCCTCGGTCGCAATCACATACATCACTCTCTCCACCCTAAACAATGTGCAGTTCAATTTATAAATTCAACAAACCCACCTAGTTATACGGGTCAGGTTCAGTTATCACAGCTACCTACCAGGTCGTTTTAAGTGAATTATAATAATCAAAGAATCAATAAGGAGATCAACACAACAATGATTTGAATACTAACTGCCATAGGTCAACGTGGAGCTGACCCAGTGTCCCGGTGAGAAGAACCACAACAATACTGAGTCCTGGAAGGTCCACATTACACCCAGAGACTCCTCACCTAGTCTGGATCTACAGCTGACACTGGAATGTCAGTAGGACTGAACAATATACAAATGTTACTAGTACAGTATAGTTTGTTCAAAATAATGGACTACATACTACTGTAGTATGCTATTTTAATCAACCATTGAGTGCACACTAACTAAATAATGTATTTCACTTCAGACATACTATGGAATATTAGGAAAGCACCCCATCTAGTGACAAAGCAGAGGTACTACACATGAGCAGGGGCCGCCTGCTATGGAATTGCATTGTGGAATATGTATAGCAGCGTATGCATACTATAACATTTTCTGAATTAAGTATATTTAGTACCTACTAAGCATTCGGACATACTGTACTACAAAGTCCCACATACTAAAGCAGGCATGCTAAATAAATAGTATGTGATTTGGGATTTAAAAGTTCCTTTGTAACAGATCCCCTGGAATACTTTTTTTTTTTTTTTTTTAGGTTCAGGTTTAAGGTTACTCAAACAATCATTGGTTCATGGGGAACCAAATTCAAATACAATTCAATTCAGTTGCCTTCGACTATTGTTCTTTAAATACTTTTTTTTGTGCTATTGTTCTTCCAACGCAATCCCAGGTTCATGTGACTGCATGGACGAGCGCGAGGAGAACAGTCACGTCTGCAACGGCCGCGGGGCTCTGGAGTGCGGCGGGTGTGAATGCAACCGGCCTTATTTTGGAAGTCGTTGCCAGAGTCAACCGGACTTCGATCGGTCGAGCGAAGGCGGAGTCTGCCGACGGCGTGACAGCGCCGTGTGCAGCGGGAGGGGAGATTGTGTGGATGGTGAATGTCATTGTTACAGAGAAAACCCCACAGAGCACTACACTGGAATGTACTGTGAGTGCAGCAAGTATGACTGTCCACGCTTCGGCACCAGGTATCTAAGCTGTTACTGTATCTGTGGTGGAAATTAACTAAGTACTGCAGGGTTCCCCAATAGGCGGCCCGCGGCGGGCTACTGTCTGGCCCCCACCAACCCCAGTAATAATGGTGGTACAAGAGCAGCAACAACACTAGTATATCGTCGTTATCGGGTGGAAAGAAACCTTGTATGTCCAAAACCTGTCGTTTTGTTTTTATCATCTAAAAAATTTACTAAACTAGTGAAAACAGCCGATCTACAAGCACACAATGCTTGTAGATCTGCTGTTTTCACTAGTTTTGTGCAACGATCTTGTATGATGAAGCAGGGCTTTGCTTTACCAAAAAACGTACACATTTGAAACTTGGAGATACAAGGTTTCTGCCCGAGAGTGACGATATCTGAACTGTCACTGGAGTAGTGGAAACGCCACCGTCGCCCCCTGCAATGTTGTGGCCCTCGGCTTGGTACCCTAGACATAATTCGGACCTTGGGGAAAACTATTTGGGGAACCCTGAAGTACTGTATACTCAAGTATTGTAGCCTACTTAGTACAATGTTGAGGTATTTGTACTTTACTCGAGTATTTCTAATTCACAATACGTTTACTTCTACTCCATTACACCTCAGAGGCAAATATTGTACTTTTACTCCATCAAAATTATTTGAACACCTCAGTTACAAGTTACTTTGTAGGTTTCGATTATCATACTAAACATACATTAACGGCTTCAGCGCTATATGCATTTCGGCCATTTGAAAAATAGCCGATCTATAACGATGCAACATTTGAAAACGTGAAATGGGACATTCAGCATAATGAGTACATTTACTTTTGAATTATATGTTTTTTTTTTTATCTAACAGGTTATGCGGGGGCCACGGGACGTGTGAGTGTGGGCAGTGCATTTGTGACCCCATGTGGGCCGGTGACGATTGCTCATGTTCCCTGAACACCACTTCCTGTTTGGCATCCAATGGAGAGCTCTGTAACGAGAGAGGGAGCTGTGACTGCGGTGTGTGCAGATGCACTGACAGTCACTATAGAGGACCAACCTGTGAGGAGTGTCCTAATTGTCCGGGAATGTGTGCGGAGCACAAAGGCTGTGTGGAGTGTCTGGTACACGGAGCACCCCCCGAAGGGAGGTAATTGCTTGTGCAACATGAGAATAGGGGTCGCAGCAGTTCATCGAAGAAATTGGTTGAATCAATTATGTAAAAAAATATCGATATTCAACAACATTTTTTTTTCTTCTTTTTCACAACACTGTTGTTCGAGTGTCTACACCAGGGGTTTTCAAAGTGGGTGACGGGGCACCCTGGGGTGCCGTGACGGCAGTCCAGGGGTGCCGTGAGATCATTTGATAATATTTGGAATTTATTTGGACACTTGAAAAAATATTTAGTATAATTTTAAACTTGGAAGTACAAAGTTCGTATCTCCAAGTTTCAAATGTGTACGTCTTTTGGTAAAGCAAAGCCCTGCTTCATCATACAAGACTGTCGCATAAAACTAGTGAAAACAGCCGATCTACAAGCACACAACGCCTCGCGATGTGAGGCGTTGTGTGCTTGTAGATCTGCTGTTTTCACTAGTTTAGTACATTTTATAGATGATAAATACAAAACGAACGGTTTTGGACATACATGGTTTCCACCCGACAACGACGATATGCTATAAATATAAGGTGCTGGGAGTGAAAATTATAATGTAGGGGTGCCTCGGATTAAAAAAATATTTATGGGGTGCCCTGAGACAAAAACGTTTGTGAACCCCTGGTCTACACTACACAAGCACAATTGGCCCGTGTTCGGGGGAGGGAAGCCGGACCGGGAGGGTGATATTGGTCATTTACAATGTAGGCATTTAGGAGATTAAAATAAACGACAGCACAAGGTAATACATCGAAGCTATACACACTGTAGCTTTGATGTACGATAGGATGCCAAGTCGCCAAAATGGCCTGACATCTGTCTATATAAAATGCTATCTAAATGACATGTATTGGTCACTGAGGGGAGGCAAGTGCTACAGTAAGTGCTATAGTGTGTTGGCTTAACCCTGGTTTTTGACATTATCAAAACAAAGCGGATAAAAGTGTCAAACTTTTTTTGAGGCTTCTTTAGGACCTAACAATGGATTTTAGCTTTGGGTACCAAACTTTATTTTGATGTTTACCCATAGAATTATCCATATCAAGTTGGGCTCCCATCGACTTTCTATACAGGAGGAAAATACCCCCAAAAAATATCTGCTTTAAGTATGATGTGAGGGGTCTAACTAGGGGTTTGTCATGATGCTGAATCCATTGCAAGCATTTGTTTTTCACAAAAAACTTTCCTTGGGCTAGAAATGGCCATCAAAAAACACACAAAAAAAATGAAAAGTGATGACTCATCACTAAACCATCGTTTTGTGGGGCCATTTGCCTCGTCCGTCAAATCATCCAAGTAAATCCTGGCTAACCCTTCATCATCACACTGTGTTGCGTGCCAAAAGTGGCCGATATACAAGCTCACAGCAGCTCACATCTGCAACACTGCAGGATGAGTGTGTGCAGCGAGTCACAGCACAGAAGTATTTACAGCAGGTCGGTCAGACGGACCCAGGCAGGATCTCCCAAGAATTGCATTTCATCAGTTTAATGGAAACAGACTAAATTCGTTTTATCTTAATGCGCATTTCTGATAATTCGCTTCCTATATTCGAATACGTTTATGGAAACATGACACACACACACACACGCACGCACGCACACGCGCACATGCACACGCACACGCACACGCACACACACACACACACAGTAGTTGCAGCCCTAGCAGAGAATGTCAAAATGTAACCCTTTTCAACCTGGTGTCCCTAAGTGGTTAATTGATTGTCCATGTCCTCAGGTGTGAGGGGGGGTGCAGCCACCTCAACGTGACGATGGTGAACAGGAGACATGAGCTCCCGCCTGGCTCCCACTGTACAGAAACAGACGACTGGGGTTGCTCCTTCTACTACACCATACGCCCGGATAATGGGTTATACCATGTCACGGCGGCCCGTGCCATGGAGGACTGCCCCATTGGTCCAGGCCAAGATTACTATCTTTACGGTGGTAAAAATTAACTCTTATACTGCTTTGGACGTTCCTGTTCGCCCCAATTCTAGAGAGTGAGCCGCGCCAATACGGCCGTTCGTTCGTTTACCTTGTTGATGTCCTTAAGCTGATGAGGGGTCGCGCCGCCGTGTACTGTAATCACATGGCGAGCAGTGATGGTCTTAAAAATCCATTATGCGTTAACATCAACGGAGACCAATTCTCTTCCGTGTTGATTTTCTCTGGTCCTAAGGCTCTCTGGCCAGTGACTGCTCTCAATGTAAGGGAAGCGAGGCCGGCCAAATTCACATTAATGGCATGACGCCGCCCTCTGCTGCCTGATCTGCGAAAGTGCAGACCAGGCACTTAAAAAAAAAAAAAAAAAAAAAAAAAAAAAAAGAATGTCTATCTATCTACTATAACGTCGCAAAGGTAAGCCGCTTTTTGATGGCACCAGACCCAATAAATAAATAAATAATCTGGCAGGGAAAAAGTTAACTATGAATTAGGGCATTCACCAAATATTAGAATATTCGAATATCAAAGTCACTATTTGACGTTGTTCACCGAAGTTGAATATTCGCTGCCTTATTTTTATTTTTGTATTGTTTTCTCTTTAAAAAAATATGTAGTTTATAAAGCTTGGCTAGATAGGAAATCATAAGAATGAGTTGTCAATGCCCCTGGTGGATGAATTTGTTAATGCTCTATACCAGGGGTTCTCAAACCAAAATAAACATATTTGAACTGGGGACCCCCACCCTGACAAGCACTTGGAATTGTAGGTATTAATGTGACTCGGTTCCACAGATAAATATTGTGAAAATAGCCAATCTAGATGCTCACAAGGCCTCGCAACGCGAGGCGTTGTGAGCATATAGATCGGCTATTTCCACAATGTTTGCCTCTTGCTTACTTAATATTTGACAGTTTGGCCAGTCCTGTTGAATATTCGACTATTCGAATACTTTGAGGTCGATTAATTAGAATACTAAAAATCGCTATTCGTGAATGCCCTATTATGAATGGTTAAAATCACACCACCAGCAGCCACATTTTGGCAGCACACCAGCTGCAGTGGCACAGCCCAGAATCTTTTGACAGGGCAGGGGTGGCCCAAAGTGGGGCCACTGTCTAATGCAGGGGAGCGGCATGAAGCACAATGATATAACGTATGGATGGACAAAATGTTTTCTTGACAAAACTGTGGAGTGAAAGCATAAAAAATAATGCCAGAGTATACATGTAACATGACAAAAGTGTGCAAAACTTTAAATAAACTTTTAATTATATTAAAATAAAGCCTGGATTGAAGCTTTAAAGCAGTTTCATTTGTCTGTTTGTGTCTGCAAACACTTTTATAGTCAACTGAACCATGTTCAATGCCTTAGCACTGCTGTCAATCTAAATCTAATTCTTCTCTTGGTTTTTAACCATTTTCACCTCTAAACTGTAAAGGAAAGGAGTGTACTGGATTCAGGGACCACACAAGAGCGTCACTGCAAAACGTAATGCGGCACAATAATCTTTCCATCTTGATTATCTTGTTTTCATAATCTAACATCGTAAGTATTTCATTACTCGCCCTGCCCTTTGAACAATACCGACTTTGAGTTTGGACAGTGACGTGAAAGAGAGAAAGATAGAGAAAGAGTGTACAGTACCTCCATACGGATGATAATGCAGTTGTTCCTGGTTGTGAGGCTGGTGCTGTGTTGGAAGCGAAGGTCCCTGGCTTGAAGACTCAACTCCTGACACAGCTCTGTTTTCTTCTTTTCTAGAAGATAGAGTAGAGTGTTTATATAAACCAACTTTCTATGGCAAGATAGGATTTGGGATTCAAATACACAAGCACCCACATGTATGTATGCACACAATCCTAACCTATTTCAACCTGCTGTTCCTAATTTGGGCACGTCATTATAGGTGAAATGTTCTGATATTTATATTGCTTTCATAAAATAGCATATCTACAGTACAAGCTTGTGCGTTGTGAGCGTGCAGATCGGTTATGTTCACTACTTCTGTAATTCTGTCGACATTGGCAAAAATAGGACTTAAGTCACATGACAAGACAGCCGATCATAAGACCCAATTACTGAATGTCTGCAGGTTTTGTCCAGAATATATATCCAAATTGCATGGCGATGAACCCTGCACCAAAATAATATAAAACGTCTTTCATGCTCCTTATCAAAACTACATCACAGGTGATTTGCACAGACACCCTGAGTAAAAGACTTGACAGGTGCGTAGTCATCTAAGAAAGGTGAATAAGCATACACGCCTGAAGGTATTCAAAAACATTTTCAGTGTATGACGACAGTGTCTGGATATTTGCATGTAACCCTTTTCAACCTGGTGTCCCTAAGTGGTTAATTGATTGTCCATGTCCTCAGGTGTGAGGGGGGGTGCAGCCACCTCAACGTGACAATGGTGAACAGGAGAGATGAGCTCCCGCCTGGCTCCCACTGTAGAGAAACAGACTCCTGGGGTTGCTCCTTCTACTACACCATACGCCCGGATAATGGGTTATACCATGTCACGGCGGCCCGTGGTGCCATGGAGGACTGCCCCATTGGTCCAGGCCATGATTACTAACTTTACGGTGGTAAAAATTAACTATGAATTGTTACCACCAACAGCCACATTTTGGCAGCACACCAGCTGCAGTGGCACAGCCCAGAATCTTTTGACAGGGCAGGGGTGGCCAAAGTGGGGCCACTGTCTAATGCAGGGGTGGCATGAAGGACAATGATATACTGTATAACGAAATTACAAAATGTTTTCTTGACAAAACTGTGGAGTGAAAGCATAAAACATAATGCCAGAGTATACAGTAACATGACAAAAGTGTGCAAAACTTTAAATAAACTTTTCATTATATAAAAAAAAAGCCTGGATTGAAGCTTTAAAACAGTTTAATTTGCCTATTTGTGTCTGCAAACACTTTTATAGTCAACTGAACCATGTTCAATGCCTTAGCACTGCTGTCAATCTAAATCTAATTATTCTCTTGGTTGTGCGCACCAACACTTACCAAATGTTGACACATTCCCTTCTTTGTCAAACTTCATCTGTAAAGCAAAAAACAAAACAAAACAAACTGGTTATTGAAAAATAATGATGCAAACAGTGATAATGATGACAGTTCTGAAATGGGGGGAGGGGGGAGTCGGGAGACGTGTGTTCCAATAGATCCAGTCTAGATATGATAAAGTCACAAGCTATTTTTGTGCGACACTGTTGCACAAAGAAGAACAAGTTAGTTAATTTACAACAACAAAAACAGTACAATATAAAGATACAAGGAGAGATGGGGAGTGACACACAGCAAAGGCCGTCAGAATCGGGACGGGAACAGCCTACATGCTACAATAGAGCCTAAGTGCCCTGACCACTAGGCCAGCGGTCCGGGCCAGTGACGATGTGTGTGTGTGTGTGTGAGAAAGACATTTTCCCGTAGACTGAACACAGCAGCGACATTTCGATGCCGCATTCCAAGAAAATGGCGAGGTTCAATGCTTTGTCTACACAGAGAGGAGTGGCCATCGCTTTCCCCACCGTGGTAGGAGCAAAAAGTCAAGCTTCAGAGATGAGAAAAGTAAAACGTTGACGCTGCCACACTACTGTGTGTGGTGAGACAGTGCACTATCCTCTGATGCTTTTGACATGGTGGACTTTGGGTTCCTTACCACGACAAACGCAGGAGCCACACTGGAGGGGGAGCTCTCTGTCACTTGCTGGCGGATGAAGGGCTCTGTAAAAATGAGGGGGGAAAAAAAGAAAAATAGGTGAACGCACAGACCACAGTGAAAACCTCAGACTCAAGATACAGTACAACGCTCTGTTATGTTCATTCTTCAATCATATCTCACTGTTTCATATTCCAATTCCAAATATTTTTTGTTTACGACGATTTGTTCAGATCTTCTTCAGGTTAAGTGACATCTCCATTACACAAAACAAACAAATTCCTTATTTGCCCCACCTGGTGACTGGGGACGGTCATGGAACCAAGGCTGAATATAAAGCTAGAGGTAGTATCATAGAGTATAATAACTTCCTTTCAATCTTTTACTCTGAATTAAGTAGAGTTGGAAATATTAGATTGTTTTCAATTAAAATGTAGAGGTTACAGTGGGTTCAGGAAGGGGGCATGTCTGAATGATACAATGAATATCTAATAACAAAATACTGAATCAAGCAACTTCAAAACTGTCTCTGATGCTCACAAAAGCCAGATGTTAAAATTACCCCAAACATGATTGAAAGTGAAATATATCTTTAAAGCTGCTTGGTTAAAACAAACGTGTTTTTGTTAAAAAGGTTAAAGCTATATTCTGATAGTATTGCTACAGTACAGTGTTTATTCTGTAATGTTCCAATTTTGTCTGCTAATGTATTTTATTTCTTTCATCACTTGAATTTTACTTGTTTATCCAGTATCCTGTATTGCATGAGTGCTCTCCTGATTGGATAACATTGTTTTCCCGATCTGAAAATGTATTTTCTGTTTACTAAAGATCTGGAGAGAAGGATATAGATCAGATCTCATTACACATGGATGTGTCTCAAATGCCAAAGATAATTGTTCATTGTAAAATAACATTAAAAAGGGGCATGTTGTCACTGGCACTGTACAGTACATTGTTGTAATAGGCACAGGATTTCACGCACAAGACCATTGTCTAAGGGTAATTCAATATTCTGGCCTGGTGAAGGCCCTGCAACCATACACACTGTCTGTTACAGTAGCTTACTGCAGTGGTTCTCAACCTTTTTTTCTGCATGGGCACACTTTTCATGTCCCAAGAATCCATGGGCACACCAACATACTACGGGCGTGTAAATATCGCCACTGGGAAGAAACCTTGTATCTCCAAGTTTCAAATTTGTACGTTTCTTCGCAAAGTAAAGCCCTCCTTCATCATACAAGGCTTTCGCACAACAGTAGTGAAAACAGCAGATCTACAAGCACACAAGGCCTCGCACCGCGAGGCCTTGTGTGCTTGTAGATCGGCTGTTTTCACTAGTTTAAATAATTTTTAAAATGATAAATACAATACTGGCTTTCAAGCAGTTTCAAGTGGCACTTCAAAGGTCCCCAGGCACAGTGGTTGAGAAACACTGGCTTACAGTACAGTGATGACAGACTTGACAGTGTGAAGCATTCTGTTCTTTTTTACGCCATGGCCAATTGGCCATGCAGGAGGATAGCTGTCTGAGTGTGTGTGTGTGTGTGTGTGTGTGTGTGTGTGTGTGTGTGTGTGTGTGTGTGTGTGTGTGTGTGTGTGTGTTACTTTATTTGGAAGGATGGTGAATATTAATAATACAACAATAACAATAATACATGTGATGCGCTCTGAATATACCAGATTTCGTTATAATGATCATTTCCATCCGTAGTCTCCAAAGCGCGTGTGTCTTTGTATTGTCTGTGCATTGTCTGACTGTCTGTCTGTCCGGACTCCAGAGCTATATTCTCACAAATCGCTGGACCGATCAGGACCAAACTGTGTAAGCACACTGCCAGCAGGTCACAGAAGTATGTCCACTAATATGTTTTTCACGTCATGTTGTAATTTATGAAATATCTAACTTTTGAATTTGTAATGTAATGGAGCACAGATCAGACCTTGACTATCTGTCTTTTCCAAGATTACATTCAATAAAGTGGCTATTTGTATTATGGAGTAAAGTAAAGTCTTTTTTTAGAGACTAAAAAAATAAAACCAAATACAATAGATGACTTGTAATATCTTAACTTTCATGTGTTTCAGGGCTCTTGCCAGCTGCCAGAATGTACATTTGGCCACTGAATGCATTGAGTGCAAATACAGGTATCACAATAATTTAAATATCCATCATTCCGTACCGTACGAGAATAACACAGCACCAACTGTGTGCATCATGCCATGCCAGGCATGAATGACCAGTCTTACCATTCCACCGGGTTCCTCCTCCTTGCAGCAGCGTCTGAGGTCTTCCTTGTTGTTGACATCCAAACAGAGGCGTTTGACAGCACGAGCCCAACGTTGAATAGTGGCACACCGTCACCCCATGCCATCCAGCCTTCCAACAGCTGGCTGCATGTTTCACATAGCTGAACGGGTAGACATCTGCAGTGCCAGCTCTGCCAGTGTCGGGCAACACTTTCTGGTCCAAACCTGAAATGTATGAGCTGCTGGTGGTACTTGCATGGCGCTGTGGGCATGAGGGGCGTGTCCCACACGACAGGTACATGATTCTGCTGCAGTTCACCCAGGAGGTGGCTGGCAGTGGCACCCTGCTCATCTTCGCCAGCACACTGGCACAACACAGAGCGCGGTTCACACAGGCTGTCATGCTTCGTCTGGACGACTGCTGATGATCATGTTCAGCACTGCAGAAATGTCACGAAAATAACCCCAACAAGTGGAAGGATTCCTGGGAGAAAGGTGGTGGTTGTACAAGCTTGCAGGCTCCATTAGCATCAATCAAACGGGTGGTTTATAAAAGCTGGACACCACACGTGTATCAAGCGAATGTCCACAGGTCAGCAATAATAGAAACGTGTTTTTTGTGTCAACATCACCCTTTACAGTAGATCATATCCATGAGAACTTCCTTGCAGTGCAGCATGTTAGCATCAGAGAGCTAAACAGCTATCAGCTGTTCTCCACTCATATTCTTTGTGACAACCGCTCTCATGTGCGTGTCGGTACTTTAACTGCAGACTGTCGACAATAATGAGCTCAACAAGCGTAGCTTTTCCTCCAGAAACATGGGTTAATAATAATAGAGTGGCACAGAGACCACATAACATAGCAGGAGACACACACACAGGCAGGGCAGAGGGTACGGAG
>NC_137811.1:68483382-68505882 GCF_963921795.1 Nannobrachium achirus | reverse complement strand
GGCAGTAAAGGCGCCACTGCCAGCAGGGTCTTCTTGGGTGTGTTCGTTGTGTACATGCTACACACCGCATGGGTGGTGCACGGCTTCCTGAACGTCAAACCCTGCGACAGAACCAGAGGAGAGACCTGTGTGACCTCCTACCTGGCACAGAGACCCAGACTGCAGGTTGGTTTATCCATCTAACCCTCTATGTATGGATACATATTGTATCCATACCCATCTATCTATCTATCTATCTATCTATCTATCTATCTATCTATCTATGATATATATCATATCACCTCCTACCTGGCTGGCACAGGCACAAAGACCCAGACTGCAGGTTGGTTTATCCATCTAATACATAGAGGGCTATGTATGGATACATATTGTATCCATCTACCCATCTATCTATCTATCCATCTATCCATCCATCTATCTATCTATGATAGATATCACCTCCTACCTGGCCCTTGGTTTATCCATCTATCCCTCTATCCATCTATCTATCTATCTATCTATCTATCCATCTATCTATCTAGCCTATCTATTTGTCTGTCTGTCTGTCTGTCTGTCTGTCTGTCTGTCTGTCTGTCTGTCTGTCTGTCTGTCTGTCTGTCTGTCTGTCTGTCTGTCTGTCTGTCTGTCTGTCTGTCTGTGCATCTAATTATTTATTTACACTGCTTATATAGCTTTTGTAATTGATGTTATCCTATGCAAAGTACTCTGTTCTATCTGTTTGTCTTTCAATGTTAAATGAGATACATAAAGTGGTTCCTGTGAAATAAGCCATGAAGCTTACTAGGATCTCCTTTTACTTGACCTTGTACAAATGATTTGTGCCGTCATGAAACTGTACTCTTTTCTATTGCAAACTGCTAATAAACTCTTCAATCAATCAATGAATCTATTAATAAAATAGATATAATAAATAATGGTATCCTCTTCACCCTTTGAGCACAGGGCTAAACCTACTTTGCACTGTAACATTGACCAATTTGAAAATATTGAATAGTGTGAGTGCAATGTCTAATGACAATCAGGAAGACATGTTGACTCAATGATGCTTTTGAAGGATAAATGAATAGCATATGATTTTACCACCAATCATTATTTGTTCATCTACACTTTTCATGTACATGCTATCCATGGGACAGGCTGCAAGCTCATCGAAGCAGTCAGTGATATTTGCTGCAGCAGATCGAGTTCACGTTTGCTCTGTTCATTTGCATCAGAGACTATGTGCAAAATACATTAATCTCCAGCACCAGATTTAGCTGAGCACAGGTAATTACCATCTGTAGTACGGTAGTATGTGAACAGAATCAATAATCTGACACTGTACTTTCCTCTCCTCTCTCTCGACCAGTTGAGTGTTTTCACGTGCTTGGTGCCAGATCAGAGCCAGCTCCACCTCGTAGTGAAACTGGACCCATTTGACATTCACTCTTCATTCCAACGGTAAGTTGATTATCCATTTCCCCCCTTATCAACAAAGAACATATTGATCATAATCATCATCATCATCATTGTCATTATAAAAAAGATGGCCAATACAATTATGTTTGCGTGTGTGTGTGTGTGTGTGTGTGTGTGTGTGTGTGTGTGTGTGTGTGTGTGTGTGTGTGTGTGTGTGTGTGTGTGTGTGTGTGTGTGTGTGTGTGTGCCCTCTCTCTCTCTCTGCAGGCAGGTGAATGTCACTCTGCCAGAGGAGACTCGGGCTAACGGCAGCCTGTATGCTATGGTGTACGTGCATAAAGCAGGCGTTTCACCCCTGGAGGACAGCGGACAGGTCCACTACGCTGCCCTGCTCACCAGCTACGTCCCCCCCAGACACAGAGAAGGACAGAGAGAAAGACACAAGGTTGACAACGTGTATTGTTGTCGGGTGTAGGGATGGGACGATCTGAACATTTCATGTCACGATTATTGTGAACAAAGAAATCGCGATTTACGATATTATCGCGATAATCAAAATATCCCCAACATCATTATCCTGCACACAGCACACAACACCTCGCATCGCGTTAATTTTCACTAGTTTTGTGCGACAGTCTGGTATGATGAAGCAGGGCTTTTAATTTACGAAAAAACCTACACATTTTAAACTTGGAGATACGATGACAGTGACGATATTATACTAATAATGTGGCCTTCCTCTCCAATCTTTAGCTATATATAGTACTGTAAATTACCTGTTTTCCGTTTGTGAACGAAGTCTGACAAATCCATCACACAGGCACATGGCCATGCATGCCATAAAAATGGGACTGAATTGATCTTTACGTAGTCATTTTTTTCTTTTTTTGTCTGGTTCAGAAACCCACTCCCAAGTCAGACCTTCCTGTTTCCCATTGGAGGTCCCGACTGTCAATCACGATGATGTCTGAGGACTTCAGCTTCAACAAGGCGGGACTTCCCAGTGATGTGCGGCGCTACATGAGGGTGTAGGTCTCCACCCACCACAGAGAGTATACTGTATGAAATCACTATCACATGAGAATCTCCACCCACCACAGAGAGTATACTGTATGAAATCACTATCACACGAGAACCTCCACCCACCACAGAGAGTATACTGTATGAAATCACTATCACATGAGGGTGTAGGTCTCCACCCACCACAGAGAGTATACTGTATGAAATCACTATCACATGAGGGTGTAGGTCTCCACCCACCACACAGAGCTATGAAATCACTATCACAAGAGAACCAAATGTTTCAAACCTTCAATGTTGGAACTTTGATCTGTTGACATGTTTGTCCTTCACTTTCCTGACGCTCTTTTCTGTTTGTATCTGTAAGAAAAGCAGACATGCCATGAACAGAGAATAACACCAACACAGCTGGAGGTTGCCTGAGAATGACTGTGTGACTGTCTCTGTCTCTGTGCAGATCTCAGGAAGGCAGGAGGTTGACCTACCTGCCCTTGTTACTGATCGATGAGCTGAGCTCCAGAGTCCATGACCTCATGGTAAGACGATATCCTACAGACCTACTGTACCTTCCTATACATGCATACATAGAATAGAATAGAATAGAATACATACAGTAAATACTGTACTGTACATACATACATACATATACGGTACTTATTGGAACTTCTAAAACTAAATTCAGACCTACTTTAAAAATAAAAGTTATTTACTGAGCCACCTTACAATGGAACTCATTATCTGTAAATATTAAACAAATCACAAACAAATACTTATTCAAAAACTCTATTAAACACATATTTATGACTATGAGAGAGACCACAAAAGTGAAAGGATCAATATGTTTTTGTACATGATGCATAAACTGTGTTCCTGTATTATCTCATTTTCATTGGCATTTGTATAGTGTAACTTAGATTTAGACTGATGAGTGTTAGTCGTTTGTTGTTTGTATGAATTGTATGTTGTTTTGTGTTGTGATGTTTTATGTGGACCCCAGGAAGACTAGTGACCGCGACAGCGGAAGCCAATGGGGGATCTGAATAAAGAACAAAGAACACATACATGCATCTCATCTGTATTTCTAGGAGATCAGCAGTAGTTCTGTCCAGTTGCCTCTAACTGTGTCATACGAGGCCATCTCTCTGAGAAGGTTCAGGATCTGGGTGCACCTGCATGACGTGGTCTATTCTCTACGCCAGTTTGGTGAGTAGGGCTGTCACGACTTAGACATTTTACATGGCGATTAATTGTCACTCAAATAATTGCGATTAACGATTTAATTGTGTTTTTGTCGTTGACAATTACATTCCTGTTTGGCTTGTAGGCTTTGAAGTTGCACATGGCAGATATGACACATAACCTAAATATACAAAGACATGACTGACTTATTTGACAACTTTATACTTAAAAAAGGACATTGATAAATTCTGAGCCAAGCTCAGAAGCTTGTAGATCTGCTATTACCACTATTTTTGAAAATGTTTGAAAATATATGAACATTTTTCTACTTGGAAACGATTATGATGATTATGACAAAATAATTGCAATGATGTCAAATAAGTTGTGATTAGACGATTATGTAATTATTGTGACAGGCCTGAGTCACTGCTTTCAGCCCAGTCCAACTGACATCAGACCAGTTAATGATCGTGTCCCAGATTCTGATCTATACTGATGTGTGCTCCACATTTTGATGCTATTCTGCTATCTATTCAATTATTCTCTTTTGGAGTGGGCATGGGTAGCGATGGGTTCCATGGGACTACCTGTAGATCCAAGCTATAATTGTGGTCCATCTATTTCTGTATCCCCCTGGGAAGGTTTCAGGAAGTGCCTGTGGGGTTGGGACAGTTTGGACGAGCCTTCAATAGTCAGGGAAAATTAGCAGAATACCTGTCAAATCTGTGAATAAATTCCTTACCAAACACTTTCTCCACCAATGTGTTCGTAAAGGTGTCTAGTAACATATCTAACAAAGACATCCCTAGCAAAATGTTTGTCAGCTAGGGCAATTCTGGGTCTCATTCACTTACTATATACACTGTACTATAAGGGGAAAAAATCACTCACTAAGTGGGATGTGAGGGGTCTAACTAGGTGTTTTTAATTATTCTGAATCCATTGCAAGCATTTGTTTTGCACGAAAAACATTCCTTGAGCCAAAAATGGACCCCATACACCTTGTGAAAAGTGATGACTCATCACTAAACCATCGTTTTTTTACGTCTGATTTTGGCCCAATGAATGTTTTTCATGCAAAACAAATGCTTGCAATGGATTCAGAATAATTAAAAACACCTAGTTAGACCCCTAACATGCTACTTAAAGCATATTTTTGGGAGTGATTTTTTCCCTTATAGTACAGTGTATAGTAAGTGAATGAGACCCAGAATTACCCTAGCTGTCAAATATTTTGCTAGGGATGTTGAATTTCAATCTTTGTTAGATATGTTACTAGACACCTTTACGAACACATTGGTGAAGAAATTGTTTGGTAAGGAATTTATTCCCAGGGTTTTATTAAAATTCCCTGACTACAAGGGCCGTTCCACACCAAGAATGATAGTTCTACCACTTTTTCGAGTCACGTGTTCAAATACTGGATTCTGATTGGCTAAATTCCGGAGGTTATGAGAGGACAACTGCCGCAAAGTTGTGTGTCCGAGATCAATGCGCCTCAGTGTACATCCGGGGACTTCAGGAGGTAGTCGGAACACCTTTCCCCCAACCAACAAATGACGGTGGCAACGGTCCTATGTTTACTAACGTGCATGCTATAGTCGCCGATTTATTTGGATCCAATGCAATCCGCCAACTTTAAAGCCCCTTTTCTCTGAACCTATGCCTTTCTGGAAGCGAACAGCCTCTATTTACGGCCGGAACGGTACTTCTAACTGACGTTAGCTTAGCTGTAAGCTAGACGCATGGATTAGTATGGAGTTGGCGCCATCTGTTGGTGAGTAGAAGATGTTGTTTGTGGAACTATCTGCTGTCTCGCGGAAGTTTTATAGGCAATAATGATTGTAACTTAAGATCCTTGCAAGTTACAACTATGTGTTTTCTTTCATGTATACGGGAAAAAGTGGTAGAAAAGCTATTTACCACTCGGGGTCGGACATTATGCTCTCATAATGTCCTGAGTGAGGGTGTTAGCGGACTCGGCTGCGCCTCGTCCGATAACACCCTCACTGCGGACATTATGAGAGCATAATGTCCTCTCACTCGGGGTAAATTGCTTACCTAACTAACTCTAAGTGAGACTCTAAGAGAGTTAGTTAGTTAACTCTAAGATATATATTAACTCTAATTGTGGGCTCACTGAAATCGAGCACATGTTATCTTCATTATTTATCTATCAGTCAAGTTCTCCTCAAAATGACGCAATCAATCAGTCAAGTTCTCCTCAAAATGACGCAATCAATCAGTCAAGTTCTCCTCAAAATGACGTAAGCCACTGCCTTTGTACCGACAGTACAAAGGTAGGGCCCTTAGCCAATGAGGTGCAGCCAAAGGGTAGATCTTTGTGCCCATACATGGTGTTACATGCGAGCCCACACTGTTTCGTAGGAACAGTATTTCTAGTTATATGAATAATGCTGTGAGCATCTACAGTTCTGATGGTAAACACGAGTAACGAGTTGAATGTGAAGCCCAATAAATCCAGTTTCTTATGTCTGTCTTTGATTAATTGATTGATTGATTGATTGATTGAATACTTTATTAACAGTTTTCACATAGTACAGAGGTACGACTTTTACATTTACAATGATTGTTAAAAGGATAACACAAAAGGTCATATGGGGCTTGTTTGACATTGTGTCACTATTTTCATCGTTCATCAAATCGCTCGCCACTGTCATTCTAGTTGTATTGTGGACTCTGTCATCCACTTGAGTTAGAAGAACGATTAAACATACAAAAAACATATTCATCATTCATTATGGTTATAAATATCCTTCTTGATGCACTCTCCTCTCCTCTGTGTCTGTCCAGGATTCACCGAGGAGAACATAGACGAGATCAAAGGAACTCTGATGGGCTCTAACCTATATCTGCTGCTATTGACCGCAGGGGTCACAGCTCTACATGTAATAACACCATCACAACACTGTACACCTACAATAGTCAGGGAATTTTAATAAAACCCTGGGAATAAATTCCTTACCAAACAATTTCTTCACCAATGTGTTCGTAAAGGTGTCTAGTAACATATCTAACAAAGATTGAAATTCAACATCCCTAGCAAAATATTTGACAGCTAGGGTAATTCTGGGTCTCATTCACTTACTATAGTACTATAAGGGAAAAAAATCACTCCCAAAAATATGCTTTAAGTAGCATGTTAGGGGTCTAACTAGGTGTTTTTAATTATTCTGAATCCATTGCAAGCATTTGTTTTGCATGAAAAACATTCATTGGGCCAAAATCGACGCAAAAAAACTATGGTTTAGTGATGAGTCATCACTTTTCACAAGGTGTATGGGGTCCATTTTTGGCCCAAGGAATGTTTTTCGTGCAAAACAAATGCTTGTAATGGATTCGGAATAATTAAAAACACCTAGTTAGACCCCTCACATCCCACTTGAAGCATATTTTTGGGAGTGATTTATTCCCGTATAGTAGGGGAGAGCCGCCTCAATTGTAACGCTTCATAATTGTAACAAGCACATTATCTCCTGATTGGTCAATGCCATCATGACGTCATCGCATCAGTTTGTGACCAGGGCCGTAATGAACGTCTCCAGGAAGCAAGAACTATTTGTATCCAGCCTAGACCGAGTTATTGCAGAAAAACTGGTATTTCTCAAAATGCGTAAAAACTTTCACCTTGAGTATCTTTGGTCTGCAAATCTTTTCTTTAATGTTGCGGAGATAAAATCTAGATGGCTGTCTGCATGTATCTGTTCTTCATTAGTTTACATTGTTTTAACTTGCTATGCATGTTGTTCTGTTCTGTAGGCAACGTCAAAGCAGGGGTGCCAAAACGGTTCAATTGTAACACAATTTAACATGATAATATCATATTGAAATATTTGACATATTGGCCAATATTGTGTTCAGTCAGCTGACATTCAATTACAGTGTATTTTAAGTCAGATTAGGGATGTATAACATGTTGCATTAATCAAACTTGCTATTTATTTAGGTAATCAATGTATTTTCCCATGGAATTCACTCAAACGCTTAAACTGGTACATCTTGTAATATTTAATATTTTCCTAAAGTATGATATAGTATCTTATCACACCCTTGGTATGAAAACAATGTAAAAGAGTTGCTTGAATGAAATATAATTGATTTAAACAAAAAAAGATTTGTTTATTAAGGTTCTTTAGCTGTGTTACATTTGTAAATCATGCTGTTACAATTAATCCCGTGTGGGCTTCAAATGTAACATCGGAACAGCGTCCACTCTCGGTTTAATAACTCATGACCTGTTTTATCATGAAAAACTTGAAGTGATTTATGATAGCAGACATGTGTAAGTCCTTTGCCTGAAAATATTACATAATGTAGGTGAAAGAATCTCTGAGTAAAATATTGAAATGTGAAAAACGTTACAATCGTGCAGGCTCTCCCCAGTGTATAGTAAGTGAATGAGACCCAGAATTACCCTAGCTGTCAAACATTTTGCTAGGGATGTTGAATTTCAATCTTTGTTAGATATGTTACTAGACACCTTTACGAACACATTGGTAAGGAATTTATTCCCAGATTTGACAGGTATTCTGCTAATTTTCCCTGACTACAATAACAACAACAATAACAATAATAATACTCACAGCTCTACATGTAATAACACCATCACAATACTGCTTTACACCTACAATATTAATATTAACAATACTCTGATCTATATATGTATACTTGCTTACTTTTTTCTTTTCAGCTCATCTGTGAGTTCCTTGCTCTTAAAAAGGACATCAGCTTCTGGAGGAAGAAGAAAAGCATGTTGGGGATGTCCAGGAAGTCAGGTGAAAACATCTTTTCATATTACTGTCTGTCATAATGACAGTTATGCATGGTAACAATAATCTATACTGTTTTTTATAGTGTTACAGGGTCACTTTCCGAAAATAAGCTAACAACACATACTATATACTACTCACAATGTGAGTATTGTTAGATGTAGTTATTTATTTTAAGTGTATCTTCACAGTGCTCTCTCTCTCTCTCTCTCTCTCTCTCTCTCTCTCTCTCTCTCTCTCTCTCTCTCTCTCTCTGTCTGTCTCTGTGTGCAGTCTTGTGGCGTTGTGTCAGCACGTTGCTGGTGTTCCTGCACCTGTTAGACAGTGAGACCAGTCTACTGGTCCTGCTGCCACTGGGCCTGGGAGCATCTGTAGAGGTACTGAGCACACTCCACTACTGACTGACTGACTGACTGACTGACTGACTGACTGACTGACTGACTGACTGACTGACTGTCTGTCTGTCTAACTGACTACATATCAATCAATCATCTGTAGAGGTACTGAGCACACTCCACTACTAACTGACTGACTGACTGACTGACTGACTGACTGACTGACTGACTGACTGACTGACTGACTGACTGACTGTCTAACTGACTACATATCAATCAATCATCTGTAGAGGTACTGAGCAAACTCCACTACTAACTGACTGACTGACTGACTGACTGAATAAATATCATTCAATAAATCTATCAATCATTCAAAGTATTTCAGAAAAATGAGGTTCCTAACGGACTGGGTTTTGTTTGTCTCCTCAGGTGTGGAAGATGTTTAAAGTGTTTAACATCCAACTGCGGTGGCGAAGCGGCAGTTCAATCATCCATGTGAGTTTCAGAGTTCACTTCACACCACATAATGGTTAAATGGAACTTTATTGCCTTTATTACCCCCAGCAACCGAGGTTCACAGGGGTGAACCCAGCAGTCCACCGCGGTGCATAAGGCTTTGAATACAAACACAATTGGCCTGTGTTTGCAGATTTTAATCTCATTTGAATGTATTGAATACAGAGCTGGTCTACAACAGCTTCTTCCCTGCTGTGTGTCACAGGTGAATAAACTGGATGAGGCTGAAAGGAGGACGGTAGAGTATGACACACAGGTACAGTACTATGTTCTACAGTAGAGCACAATAATCAATAACATCCACATGGTTACTTGTGGAGTTATGTGTACACTGTAGCAGACACAGATCTTCACACTCTCCATCTCTGCTCCAGGCATGGAGATACCTGTCCTACCTGGTCTATCCTCTGTGTATCAGTGGAGCCATCTTCTCCCTGGTCTACCTGCGCTACAAGAGGTGAGCTTCATCTCTATCTCTGGATGTTCAACCACATAAACCCTCTGGTTTTAGTGAGGCAGACCTGAGTTACAAGTCTAGGGTTGGGATCCTTTGGGATATTAATGATTTCGGTTCCTAAACGACTCCCTCTAAACATTCTATATTTTTAAAAATCGATATAATTTTGGCCTTCATTATAATTTGTTGATAAATGTAATCATACATACATGTATTGCATACATATTATTGTAGTGGTTCTCAAAATGAGGTTCAGGGATCCTCTTGGTTACTGGGGAATGGACCCTTACAGGTCTGTAACCTGTGTTGGTCCTTGACATTAAAAAACCTTGAGAACCACTGACAGTGTTCCGGAAACGGTTCAAAATGTGATGGAATCGATTCCAGTTCCTCAATGTTGGATCCGGTTCCTCCGTAACTGTATATCTGTAATCTCTAAATCACCAAAAATAGACAATCTACAATCTCACAACGCTGTTTGAAAATGCATTTCTATCCTTTAAGAAAACACAGGCATTGCTGGGTGGGGCTGCTCTGGTTTACCAACAGCTGCTGAGGTAGAAAAGAAGACCCATTTTATCAAGTTTCTATTTCTATTTTTGTATGAGAAAACAAAACAGCACCTGCAGACGCTCTCCGCTCACCCGGTCTCTCCAGTCCCTGCTTGTTCACAGTACGCACACACAGTAGCAACACAGTATTACATTAGAGTTTTTACTGGTAAACTGTTGTCCTTCTACTTATTGTCTCTGTCTTTGATTGTTGCATTGACTTGTATGAAAGAAATGTCAAAAAAGAAAACGATGAAAAAGAAGTGGATGTCTACATCCCATAAGGAGGTACAGGAGCGTTGTATTTGCCAGTTAGTCGAACAGATCTCATGCTATTATTTCTTTAAATTCATGAGATCCTGCATAGGCTACATACCACAGTACATTACACTCCAGTACACAGTATACACCACAAAGTGTTGTTTGTATCACACTGGACCACAGCTAACACTATGTTGTGTTGACAGTCACTACTCCTGGTTGATCAACACTATGGTGACTGGTGAGTTTTGCTGCATCGCCACTATCGTCACCGTTGTTGAAGCAGATATTATTTATACAAATAGAACCATGATCCGTTGAGCTCATCCCTTCTCCTTCCTCTCCCAACAGGAGTCTATGCCTTCGGGTTCCTGTCCATGACTCCTCAACTCTACGTCAACCACAAGGTGAGGAACTGAGCCCAATGCACGCATACAGTAATACAAAACAGAAGACAATGAAGTCAGGAAGATACAAAACAAACATGAGACAAAAAAATTGAGGCTGTTGTGGTTTGTTATGTGCCTTGTAAGCCACATGTTCAAAATGACCAAACCATCAATAATAGTTGATCAGTAAAATAGAGTACCGCTGCACCCTGTCTGACAGGAGTGCATCCCTCCACTCCGACATGTCTCCTTTCCGACATGTCTCCATTCCGACACTAACCCTATCTCTAACCCTAACCCTAAACCTTAGGCCCATGGGAGTGTCGCCACTCCGACAATAAGAAGTCAATTTCGGAGTGGCGACATGTCGGAATGGAGAGAGCCTCCCGTCTGACAGACATACAGTTTTAATTTGACTTGGGACAAACTACGAGGGTAGTCAGATTTTCAAATTGGTCAAAAGTCAATCGAAATAATTGTTAAAAATGTATGACGACTAGCGAATGATGAATTAGCATGGCACCGGGATGCGTTGTTGTGAGCTTGTAGATCGGCTAAGTTGGCTTATATTCGTCATACGATGAAGTATTTAGGGCTTAAGCGGTTATACTGTGCACTGCATGTGGCATGTGGGTTCCTTCCCTCTTAATTTCATCCTTCTCTCTCATCCTACCCCACTTCCCCTCCCTCCTCTCTCTCTCTCTCTCTCCTAGTTGAAGTGTGTGGATCATCTGCAGGGAACGGTTCTGATGTACAGAGTGAGTTCTGCTCGTCACATCTCACCAATCCACTATCTGGCTCTCATTATCCATCTCACCAATCCACTCACTGGGTCTCATTATCCATCTCACCAATCCACTCTCTGGCTCTCATTATCCATCTCACCAATCCACTCTCTGGCTCTCATTATCCATCTCACCAATCCACTCTCTGGCTCTCATTATCCATCTCACCAATCCACTCTCTGGCTCTCATTATCCATCTCACCAATCCACTCTCTGGCTCTCATTATCCATCTCACCAATCCACTCTCTGGCTCTCATTATCCATCTCACCAATCCACTCTCTGGCTCTCATTATCCATCTCACCAATCCACTCTCTGGGTCTCATTATCCATCTCACCAATCCACTCACTGGGTCTCATTATCCATCTCACCAATCCACTCTCTGGCTCTCATTATCCATCTCACCAATCCACTCTCTGGCTCTCATTATCCATCTCACCAATCCACTCTCTGGCTCTCATTATCCATCTCACCAATCCACTCTCTGGCTCTCATTATCCATCTCACCAATCCACTCTCTGGCTCTCATTATCCATCTCACCAATCCACTCTCTGGCTCTCATTATCCATCTCACCAATCCACTCTCTGGCTCTCATTATCCATCTCACCAATCCACTCTCTGGCTCTCATTATCCATCTCACCAATCCACTCACTGGGTCTCATTATCCATCTCACCAATCCACTCTCTGGCTCTCATTATCCATCTCACCAATCCACTCTCTGGCTCTCATTATCCATCTCACCAATCCACTCTCGGGCTCTCATTATCCATCTCACCAATCCACTCTCTGGGTCTCATTATCCATCTCACCAATCCACTCACTGGGTCTCATTATCCATCTCACCAATCCACTCTCTGGCTCTCATTATCCATCTCACCAATCCACTCTCTGGCTCTCATTATCCATCTCACCAATCCACTCTCTGGCTCTCATTATCCATCTCACCAATCCACTCTCTGGCTCTCATTATCCATCTCACCAATCCACTCACTGGGTCTCATTATCCATCTCACCAATCCACTCTCTGGCTCTCATTATCCATCTCACCAATCCACTCTCTGGCTCTCATTATCCATCTCACCAATCCACTCTCTGGGTCTCATTATCCATCTCACCAATCCACTCACTGGGTCTCATTATCCATCTCACCAATCCACTCACTGGCTCTCATTATCCATCTCACCAATCCACTCACTGGCTCTCATTATCCAATACATGTACTCTGAGCTCAGTGACAAAAAGAGGAAATCTGCCCACCCCCAGAAACCAATACATTGATGACTTTAAATCAGTGTAGCTTGAAGCCTCTGCTGTGATAAATATCCGGTATGTTTAGGGATGGAACGATATGAACATTTCATGTCACGATTGTTGTGACCAAAGAAATTGAGATTTACGATATTATCGCGATAGTCGAAATATCCCCAACATCCATTATCCTGGGGCGGAACATTTGCCAAAAAAATCGCAGATCTACAGTTGTCAGCTTGTAGATCGGCTTCTTTTTGGCAAAGAGATCTGGTAGAGAGTGAAAAAAGACTGTATCAAGTACGTTATTTCCAGGTCCGTTTTACCAATTATAGAGGGTTTAAGTGGTACCGCATATGCAGCTTGGCAAATAAAAGGTGAATTGATCCCAGTGCATGACGGAGGATGATTTCACGATAAATTAAATCTCTACAATACAATTATTGTGACTGTTTTTTTATCACGATAAACGATAATAACTATTATCGCCCCATCCCTATTTATGTTCTGAAGAGTGTCATTCTCCTCTCCTCTCCTCCTCTAGGGGATGAACACCTTGGTCTCAGACGTCTGCTCCGGTGTCTCCTTGCTCTCCTCTCTCTCCTTGTCCTCCTCCCACCAGCTCTCCTGCTTCAGAGACGAGCTCCTCTTCCTCATCTTCCTCTACCAGCGCAGGTGAGAGACGCGCTCACACGCACGTGCACCCAACGTGAATGCTTGTCTCTGTTTTGTATTATTATGTAAAGTTGCAGTATGTTTTTGTCTGCTGGTTAGTGGTTATACATATTATTTCAAGATGCTCAGTCTTATTTTGCTGCTCTTAAATGAATACTTGAAAAAAGATAGTAGGTTAGTTACGCTATTAACTTAAACCCAGCACCGGTATTATTGTCCACCAGAGGGCTATACAAGTTACTTTTATTGCCACACAACCAGGTTGGTGGTATTTAGTTTCAGTACAGAAATGTGTTGCAGCTCTGACAAAACAAGGATCAAGACATGAAGACATTTACAAGACACACAGCCATTTAGTTAGTGTGAGGGGGGAGAGGGAGTGGGGTACCGAGGGAGTTCAGAATCCTTTTTTCCCTTTACACCAAATGTGTCCACCAAATATAGCAGATATTAACACGTTGTGGGCTTGTAGATCTTTGCCAAATGTTGGCCCCCAGAACAGAGACGCTAGGGTTCATATGGATAATATTAATAATATCCTATTGTTTTGCATATTGATGTGTTTCTAATAATATCCTATTGTTTTGCGTATTGATGTGTTCCTAACAGGTGTTATGGCTCCAGGGTCAGAAGGGACCCTCCTTCCTGCTGTGGATCCCACAGCAAGAAACTAAAGACTCAGTGATGAGGACGCCACCTGCTGGATGGACCCGTAAATACAAACAGAGGAATGAACTGTAATGATAAGAGATCAACCTGGACAGACTGGGAGGGAGTAGAAGGGACGAATGGATGGGCGAACAGACGAGGGAATCTACTGGCACTGAATTAGCTCTGATAGTCAGTGTTCACGTGACGGGTTTGACCCCGCGATCATTCTGCAGCTACAAGACGCTCTGGACGCTAAGATAAACGGCTAAATACCTAACAGTGTGAAATGCTGGATAGACAGAGGTGTGTGTGCACTGCACTCCAGCTGCTATACAGTATGAGCTAAACCTGTACAAGCACTAATGTATAGGAACCCTGACCTGCAGTCTAATATTGACTGAAGGCTCATGTGTTCATCATCTAATTCTAATTGAAGCTTTTTACTAGTCTTACAGACGGTAGGCAGGCGATCAGACAGATGTACAACATCTGGGGCACAACTTTTGAAAAAGTGTTTTAACGGTGCAACAGTTAATTGGACAAATCAATGTAATTGATTTGAATGAAATACTGTAATCGAGTTTGGGCAGCAAACTGAGAACCCTTTTTTTTTTTTTTTTTTACTATTTTGAAAAATATTTTAAAATGCTTCAAATAGCCGATCTACATCGAAACGTTGTGAGCTTGTAGATCAGCCTTTTGAAATATTTAGAAATGTTTTTCAAAATAGTAAAAAATGGCAAACTAATTTAGGGATAAGGTGTAAGGCATGGACGGAAATAGGGCCCTGCATCTTTTTTCTTATTTTTTTATGTTATGTGACTATTTCTTTTTGAAAAAAAAAAAAAAAAAGCAGATCTACAAGCTCACAACGCATTGCATGGCAATTCTTTTATTAAAATAGCTTATTTTTGTATTGATTAAACCGATTTAAAAGAACTGAGTTGTAGGCTAGCTGTAGCAGACCTGTGTGTTCTGGAAGTTTATTCCAGATTGCATAGTGCGGGGGTCAGCAACCCGCGGCTCTAGAGCCGCATGTGGCTCTTTAGCACCACCCAAGTGGCTCCCTGGAGCTTTTTCAAAAATGTATTAAGGGAAAAATATATATTTTTTGTTTTAATATGGTTTCTGTAGGAGGACAAACATGACACAAACAATCTTAACGCTTTCCAATGCTGTAAAAGTGTGTAGAATAAATATTAAATGTAATGCTCATTATGTATTTGTAGCCTACTTAGTCATTTTGACAGTAGGCTAATATAGCTAATGTAGACTTTTAATATATTGTCACTGTCGGGCAGAAACCTTGTATCTCCAAGTTTCAAATTTGTATGTTTTTTTTTCTCGCAAAGTAAAGTCCTGCTTCATCATACAAGACTGATGCATAAAAGTAGTGAAAACAGCCGATCTACAAGCACACAACGCCTCGCAGAGCGAGGCGTTGTGTGCTTGTAGATCGGCTGTTTTCACTAGTTTAGTTCATTTTGTAAATGATAAATACAAAACAAAGTTTTGGACATACAACTTTCCACCAGACAACGACGATGTATAAGGCTTTTATAATTTTTTGCGGCTCCAGACAGATTTGTTTTTAGTTTCTTTGGTCCAATATGGCTCTTTCAACATTTTGGGTTGCCGACCCCTGGCATAGTGCGTAAAAAAACTGAACGCCGTTTCTTCACATGTAGCTCTGACTCTGGCTTCAGAAAGCACATGTCCCAGGTGACCTGGGAGGTCTGGGATGGTTCATGTCATGATGTCCTGTAGCAGAGATCAGAAATGTGTTTGGGCCTGAAACCATTCAATGCTTTATAAACAAACAGCAGTATTTTGACAGACAGGGAGCCAATGTAAAGATCTAAGAATTGGAATGATAATGGTCCTCTTCTGAGAAAGATTTTTTTTTTGCAGCTAATATGAGCTGTAGTGTGCACATTGCAGGGGCATATTGTCATATCAAGTCAAGTTTCTATGTTATACATTGACATTTCAGAACAATGAAACTTTGTGTTAAAGAGCAGTGTTACAAGTAAACGTCCGGAATTCAAAATGACTTGAGTAAAAGTACAAAAGTGTTGGTATCAAATTGTACTTAAAGTACCAAAAGTAAAACACATTTGAAGTTTTCAAACATATGCAAATATTTTGAAAATAGGTCTACATAGCTCACAATGCGTCGCATATTTTCAAATGGCCGAAACGTGTATAGGGCTGAAGTTGTTAAAGTTTGTTTTGTAATAATAATCAAGATCTGCAAAGTACCTAAAGTATTCAAATAATTGTAGGAATTGCACTCAGTGGGGCACCATGTAGTGGATCCATAAGGAATACAGTACATATTGCTTACTGTATATTTTGACATTACCCACTGTATCATGGTGGCAACATCCTTGTTCTGTGCACACATGTGCAGTGTCATGCAAGACGTTCATGCTTCTTGAAGACTTTGGTGGAGTGGTGCAGAAAGAGAACCTTCAACTGTACAACCACCTGCTGCAACAATAAATGCTTTCAATCTCACCACAGGAATGTTCCCTGACTCAATTCACTTCTTAAGATCCACGGTTTTAACAGTTTCCACCCTAAATGTGACATGCACTGTAGGGCATGGGGGTCCTATAGGGGGTCCTCAGTGTTACTATGAGGGATGTTTATTTGTATTTTATTAACCACTTGAACCCTAGCATCCCTATATTCTGCACGGAACATTCGTCAAAAATATAACTACTATTTTTGGGGAAGACGTTTGATGTAGAGAGGGGGGAAAAGTGCCCTAGGGGTCCAAGCTTGTTAGGACAATATTACTAAGAGTGACTATAGGCTTTGTTCAGACTGCTGCAGCCAGGATCTGATTTGTCTCTGAAATCCGATGTCCTCAATGTTATTTACAAGTGATCCCATTGAATTTGTGCGTTCAGACATTGTCGATCTTAGATAATATAAACAACATAAGCATGAATGCTTACAAGCCAAACTACAAGCCCAATGCTCTGCATCTCAACGTGAGCTTGTAATTGGGCTATTTTCGGAAAGCGACAAGGTCGTATGATTTTGTATAAATCCGGCGTCAGTGACCGAGTGTCCAGAATCAGACACAAGCCACCTGGAAATGTGGTTCAAATCTGATAAGCAAAAATCTGTTTCCATGTGTTAAAGTGGCTTTTACTCATTGAAATTGGTATTTTTGTGTCCCTTTTCACAACCACCTTTTACGAAACTTGCCAATATGGTTGAGGGCTATGCCAAAAACACGAAACTCGCAACAATTGGTCAAAGGGTGGCGCTGTAGGAAGACTTTGAAAGTGCAAAAGTACAACCATGAAAACTTTATATAGATAGATTCAGTTTATAGTATTAAAGTGGTTATAGTGACTCTGAGGACCCTCTAGGGGGTCCTGGACCCTCTGTTGAAGACCCATGCCATAGCATCAGTAAACTGACATTATAGGGAAATGGAAAACATAAAATCAAACAGCAATGACAAAAAATTAACATTTATGATGCTGTAAAATGTAAAGCAAAACAATGAACATGTATGATATAAAACACACATTTACATAAAATAAATAAAACTGAATGTGGAAAAGGACCTTTTTATTGTCTGTCTTCTTCTCATGACACTTTCATTTAAGATTCAGTGTTAAGGGCATTTTCTTTTCACACAATATCATCCAAGAGCTTATATCTTAATTAGGTTCAATAGATTAAATAGTATTTATTAACACATGTAATAATCAAATCATTATCATTTACTCTAAAACATATAATAATCTAAATTGGATTCTATGATATCCTCTTTTTTTATTATTATAAAAAAAATTGACAAAAGCAGCAACAAACACTCAAAACAGAGCATAAACTCAGTTTGTATTGTGAGCTTTCTGTCATTAGATGATGTTTCATCAGTGCATACTGGTCCAGACCCGGAGAAGAGCCGTGGAGAGTGAGGCAAAGAGTCTGTGGGTGTGGTTTTCTGGTGCCACTAAAAAATCTGACATTCTTTTTTTTCCTCCCATAGAGATTAACACAAATATGTATATCAATTATTTTAAACCTAGAATCAAGCCATCCAGGATCCTGCTGAATCATAAAACCTTTGATTCTGTGTGGAAAAGTAAAAATCAATAACAATTTCTCCATCTGGGAGAAGAAGTCAAAAGCTAGTATACAGCTGATCATCAGCCAATGCAGAAGGTCGCGGTGGCAGTCGTCGCTGTGGCGGTCGCTGTGTCATTCGCTGTGGCGTTCGCTGTGGCGGTGGCTGTGGCGGTGGCTGTGTCATTCGCTGTGGCGGTGGCTGTGGCGGTGTCTGTGGTGCTTCCGTTGGGGACAGAACTTCCTCGTAGCAGGTCTCCAGCCCCTCCCGGCTGCCCTGTGGACACACTCTGATGTCAGTGGTTTTGGAGTCAACAGCTCTGCCCACAGCAAAGTAGGGGAAGAGCTTCTCACACTCAGTGAAAGTGTGTTTATGGGTGTAGATGTGAGTCATGTCCTCAGTGTCATGGAAGGACACTTGTCCACTGCCGTAGTCCAGCTGGACTCTGATCTTCTCAGGGTGCCTCTGCACTGGGATGATGACTCCACAGCCGTTATCATACTCTCCTGTGGTGGAAATAAAGTAATCATATTGTTCTTATCTTGATCAAACTGTGGTTCACAACCCCTCAACCCCTGTGTCGTGTGTGTGTGTGTGTGTGTGTGTGTGTGTGTGTGTGTGTGTGTGTGTGTGTGTGTGTGTGTGTGTGTGTGTGTGTGTGTGTGTGTGTGTGCACAGTGCACACTGATTGTGTGCTATGCACACGCAAGTTGCTACTCCGGTATGGACAGGAGCATAATAAAATGACACCTTGAGAAAAGCATGTATAAGTGCAAGAACATAATTAATTAAGAATGAATACAACAATGCAAAAATGTTCTGAAAAGGAGATAAAAGAGATAAAAGTCTGGGTTTCCGAGGCTAGGACATAAGTGACCGTCACGTAGCATACACAAACTTTAGAAGGTAAACGTAGCCAATCAGGAGGGAATACGGGAAATGGGACAGATCCATGTTGATGATGAGGAAATGGGACAGATCCCGGACGAGCCCCCATGTTATGACCACGGCTCTTAGGCCATAACAAAAGGAGAGGGACACGGCTTTAAAAGTGCACAAAACATATTTATTTACACTATAAACAATAATAACTTAGTTTCAACAGATAATCATATGGTGTGTGTGAATCAGTGTAATCAGTAGTGTCAGCAGTAGGTGGATGTGTGGAAAATGTAGTGTGGGGATGTTGAATGGTGCAAACCAAAAGTTTGGCTGGTTAGCCAAAAGTGCTGCTGCTCTCATGGCAGGAGAGAGAGAGACTGAGTGCGGCCGCACCCAGCCTTTTATAGTGCACCCTGGGAACACTTGGCTTGGATAGGGGCAACAGTGCCGGAGATAAGAGTAGGGTCAAAAGTGTGATGTGACGGACAGACGGAGGGACAGAGACAGCCGGTGGAGGTTTTCATATTATTTGACGGTCGCAATAAAGCAGTGGTAGTGGGAGAAATATGCAACAAAAATAGGCAGGCTAATGTGTTCACTTCCGGCAGAAAGCGTGAAAATATGCACCTAAGGGTATTTTTGTGCGCCGAATTAAAAAATTGACGGATCCAAGCACTTCTCCCATGGGATCTGGTGGCTCTAATTCACTTACCATACTAGGGAAAAAAGACCCCTCAAAAAATCTTCTTTAAGTAGCATGTGAGGGGTCTATCTAGGCTTCTAGGGGGTTTTCATGATTCTGAATCCATTGCATTGCATTTGTTTTGCACGAAAAGCATTCCTTGGGCTAAAAATGGACCCTACAAAACTGTGAAAAGTGATGACTCATCACTAAACCATAGTTTTGTGGGGTCCATTTCTAGCCCAAGGAATGTTTTTTGTGCAAAACAAATGCTTGGAATGGATTCAGAATCATGAAAACCCCCTAGATAGACCCCTCACATGCTACTTAAAGAACGTTTTTGGGGGGTCTTTTTTCCCTGTATGGTAAGTGAATTAGAAAAAAGTGAATTTGAGAAAAGTGCTTGGATCCGTCAATTTTTGAATTCAGTGCACCTATATATATAAAAATATATTATAGGTGCAAATTTTCACGCTTTCTGTCGGAAGTGAACACCTTTTTCACATATTTCTCCCACTATGGCGTCAGTTCAGAAAAAGCTAAGGTATGGCAACATGACTGGTGTCATGTTGCCATACAGGCATGATATATTTATTTTAAGAAGTACATTCTATTTTTTTCCCTGTTTCTACGGTTTCTTGGGCTGGATATGGTAGCCAACGGGTTATCAAGTGCAGCCAAACTTGGCATGTTAGTAAACGTGCCACAATTAACAATAATGAATTGCACCTGTGCAGCTGACCTGCGGAACCTGGGAATATACCATTTTGTCAAGATTGGGAGAATACAAGTGTGGAGAATATAATTATAATACCTTGTTAAAGTGACCATTTTGTTAGATTTTGCATTTGTAGTTATTTTACTGAAATTTAACAACATAATAACCAGAACAGATAGACAAAGAGACATTCATGGATTTATATTTAAAAGTAACTTTTATTATTCCCCCTGGACCCAAGGTATGGCAGCTGCATACTCCTGCCATACCCAATTGACGCCCCTGCAATAAAGATGAGCTGATAAGCTATATTTTTATTCTGATCCAATGCTGCACAGACAAAATAACAGTGGCATCGTCGAACAATAATTGCAAAGTTTTTTGCACGCTCACTGTGTGTAAGATTGGATTTCGACCTATAGCCTGAAACAGAAGAGTTCATAAACAGTTTCCCAATCTCAAAGTCCACCTTTTATGGCCAGCCGGTTCTGTGATAGAGAGTAGTACTACTCAGGTGTTGTTTCACACACACGCAATAAGGCAGAGGGCATAGCGCTCTGATTTACTCATAAAAAAGAAATGCTTTAACACCTCCCAACCTCAGCTTTATGTTGTTACTCAATACAGCACTGCAGATAACCACATCAGTCACATTATAAAAAATAACTGGGTAATCATAGATAGTGATACTACCCTTAAACAGGTGTTTCCTATAGTCCAGTCAATCTGTGTTTTGACCCAAAAGAAATTGCAATAGTAATCATTCAGGTTTTTTTTATGATGCTTTGGGTCATCCAAATAACATATTAAAAGTTGTGAATTATATATTTAGTGGATCAAGGTCAATTCAGGGGGTTCATGTTTGGGTCCCGTTCACTTACTATACAGGAAAAAAAAGACCCCCAAAGCGTGTGAGGACAGAGCTAGCGGGGGCTCCGGGCAGCGGGCAAAAAGGTGGCAAGCCCCCCGCATTTAGAGCCCCAATGCCCGGCGAGAGGCAACATCCCCTCTCGGTGAATAGGCCTACATCGTTTTCGCCATTTCAACAATTAAACATAAACAAGCATATTCACATGAACAATGGGAATGTAACAACCAGATTTGGGTGAAAATATAATTTTTATATGCACAGATTTATATATACATTTTTGTCTTTAGCTTTAGTGCTGGACCAGTAGCCCTGTGGGAGCAGAGAAGTTGATTTCTGAGGGCTGCGAGAGCAGCCCCCCGGGCGATGGGAAGAAAATGTACATTGTACAGACAGTAAGTAACAGACAATTAATTAATTTGATTGGCTTATCGCGCATTCTCACAATGACATCAAAAAAATATTAACTTGTTTTTTTTAAGATGATTTCTTAAGGTGACATAGCCCCTTTAAGTAGCATGTGAGGGGTCTAACTAGGGGTTTTTCATGATTCTGAATCCATTGCAAGCATTTGTGTAGCATGAAAAACATTCCTTGGGCTAAAAATGGACCCCACAAAACTATGGTTTAGTGATGAGTCATTACAAAAATAAAGCACTTGAGTACATGTACTTAGTTACTTTACCTCTGATCATCATACTCACCTTCTCTCAGAGTCAAACACCAGATTCCAAAATTCGGCGTGGCGTAAATCCGTCCCTTCCTGTCGACGGATGTGTCGGCGACACCTATAGTCCAGTCAGGATGGTCTCCAACCTGCACCTCCCAGCTGTGTACTTCTGCACTGAAGCCCTTGGAGCCCAGAACCGTGGCAGAGTAGCTGTTCCTCTCTGGGTTGTCGGGAAGCTGCTGCTTTGTGTCTGACCATCTCACCCTGCTCAGGTCTTCAGACAGACGCAGGTGGGGGTTCGCTGTGTTCGGGTCCAGGCTGAAA
>NC_137811.1:68455882-68478382 GCF_963921795.1 Nannobrachium achirus | reverse complement strand
GTAATCATGCAGCTATGAGCTTTTACCTGTGGTCAAAGTGCGTGGAAACTAACCTTGGATTGCCTAAATGTATTTCCTTTCAAGCAGGCAAAAATGATGACATTGATGAGTCTAGGTAGGTAGGATATTCCTCTATAAACGCACCATGCGTTTGGGTGTCTCTCTCTTTCTGCCCAAGTAGCCTCGAGGAAAGCAGCTGCGATCACTTCTCTAACGACCTATTTGTTGACGTGCAGGGGTGTTGCGCAATGAATGTATGCGATGTTGTTGCCTACTGGCAGCAACCTATCAAAGTGGTCAAGCTATGAATGGGGCCATTAGCACTTGCATTCTTTCCTAGTGGTCAGCAGAATATTGGTCTCAAGTACCCTATGGTCATTTTGAAAAAGATATGATATATTAAACTGTTTAGGGTGACTTTGTTAAACAAAGAAAACGTCCAAGTTTAAGGTACAACACAGGTATTGTGTGTGTGTGTGTGTGTCTGTGTGTGTGTGTGTGTGTGTGTGTGAGAGAGAGAGAGAAGTCATATCCGCTTTGAGTGTGTGATGCTTATAGATCAGCTATTTTCAAATAAGGCTTTGGCTGTAAATGAGTCACAGCAATGAAAGATGGGGAGAGAGAGAGGTTATAATATTTTCTCTTTCAAACAGAGAACGCCTAAACTTCTCTCTCCCTCTCAGTCTCCCCTCTGTGTCTCACACAGCTGCTGCGTGCTGGGAGAAAATATTCGGGTCGGGATTTCATATAATGGGGGATGAGATTTCCAATTTTCGTGATTTTCATGAGGTCGGGGATTCCCTATACTGGGGTTGACACTTCCAATTTTTTAGGTCGTGATTTCCTAGAATGGGGGTCGACACTTCCCGAGTGACTTTTCCGCGACTAAGGTCGACTTGAAAAGAGGTCGTCTTATCTGGCTAATAATACGGTTTGTTCCTAATACATATAGTGCAAACATAAACAAATATCTACATAATAACAATAATATGCACATGTACCATAACCCTCTCTGTACATATTCAAACATTAACGGTGAAAAAAACAACATGGAAATGTGAAGTGCTTTCTTAAGACATTGAGAAGGAGTAATGACTGTAACAGTTACTATCGTCTTCGTGATGTTTTTTCCATGCTACTGTACAGTATGGATTGATGGATATTTGGCACGTGGATGGATACATCTGAGATTGGCAGAAACGGGCTAGCTCAGTCTTGGTTGAACTATAATCCTAGAGAGATAACGTTTGACACAGCACAACAGCATTATGGATCTAACCGTAACACTAAGGCTGAAGTTATTTATACTTGAAGGTGTACCGGTGTCGCCTGCAGAATTTAGCGGATATACAAGCTCACCACGCGACAAGGCAACACATTGTGAGGGGGGGGGGGGGGGGGGTTTGATCACTTAATTAACCTGAAAATATATTTTTTCAAACTGTTATCATGAGTACACCCAAAGAACGTGAATATTATGGCGATGAAGCGGAATGAATCTTCCTTGATGCAAATAAGAAGGCATCAACCTGTATGAACGAGTCATCAGCTATACTGTATGAACAGTTTAGATGCAAATGAGCACAGAATTTCAGTACGTTCTTATAAAGACTCGTCTCAAGTTCAACTAAACATCCAGTTACTCATTATAGCTACAGTACCCACATGGTTCAGCCACTTCATAAAAAATACCCAGAAAAAAAATCTGCTTTAAGTAGGATGTGAGGGGTCTAACTGGGGGTTTGTCATGATTCTGAATCCATTGCAAGCATTTGTTTTGCACAAAAGACTTTCCTTGGGCTAGAAATGGCCCCCCAAAATACCCACAAAACTGTGAAAAGTGATGACTCATCACTAAACCATTGTTTAAAATGAGCATCGTCTCCCCTTATAGCAGTGGGCATGGTTCTGGTGCCACTAAACAGTCTGACATTCTTTTCCCCCCCCCATAGATTCACACAAATATTGATATCAATTATTTTAAGCCTAAAATCAAGCCATACAGTATCCTGGTGAATCATAAAACCTTTGATTCTGTGTGGAAAAAAAAGTTAAAATCTATAACAATTTCTCCATCTGGGAGCCTACAGGAAGAAGTCAAAAGCAAGTATACAGCTGATCATCATCATCCTTAGCCAAAGTATAGCAGGTCTCCAGCCCCCTCCGGCTGCTCTCTGGACACACTCTGATGTCAGTGGTTTTGGTGTCAACAGCTCTTCCCACAGCAAAGTAGGGGAAGAGCTTCTCACACTCAGTGAAAGTGTGTTTGTGGGTGTAGATGTGAGTCATGTCCTCAGTGTCATGGAAGGACACTTGTCCACTGCCGTAGTCCAGCTGGACTCTGATCTTCTCAGGGTGCCTCTGCACTGGGATGATGACTCCACAGCCGTTATCATACTCTCCTGTGGTGGAAATAAAGTAATCATATTGTTATCCTTATCCTTGATCAAACTGTGGTTCACAACCCCACAACCCCTGTGTTGTGCGTGCGTGTATGTGCATGCACAGTGCACACTGATTGTGTGCTATGCACACGCAAGTTGCTACTCCGGTAGGGACAGGAGCATAATAAAATGACACCTTGAGAAAAGCATGTATAAGTGCAAGAACATAATTAATTAAGAATGAATACAACAATGCAAACATGTTCTGAAAAGGAGATAAAAGAGATAAAAGTCTGGGTTTCCGAGGCTAGGAGATAAGTGACCGTCACGTAGCATACACAAACTTTAGAAGGTGAACGTAGCCAATCAGGAGGGAATATGGGAAATGGGACAGATCCATGTTGATGACATGACTTTAGAGATACCGTGTACCACTTTGCGAGATTTTAGGGGAAAATCTGTTGGAGCAGTGTCCAAAAATGTGTTTTGAAAAAATCGGCCTCATGGTGGTGCTAAAAGAGGGCCATGTGAGACATGAATGGTTTATTGGCAGCCAAGGAGTGTGTGTGCAAAGTTTGGCATGGATAGGGGCAACAGTGCCAGAGATAAGAGTAGGGTCAAAAGTGTGACGTGATGTGACGGACAGATGGAGGGACAGAGACAGCCGGTGGAGGTTTTCATATAACTTGACCCTAACCCGCTCACTGTGTGTAAGATTGGATTTCGACCTAAAGCCTGAAACAGAAGAGTTCATAAACAGTTTCCCAATCTCAAAGTCCACCTTTTATGGCCAGCCGGTTCTGTGATAGAGAGTAGTACTACTCAGGTGTTGTTTCACACACACGCAATAAGGCAGAGGGCATAGCGCTCTGATTGCAAGTGTAGTGATACGTGGAAGCGGGAATTGAACACCACTCTCCCACTCGCCAGTCCGACACACAAACCACTGTGCCAATAGAGCTGAGCTCGATTAGCAGGGCGTTTGCGGGTCGGTTTATTGGCTGGGGCTACACAAGCATTTGTGTAGCATGAAAAACATTCCATGGGCTAAGAATGGACCCCACAAAACTATGGTTTAGTGATGAGTCATTACTTTTCACAGTTTTGTGGAGTAAGTAAAAAAAAAAAAGTCAAAGTCAAAAGCACTTGAGTACATGTACTTAGTTACTTTACCTCTGATCATCATACTCACCGTCTCTCAGAGTCAAACACCAGATTCCAAAATTCGGCGTGGCGTAAATCCGTCCCTTCCTGTCGACAGATGTGTCAGCGACACCTATAGTCCAGTCAGGATGGTCTCCAACCTGCACCTCCCAGCTGTGTACTTCTGCACTGAAGCCCTTGGAGCCCAGAACCGTGGCAGAGTAGCTGTTCCTCTCTGGGTTGTCGGGAAGCTGCTGCTTTGTGTCTGACCATCTCACCCTGCTCAGGTCTTCAGACAGACGCAGGTGGGGGTTCGCTGTGTTCGGGTCCAGGCTGAAAGGAGTGAACTTCACAATGTCCTTCATCTTCTCCCACACTCTGAAGCCCAGGCTGCCCAGGTGTGTGGCCACATCTATCAGCACTCCTGACACAATCGGAGTATCTGGAGATCTGCTATACATTCCCTCCAGGGCTTCATAAATGCCTTCTACTCTAGCGCTGGTCAGAGTGTTTTTATAACTGCAGAGAAACGACACATCAGGCTTCTCCAGGTCTCGTTCTATAGCAGAGATCTTTTCTGACAGAGAGGAGATCTGCTCCTCGATGCTCTTCATCTTTCTGTTGACAATCTTCCTCTTGTACTCCCCTTCCTCCCTCAGTGCTCTCAGTTTGGCCTGTTCTTCCTCTCTCAGGAAGCACTGGATCCTTTCAAACTCTGCCTTGATCTGCTTCTCTGAGTTCTGCATCTGCTTCTCTGAATGGTCCTTCACCTGCTTGTAGCTCCGTTCCTCCTCTTTGAATCTGGCCCTCTGGCCCTTTAGAACCTGGAGGTCAGAGTTCATTCGCTCCTTCAGGTTCTTCACTGCTTGATCCACACGGAGCAGTATGTGACCTCGGTCATGTGGGATGTCACAGAGCACACATAAGACTCTCTGTTCGTCTTCACAGAACAATTTAGGCCCCTCTGGATGTAATTTACACAACTGAGAGGATCCGGTCTTCTGGACGTTAAGATAAGAGTCAGCCGGTTGCTTCAGATGGAAATCGATTCCTACATCCTCCTTCGATGAGGCTCTTTTCTTACACATAGGACAGTTATTGGTTTCATTTTCTTTCCAGAATTTTCCCAGGCACTTAAAACAGAATCTGTGTTGACAGCTGAGAGCCACTGGATCTCGGAAAGTCTCGGAACACAGGGAACATTCGGTCTTCTGGACGTTATCACGAGAGTCAGCCGTTTGCTTCAGAGGGAAATTGATTATTTTATCCTTGGAGTATCTTCTCTTACAAATGGGACAATTCTTGGTTTTATTCTCTTTCCAGAATTTCCCCAGGCACTTAAAACAGAAACTGTGGGTACAGAAGAGAGTCACCGGGTCTTGGTGTGTATCGGCACACACGCTACATTCAGGATACGCTTGCCCCGACATTTTCCTTCAGCTTTAAAAGTATCTTTAAATGAAAAGACTCACCCATTCACATCAACTTCAACGTAGTGAGCAGTGAGTCTCCAACAGTTCTGTATAGAACTCTTAATGTTCAGCTTTTGTAATCTAGAGTAGAAGTAAAACTGTCTCAAAAGTTTACTTCGGGATAAAACAGTATCCGTCAGATTCAAGTGTTCATCCTTCAACGTTCTGTGAAGCAGTGTTGTTATCTCTTGCAGGTCAGTTGCACTGCACAATGATATTTCATCTGTGAGTCACATGTGTACTAGTTAATAATTAAATCACAGCATGACACCTTAGCTATACCTCATAAAAGCATTGTATTGTATTGTGATTATTATATATTAATCCTATTTACAATAATTATGTGCATTAAAGTTCTATACATTTGACAGTTTATGAAATAAAAAATAAAAAAGACTAGAAACAAATAGAAATAGTTAAAGGGATCCCTGGCTAATACGACCAATTTGCCTTAATACATTATAATAGTCCTCTATAACTACAATGTAAAATTAAAAACACCTTAAATATTTTATTTCTTCTAGATATAGCTAATCTTTCACTCAATAGGGGAATAGGTAGCAATTTGATGAGGTCATAAATGTCATGTGTTATCTATCCCTATGGAATTCATGGCATGCATGTGCAAATAAAAACAAACTTTTCAAATGTGTTTGTGTGTGTTTTTTTTTTTTTTACAAGCATGCTATACATTCCACAGGGATAGATCACACTTGACATTTATGACATCATGCACTTGCGACAGGCATTTCCCCTATTGGGTGAAAGATTAGCTATTTCTAGAAGAAATAAAATATTTAAGGTGTTTTTAATTTTACATTGTAGTTATAAAGGACAATTATATTAAGGCATATTTGTCGTATTAGCCAGGGATCCTTTTAAGACACCTGGCATAATCTTTAAGCGTAAAGTTCAAAGTGTTCCACATAGCCATGAAAAGATTAAAGGAGATTAATTGCTCCTCATTAATGCTCATGATCTTATCTTATCTTATATATATACAATTGGCTAAAGGCCGCCTTCCACTTTCACGCCCACTTCGCATCCACTTCAAGTCTATTCAAGCCGTAGGGCCATGGTGAATAAACCTCCCACTCCCAGCCTATGAGATTCAGCCGGGACCGCTATGGGATTTTAGCCTCCCTTCCCCTCTGCGAGTCCCTGCAAATGCATACAAGCATGCTACTCCAAATGGGCCGCACAAACAGGGACATGCATGTTTGGATTGAGCGAGCGATTGTGCCTCAAAATACTTCCGCGCAGCCTACGCCTTGTGTGTCTATCTTTTTCGGAATTAAAGTATGTGTGTATGTGTGTGTGTGTGTGTGTGTGTGTGTGTGTGTGTATGTGCGCACGCTCATCTGAACCGTGTGCGCTCCGTGTGTGTGTACATGCGCATGCTCATCTGAAGTTTTATGAAAATTATTCTTCTGCCCCTAACACATACAGGCAAAGTCACATTTTCATGACACTTTGTAATAATGTAGAGGGTTAGTCCAAATATCACTGAAACCAATTGAAAACTACAATTGGCCAAAGGGGGGGCGATATACCAAGCGTTTGAAAATTCAAACTTTAAACGGGCATAATTAAGTCATGCCTCATTTGAAAGGCCCAAGAACACTGGCACCCTTTTCATATTGGTCTATTATAGCGCCACCAGGAGGACAAAAAAAACCTACCTGACCAGGCAGAGAACTGTACTCGGAAGAGCACTGCTTCTAGTTTTTTCTTAGATTTATTTTTCAATTTTTCCTGCTTTTTTGTTTCCTGCTTGGCCACTTTATCGCTGCTTGCAGCTATATATCTTTTTGGCTGTTCAGATGTGCACCAAATCTGATTCCATTTTGGATAGACCAAAAGTCAGATTTATGCTGCACAGTGTGAACACTGCCTACTAGCCTAATCTACCTATGAGTGACTAGTGCAGACATCACAATTCAGCCCATGTATTGCACATCATTGTATTCTATTTATTCATCTGTTTTAAAATACACGTTCAGTTTGGATCTGCCTGACAAACTACATAGTCTCATATGGACCAGTTTGCCTGGCTCCAGCCCATAGACCTGCCCACTCTCTGAGCAGACTGGTTGAGTCTGAAATCTGGCTAATGGACCAGTCTGAATATGGCATAACACACGTCCATACATCGCAGAGCACATGAAAAATCATATCAATGGTACAGATTTTTACACCGCTTTCAAAATACTCTACAGTTGGAGAGAAAAACAATTTTAGAATAATAATTTTTGTTTGCCCAAAACAACCCTTACATTTCAAAAAGTAGGCCTACCCCCCAGTGTTACAGAGCAACAATCAACCAGGTCAACTGACCCAGTATTGTTTTGTCCAGCTACCTATTCCAACACTTATTTTTGGTAGATTAACTTAGTTGTGGTTGTTCACTGCTGACTGTGGTTGTTATGTTTGTGGCCAAGGATCCACAGAAACATTCCCACCAGCTGTGAAATGACATGTTATACAGTATATAGGCCCAAGTGTCAGCCTGTGTTTCAGTGCTGACATGATGAATTACATGATGGTTTTGCTTAATGGGTCAGTTTTTATTTTCCTTTGCTGTGATGTTATTCCTTATTGCATGGTTTGCTTGTTTATCGTTTTGCTTTGTTTAAATGTGATTCATTATTTTTGAGTGTCTATTTGAGTTGCTATGTATTGTTAACCAAAAGTAAAATGTAATATAACATGTGATATATATATTACTCTTGATTCCAAGTAATAACATTACTTTTTTAAGGACTACTAGTAAGACACCTCAGGGTGACATGCAACCTCAGGGTGACATGCAAGGAAGGACGGACAAGCTATGACATTTCTCATGGTATACTGCGACCTTCGGTCGCTAAAAGGGAGGATACAGCAGGCTGCAGTGGGGAAGCAACCATGGACGGGAGTCCAGAGAGCTGGCCTTTTTCCCCAGCCAGGGACAAGGATGCCTATGGGGCTTTTAAGCCGTGACATCATTTTGTAGGCAGAGGAGAACTCTGCCCCCAGAGCATTTTCTGTCGCTCGTTATTTCAACAGATCCGAGACAAAAATAACGACTAAAGTATAATTCTAACACTTTCCTTTCAACAACAAAGAGAAGAAAAATGTGTAAATAGTAAAAATAGTAAAAAGATTCACGGAAACTGGGGGCAGAAATTCTTCTCTGCCTACAAAATGATGTCATACTTAACAGCCCCTGAATTGGAAATAAATTCTGTTAACCACTGTTGAACCCTCCCTGCCTCCTGTTCATTTTTCTGGTTTTGTTTCAGATTAACTGACTGTCGCTGGTTGGCTTCTGTCTGATCAGCACTTCACATACAGTATGGACGACAATAGGGGTAATCGTTGATTGTTTTTGGTACCCGATACTACGGAGCGTGGGCTTAGCATTCATGCTTATTCACCCTCCATGAACAGAAAATAACATGCAACTCACTTTGAGACTACAGTTGTCTTGAACACGTAAAGCCATACATGTGTATCTTTTTCAAGAGGTTACAATGATATTATCTTTCACTGGGATATTCTCCAAAACCATTACACATAAACATTTCTATTAAACACAATTGTCTTCTTTGTGTCTGCCCCTGAAACATGAGAAGAATTGCCAAAATAGTGACAACAAACAAAAAGGCTAGAAAAGCAAATGTGTTTTTTGACCTCTACAGTATTCGTGCATTAACATATTGTGAACACGGATCCTAAAGCTCATCTGTACCTTGGTTTAAGGTTTTGTTCAGACCGAGAGCATAACAAATATAGGTTTTAAATATTTGACACAGAGTTTCACTCTCCATTTCATGTTGGATCCTGAAATATCTACAAAACATGGTCTGTCCAGAACACCTCACAAAGGGGAAAACAACACATTGACGGTGCTGAAAGGCAATGGATTAACAGCCTCAGTGACAGAATAGAAAAATTGTCAAATTAAGACGCGTAGAGCTGTTAACGTAATGTGACATTTGGGATGGGTAATATACCGGGGCTGGCCTGCAGCGCAATGAGATTAATGCACCAATAGAATAAATTACAAATAAAATAACAAATACAGGCCCACTAACCCACAGAGTAGCATAGCACCCATTGCTTTAATTTAACACATTGTAGAAATCAAATTTGCATCCCCACATGTTGAGAGATCATAATAACTATTAGCATCTGGCTTTAATGGTGAGATAACAAGTTACATATTGTATAATACGGTTTGTTCCTAATACATATATAGTGCAAACAGAAACAAATATTTACATAATAACAATAATGTGCACATGTACCATAACCCTCTCTGTACATATTCAAACATTAACGGAGAAAAAAACAACAACATGAAAATGTGAAGTTTTCTTAAGACATTGAGATAAGAAGTAATGACTGTAACAGTTACTATCGTCTTCGTGATGTTTTTTTCCGTGCTACTGTACAGTATGGATTGATGGATATTTGGCACGTGGATGGATACCTCTGTTCTACCTAGCAACACGGGGAAGCACTGGTGTGATTGGCAGAAACTGGCTAGCTCAGTCTTTGATTGGTTGAACTAGAGTCCTAGAGAGATAACGTTTGACACAGCAGCATTATGGATCTAACCGGAACACTAAGGCTTAAGTTATACTTAACGGTGTGCCGGTGTCGCCTGCAGAAATTTGCGGATATACAAGCTCACTACGCGTCACAAGGCGACACATTGAGAGCTCGCAGATCTGCTCTTTTCGTGCATGCAACTAAAGGTTCTTATACACCAGGGGTGTTCTTTTTGATCACTTAATTAGCCTGAAAATATCTATTTTTTTCGAACTGTCGTCATGAGTACACCCAAAGAACGTGAATATTATGGTGATGAAGCGGAATGAATCTTCTTCAATGTTTCGCCGCAAATAAGAAGGCATCAACCTGTATGAACAAGTCATCAGCTATACTGTATGAACAGTTTAGATGCAAATGACTTGCCTGGTTATTGCTGACTAGTCTATCAAAATAGTTGATCTAAAGATGGGGAATGAGTGCATCTGGTTCTACAGTATAAAATGCAATAGTGGCTCGTGCTCTTACAAACAACCAACTAATGGTCAGAGCTCTGAAACAGCTTCACTATCATTTCACCACAGACTACAGCTGTATTTCTTATTTTGTTTTTGTTCTTAGGAACGTTAGCTATCATTTACAGCAGTGGTTCCAAAAACTGTTTAGCTCAAGACCCAAAAGAGAAATTAGACGTTTAAACACTTCTTAAACATGATTTCTAATTTATGGAATTTCTAAGATTTCTCTTTGATTCCTTCATGAAATTACTAAAAAAACTAAAAAGAAATTTTGTTTTTAATTCAGTAAAATAATAGATGTTTTGGTAAATGAAAATGTTTTGAAATAATAATAATTAAAAACAAAACTAAAAAAAGGTAGGAAACAACCGTAACCGTGAAAAGAATCAGGGACCCATAACAATGGGTCCCGACCCAAAGTTTGGGAACCAGTGATTTTACAGCACAGAATTTCAGTACGTTCTTATAAAGACTTGCCTCAAGTTCAACTAAACATTCAGTTACTCATAGCTATACACACATGGTTCAGCCACTTCATAGAAACCTTTTAGGGTGGGTACAAGCTCCCCAGATCTACTGGCTTACATTTACACAACATCCAAAACACACACACACACACACACACACACACACACACACACACACACACACACACACACACACACACACATACTGTACACTCAATCTATTGCTAATACTAAAGGGTGATTTAAATATGGTTGCGTGCCGGTGTCGTGCAACCGAAAATAGCCGATCTATAAGCTTGTGGATCTGCTATTTTCTGCATGAGACACCAGCACGCAACCATATTTCAAATCAAGCCTAAAACGTCCTCGCTAACATTAGCGCACAGAGCCGCTAAGTGCTGGCGGGCCGAGGAATCTTTTGTCGTGGACGCAGCTCTGTTTCCTTTAATATTTTAGATTTAGACGTAAAAAACAAACAAAAAAAAAACAAAAAAAAACGTAACAGCATAGAAGAACAACAGGTGTCCCCAGTAAATTATTCACCATTCACGTCTTGAAGGTTCGCCCCCCCCCCCCCCCCCCCCCCCGCACCTGGCTGAGAGAAGCTCGGTTGTAGTTGTATTGTCATGACGACAGTGGATTAGTGGTGGGAAATCCCGTTCATTTCAGTGAACGAATCATTTTGCTCACAGTAATGATTAGTTCACGTTCGACGTTCGTAGCGCGATCGTCCCGTGAAAAACACTATCGCGGGAGCGTTTTTATTACGTTGCGCGTACAGCCCCGACCTCCCGTCCTGTTCTGTGTGCCGGGGGCTATTAGGGGGAGGGGGTGGGGGTGTGAACGAAAGCGTGAACATAACAGTTCACGATTGTGATTCGGTTCTTATGAACGAATCACTCATGAACGACACATCACTACAGTGGATGTGAATACTGTTACTGTCAAGTCCCTGGTGCTACAGGGAAGGTCCTCTATATTGCAGGACGTCAGTGGATGTGCATACTGTTAAGTCTCTGGTAGTCTCGCGTGGCCAGACTGTTGCCTAGCGCAATTTGCAAATGCTCCCGGCATACAGTCTGGGGCACGGAAATAGAAACGATGAGTGCGAGATAGAGCGGATGTGACGCAACCGCTCCCTTGATGCAGTAGCAATAACATGTCCTACTGGAAGCGTTATGTCTCCTTTGAATATTTTTTGGGGCATTATTTCGTCTTTCTCTGGTGTTGTTGGTGTTACTTCCATGATGTAAATATTTTCTTTAACTATACACCCATAACAAGAATATGCCGCTCGAATGACTCTGTCTGTGCGAGTCTGCTTCTGTTATGTTTCCAATGGGACTACCAGGGGACTACAGTTCTGTGTAGCAGTGGCTACTTCCGATACTCGCCGTTCAGGGGCTGCCGTTCCAGACTCTATATAGCATTCAGAGATTGTGGAATAGTTGTCTGGCTACGCGAGACTAAGTCTCTGGCGCTACAGGGAAGGTCCTCTATATTGCAGGACGTCGGTGGATGTGCATACTGTTAAGTCTCTGGCACTATAGGGAAGGGCCTCTATATTGCAGGAAGAACACAGTCTTTGGTCACGGGTTCATTATTAATATCATAACTACTAGAATAGTTATTATTATTATATTCACAAGTTCCATTATCTGGCAGAATTTCAAGTACCACCGTCATCTTTGTCTAAAAAAAAACAAAGCATGAGCATGAACATGCTTAAAGTGAGTGAATGAGTGAGTGAGTGAGTGAGTGAGTGTGTGAGTGAGGGCAGTGAGTGTGCGTGCACACGTGTGTGTGTGTGTGTGTGTGTGTGTGTGTGTGTGTGTGTGTGTGTGTGTGTGTGTGTGTTTCTAGGTAGAAGACGTATTTCTTCCTGAAACGGGTGATGATTGGGGTTGAATGTGGTTTTGTTGAATCCCCGTCAACTAAAACCACTTCCACTGTTCAGACTCTGATCTGGATGGAGATGAAACGTTTCTACTCACACGGTTTTACCATCACCTGCATTATGTTTATACATGCTCATGCACGTGACCGCTGTACTAATGCAGCAGTGTGTGTGTGTGCGTGTGTGTGTGCACGGTTTGTCAGTGGAAGCGTCCCATAGCCTCAGCAGCCTTGACCCTCACTAGTGCGTCTGGATCCTGCAGCAACATGACCAATCCTGCAAACACACACAAACACACGCACGCACGCACGCGCGCGCGCACACACACACACACACACACGCACACACGCACACGCGCACACACACACGCGCACACACACACACCAGATCAGTCCCCTCCAACCATGAAATAACACCTGAGTAGGCCTGTCACAATTATGACATAATCGTCTAATCGCAATTGTTTTGTCATAATCGTCATAATCGTTGATGTTGAAAAAAGTTTGATAAAATATTTTCAAACATTTTCAAAAATGTATTTTTTTAAGTGTAAAGTTGTCAAATATGTCAGTCATTATATTTAGGTTATGTGTCATATCTGCCATGTGCAACTTCAAAGCCTACAAGCCAAACAGAAATGTAATTGTCAACGACAAAAACACAATTAAATCGTTAATCGCAATTATTTGAGTGACAATTAATCATCATGTAAAATGTCATAATCGTGATAGCCTTACACCTGAGACTGTGTGAATTTAGGTGAAGGCAATGAGGAGTGCGTTGAGGCCATTGGTCCCCTCCTTGTACCTTTAGTGATGGTTGCCATGTTGAGTTGAGACAGCAGCTCTTCTGGAATGTTCCCCAGCAGGAACCCTGAGGAGAACATCTTCTGTTAGAAAGTCTCTGGGATCACAATCTACACCATTTATGTAACTCTGAGTGCACAGATGGAACCAAATGGACCTGTAAGCTAAATAAATCATAGTTATTACGAATAAATCATAGTTATTATTAACCAAATGGACCCTTACACTACAGGACGGTAACTAAGACCCGTAAACTAAATAAATCATTTATTATGAACCAAAATGGCCTTTAAATGGATGGCAGGGACCAGTCAACCTTTTCAAGACAGGGTAAAGTGTATATATTATACCCTTAAGGGAAGGCATCTGTGTTATTTTAGCTGTTGCAAAGTATAGCAACAGGATTTATGTTTTGAATAAAAAAGAGAACCTCTAGGATTTAGAAGGCGTTCTTAAAATCGTAGGTCCACATAATGGAATCCATGTTTGGGTATGACTGACCATCTAGAACTCCATATATGGAGTTGGCTGACACGTCCAAGTCTGTCATCAGGGATTCCATATATAGACTGACTCAATCTCTCATCCAGTCAGCACAGGACAACAGGGCACAGGACTCCCAGCACAAGTATCATTAAGACGACCTCCAGGACTCCTATCATCTGGATTCTGACAGCTCCTAACCGCCAGAACCATGGAGGAAGCAGGCCCAACCATGGAGGAAGCAGGCCCTGGGTCTAATGAGAAGACCAGAACAGGCCCTGGGTCTAATGAGAAGACCAGAACAGGCCCTGGGTCTAATGAGAAGACCAGAACAGACTGGAAGCAGTATGAGGAAAGAGAAGAGGAGGCGGGGAAAGGAGGCAAAGAGGAGAAGTGCTCCTCTGTGGTGGCGGTCTCTCTGTGTGACTCCACTCCTCTTCTGTTTCGCGCCGTGGACCTGAGAGCGGTGCGCGAGGAGCTGGGAGTGGTGGGAGCTCTGGTGGGCTCGCTGCCCCGCCAGCCCAGACAGAACCAGCGCCTGGGGCGGCCCCTGCTGCTCCTGCATGAGGAGACGCGCCTGCTGGGGGAGCTGGGCAGAGTGGCGGCGCCGCTCCCTGCCAGACACGAGGGAGGTGAGGAGGAGGTGAAGAGGAGGAGATGGGTGGAACGGTACAAGGCGCGGCAGGAGAGCGGCTACGAGGAGCAGAGCGCTCTGGCGTTGGAGGACAGGAAGAAGGCGCTCCTCGCGGCTCTGCTGACGGACAGAAGACCGCAAGGTGAAGAAGGGTCAGGAGGTCGGCGGGCTGTGGAAGAACGTCTGAGGTCTTTGGAGCAGAGCTTCACTTTCCCTCGTTCAGCCATGTCCGTTCAGCTGAACACGGCCAGAGCTGGCCCGGACCCCCGGCCTGACGACAGGGACCACCGCCTGGGGACCACCCGCCGGCCCGCAGCCTCAGACCAGATGTCAGAGACTCGCTACCAGGTGTTCAGAGACCTGAGAGCCCGAGGGTTCTTCCTGACGTCGGCGGGGAAGTTCGGAGGAGACTTCCTGGTCTACCCGGGCGACCCGCTGCTGTTCCACGCTCATTTCATCGCGGTGTGCGGGCAGCTGGACGAACGCATGTCCCTGGGCGACATTCTAGCGGTGGCCCGGCTGGGCTCCAGCGTGAAGAAGACGGTTCTGCTGTGCTCCCCTCGTCCAGAGGACCAGGACGGGCGGGGGCCTGTCCTGTACACCTCCTTACAGTGGAGTGGAATGGTCTGACACTGCGTTCAACAGACACACCGTCTGCTCCCACAAAGCAGATGCTTCATGAAGAGTCACATTTAAGGTACATCCTGGCGGGTGCACAATGCCCAAACCTTTCACTTTAGGTGTAAGGACTAGTTATTAGTGTGGTTGCCCTACTTGTCCAACTTTATCCAAGTAAAGCATTCTCCTAAGTAAAACATTTTTTGCAGTGCTACTCCCCCTAAAGTTTTGGTGGCAAACACTTGGGCCATATGTCAAATCAACTGGCTTCATCGGGACACGCATGCATGCTATTTTGCTAAGAGATACATTATATAGTTTAATTTATATAAATGTTCTTGTGAATACATTTTCTCCATTGACTTTAATTAAAATTTTAACTTCTCCCAAATACGGAGATGGCTGACATCATAGACCACATGAGACTGTCACATACAGTATGTCCATATATGGGCTTTCCAACTTATGGGCTTAATTCTTCTTTTGCACAAAGTAGTGCAATGCAAGATAGAGGCCGCCAGATGCCTTTGAGTCACACCCTACCACTACTTCCTGTTCATCCACAGAGCATTGATTCTAGTTGTTTTCTCCATTAGATTAAAGTGCTTTCTTTTCACTTTTTTCAACTTTTATTACTTGTCAAAATACATTTTATTTGTCTGCCTCATCTTTTTACCATCCCAAGTAATAAAAGTTGAAAAAAGTGAAAAGAAATCTAATAGAGAAAATGAATAGAATCAATGCTCTGTGGATGAACAGGAAGTAGTGGTAGGGTGTGACTCAAAGGCACCTGGCGCCCTCTATCTTGCATTGATTGCACTACTTCGTGCAAAAGGAGAATATTGGAGGCTCTGGAATATGTTGCCCCTTCCCATTAGATCCGCCCAGTCAATTGGTGCTTTTAAATCTTTGCTAAAAACTCACCTGTTCTCCACTGCCTTTAGTTGTATATAGCTCTTTTTTTCTGTTGTCTTAATTAATTTGGTTTTGTATCATTGCATTTTAGGTATTGTTGTTTCTGTATTACTAATGTTATCATGTTCAGCACTTTGGTCAGCTCTGCTGTTGTAAATGTGCTATACAAATAAAGATTGATTTGATTTGATTTGATCAGGGACCTCCATATGGGCATAAAAGGAAAAAGGACCGACACAGATCTCCATATATGGCCATTTGTTAGTGAATTAACTTTCCCCATTGACTTGGGAACATTCAAATGGTAAGACGAAATCCATTTGCGAAATTCGCATCACAGCAACCACACTTGCAATTTCCAATTGCATCTTTCCAGTTACTTGACTAGCAGAGCGTGCAAGTACTGCGTTCGGCTGCGTAGGAACGTAGCCGTGTGTGTTTAAGCCCGTAGCCAATCAGGGACCAGCATTTCTGGTAACGTCATCATTAACAGCCAATGAGGGACCAGCATTCCTGGTGATGCCAGTGGTTATGCCATGACATTAACAGCCAATGTCAAGCTGCAAGTTGGCACCTCGACAGAGTTCAGTTCTAGTTATTATTATATTATAATTTTGAATTACATGAATGTTATATGCATGCAACATCAGAATTGGTCTGTACCGTTATATCCACAAGAGGGTGCTCACAGCCAAATTGTGAAGAACAACCGTTGGTTCCATTTGAACACTCAGAGAGTTAGATATCTCTAAAGCCCCTTTTCGACGGCACCACATAAAAATATCTACGTTTTCCTTTACACAAAAGTACCCCTATCGTTAAGAAACAAATTGACAAATTGTGATTATAATACAATATAAATGTGTAATAAAACTATCCTAATTAGAATGCACTATAAGGGATTATAACTGTGATTATAATACACTATAATGTATGAATATATAACTATGATAATTATAATACACTATAATAGACTATAACAGTGATTATAACACAATAGAATCTGTGATCATGTATTACAACTATGTCCTGGTGGTCTAGTCATTATGAAGTGTTTGCCCCTGTTTGGCCTACCTCAGACCTACTCTGGAGTGGATACTTTTTAGTACCATGTTTAGTATCACTTTCAAACCACTCTACCCAGGTCTGTGTAGTGGAAAACCTGGCACAAGTGGACAGTGTGGAGTGGTGTGGTGTTGGGCCATGTCAGTATCCGTTCTCCTCACCTATAAACATGGCTGCTCCTCCTCGCACCTCAGCCCAGTTGCTCTTGAAGAACTGAATCACCGAGATGTGATAGAAGTTCAACATGCTGGGAAAGTCCTGGATCTACACACACACACACACACACACACACACACAGACACAGACACACACACACACACACACACACACACACACACACACACACACACACACACACACACACACACAGGTTCAAAATGTACACATTGAGTGCCTAAGACGTCCAGGAACGTCTTAGCGTTTTACCATTGTAAACAATAGCCAGCGTTCTACTGCGGGCGGGAGTGATGAAAAGACTCAGTTTCCCATGATGCCTTGCAAAATAATGTAGGATCAGGATTTCATAGCGTCATGACTGCAGAAAAATGGATATATCTGGGATTCCTTTCCCACATCGCATGTTTGGTCAAAACGGCCTGTTTTATATACCATAACTTACACACGGATCATCACGGTTTTATTTCTTCTTTTCCACGTGAAAGAAAAGATGTTGGTCTCCCATGACCTCTCGTGTACATAACGGACACATGGTGTGTACATATCAGGTAAAAACACTAAAGACACAAAAAGCCTAAGCAGTACCGTAATCTCCATTAGTTTGATTAAAAACTATGGCAGTCCAAGTGTTAACTACACACACATTTCATTGCGTGCGTGCGCGTGTGTGTGTGTGTGTGTGTGTGTGTGTGTGTGTGTGTGTGTGTGCGTGCATATATGTGTGTGTGAGTGCCTGTGTGTGTGTGTGTGTGAGTGCCTGTGTGTGCGTGCGTCTCACCAGGTACTTGGTGAGGTCATTGATGAACTCTCCGTAGTGCAGACTCTTGTCTTCGTGGAGGTGAGTCTGGAACATGTTGGTGATCTGATCTGAGCCCACCACAGGAGCACACACACGCATCGCATACTTACACGCCTGGACACACGCACACACACACACACACACACACACACACACACACACACACACACACACACACACACACACACACACACACACACACACACACACACACACGCACAGTGTTGAAATACAGTGGGATCAGAGATCAAAAGCTTGCATCAAAATTAGGGATGGGACGATGTGAAAATATCATGTCACGATTATCGTGACAAAAAATGTATATGTGTCCCTAACATCCATTATCCTGGGGCGGAATATTTGCCCCAAAAAATAGCAGAGCTACAAGCTCAAAACGTGCGTTGTGAGCTTGTAGATCGCCAATATTTTTGGCAAAGACATTTTGAGTGACAAAAAAAAAAGACTGTATCAAGTACATTATTTCCAGGCCCGTTTTAGGGTTTATGCAGCGGACAATGACAGGGGACAATTTCACGATAAATCGAAATCTCTGCGATACGATTATTGTGAGTGTTTTTTATCACGATAAACAATAATACAGATTATCGTCCCATCCCTAAACAAAATACACTGCAGAAGAACGCCTGATGCCTGCAAAAGAGTGCATCAGGGTGGGTGCAAACCGGGTAATCAAATAATCATTCATGGGAAAAATCTCGAGTCAAAATATTAAATGTTTGTATAAAGTTGTCAAATATGTCAGTCATTTCTTTGTATATTTAGGTTATGTGTCATATCTGTCATGTGCAGCTTCAAAGCCTAAAAGCCAAACAGAACAAATCATTAATCGCAAGTATTTGAATGACAATTAATAGTCATATAAAATGACATAATGGCGACAGTCCAAGCGTGCGTGCGTGCGTGCATGAACGTGTGCTTGTGAGTGTGTTCTGTACCTTGACCACCAGGGGGTTGGGGTCGACCAGGTGTAACAGCAGGCTGACCAGAACGTTGTGGATCTGGTCTTTGAACACCGGCTCTCCTGAACCGAACTTGGACAGATTCCCCAGCAGCAGGATGGACGCACAGCGGATCTCATCATTCTCCTGGAGAACACACACACACACACACACACACACACACACACACACACACACACACACACACACACACACACACACACACACACACACACACACACACACACACACACACACACACACACACACACACACACACACCACCGTTAGCTTTTTGTGTGTCTTGTGTGTTTTTTCCAGTTTTAGAAAGATAAGACCACAATGTACCATACATTTCTATACATGAAGATGACCTTAATGCCATTTAGACCGGGAGCGCATCTGTGTCATGTTAGATTTTAACCACTTTATAACCATTATTTTATGTTTTAACTATTAAAAAATAGCAGATCTACAAGCTTCTCAGGGTCCCTGGCACAAACAAATTGCGATTGGAATTCTAGGGGGTCTTTGACATTAAAAACTTTGAGCACCACAGATAAAGAAACACGTTTTTTTTTTAAAGACGTTTGTAGGTATTTTTCAGGTCTTAATGAGTTGATAAAGGCTTAAAAAGGCAAAGACGTACGTTCTCTAGGAAAGGTTTGATCTTCATGAAGATGTAGACGACCAGGAGGTGGACGTTCTTCTTGTCCAGGTGAAGGAGGACTTTAGACAGTCCTGACATGGACTCCAGGGTTATCAGCTTACCTGGACAGACAGACAGACAGACAGACAGACAGACAGACAGACAGACAGACAGACAGACAGACAGACAGACAGACAACAGACAGACGACAGACAGACGACAGACAGACAAGTTGTCACACTGGACAGTTAATGTTCTGACCAGGAAGTCTTGCATAGCCAGGCGTTTACTTTGGTGACTTCAATCTCGCAATTAGGGGTCAAACTATTTGATAAAACACATATAAAAATATAAAAAAATTGCAATATAGACGATCTACATCAGGGGTCCTCAAATAGAAATCTTGAAGGTCCACAAATATTTTTTTTAACCAGGTCCGGGTCCGGAAAAACAAATATATTATATATTATATATATATATATATATATATATATATATATATATATATATATATATATATATATATTTATAAGTAATGGTCTGTTTCCAGATTCTTTATTAAAAGGGTCTTAGGTCCTTAAATTATGACTGTCATCTGGCCTGGGGATTCCTCCAAAAATCATTTGGGGACCTCACTTGACTGAAGTGCAACAACCCATTGAAGGGAGATTACAGAATGTTTAAATCAAAGTGGAGCAGAGATATTTTGCGCTAATGTTTGTTGCTTTGTTTTCTTTTAACACACTGGGATAATTTTCGAATAATTTATGCTTGTGTCACAAGTTCTCACAACATGAATATCGATCTGAAAACAAGTACCGCGCGTCAGAGACTAAAGCGGCTCGTAGCTCACTCCTGTACTGAGTAGTGCAGCTCACAGCTAGCTTAGCTGCATGGCTAGCTGCATATCCATGCAGAAAGAGAGAGACGACGGTGGCACGTCCCGACAAACTCTCTGGAGAGAAGATTACAATCCTACAAACGTATTCACGTTGATGTTGTTGTGCGTGAATGAAACCCACTGGTTTATAGTTGCGCTGTTGCAGGCTGCAGCTCCGAACGCTTACTACTGAGACGCTTCGCTACCGTGGTCTGTGCAAGGAAGATTTTGGGTCTGTGGAATGAACTCTAGTGACCCAGCTGGCATCAGCCAATCAGCTCGTCGTTGTCCCTCTCTCTCTCTCTCTCTCTCTCTCTCTCTCTCTCTCTCTCTCTCTCTCTCACACACACTCACAGCGCATGCAATGAATGAAGTGAAACGAAGCGTGGAGATATTTTTCCTTTTTTTTTTTTTCTTTACTATAATTCGTCCTGGGTCCGGTCGGCGGTGCCTCGCGGTCCGGACATGGACCGCGGTCCGCCTATTGAGGACCCCTGATCTACATGCTCACAACGTCGTTGTTTTGTTAGTAAAAGCAAGGTAGTAAAAGAAGAATATTATCCCTGAATTGTTACCACAGGTGATGATGGGTTTGGACAAGTTCTTACCTGGGTCATCCTTCTCCTCCATGCCTGAACTCATAGCTGCCAACAACTCCTTAGCATACTTGTTAACCTAGAGAGAGAGAGAGAGAGAGAGAGAGAGAGAGGGTGAGAGGGTGATAGATTGTTTTTACCACATTCAGTATACTGGAGTGTACTGAATGTGTGCGCGTGGAGAGGGACGTGTGTGAATGTGTGCGCGTGGAGAGGGACGTGTGTGAGTGTGTGCGCGCGACACGCAGCCAATTCACCTTCTCAGGCGAGCCCACGGCCAGGTTTCCCAGGCCTCGTACGGCCAGCATGCGCACGCCACAGCACGGGTCTGAGATCCTCTCCATCATGTTGTTCATCAGGACATCCACCAGCATCAGCTCTGTTACCACGTGATGGTTTAACAGCTGAGAGAGAGAGAGGGAGAGATTTTCGATCAAATGTATACATTCTGGCGGCCTTGACACGAAAATGTTTAAGAACATTAATAACACATATAGTGTTGTGGTACCTCAGAGAAGAAGGCAGTGACAGTGACCCTCTGACACTCATAGATGTTGTTCAGAGACGGACACAGACTCTCTATGATGGGAGGTAGTTTAGGCCCTGCGTGCTTGGCCATCGCCCTGCACCGAGGAGAAACAAAAACATATTTTGTATTTATTCATTTTATTCAGGGTTTGTGATGTGGCACAAGATGAGAGATGTATTTTGGACCTAAACCATTCAATGCTTTACAAAGCACGGAACAGAAGGATGACCTTATATAAAAAAAACTGGCTGACGTGAAAGCCTTTTTAACAGCATAATGGAAATCTGTACTATCTGACTATACATTCCGCAAATCTCTGCATGTGTAAGCGTATCCGTCCTTCGCGTATCTCGAAATCCGCCTGGCCGTTCTACAGCTCTAGGAGTGTGTGCATGTGCGGGTGCATGTGTGTGTGTGTGTGCGTGCGTGAGTGTGTGTGTGTGTGCACCTGGCCAGCAGGGTCACTCCGTGCGTGTGTGTGTTGTATTCCTTCATGTCCTCCCAGGCGTTCTCCTGGTCCAGTGTTCTCACCACCTCGTCCAGCTGGGCCCTCGCCAACAGGACACGCAACGCATCCACCGCCGTGCTGCAACGCACACAGGTACACACACACACACATGCACACACAGACAGTTACTTATTTATTGACATTTGATTATCTTTCATTGCTAATGTTAGTTGGTATACTTCAGGGTTCCCCATTTAGTTTTCCCCAAGGGCCGAATTAAGTCTAGGGTACCAAGCCGAGGGCCACAACATTGCAGGGGGCGACGGTGGCGTTCCCGCTACTCAAGCGACAGTTCAGATATTGTCGTTGTCGGGTGAAAACAGTTTGTTTTGCATTTATCATTTTAAAAATTATTTTATTTGGACATACAAGGTTTCCACCCGACAACGACAATATACTAGTGTTGTTGCTGCTCTTATACCAACATTATTACTGGGGTTGGTGTGGGCCAGACAGTAGCCC
>NC_137811.1:68430882-68450882 GCF_963921795.1 Nannobrachium achirus | reverse complement strand
TGATTGAATACTTTATTAATAAGATTAACAGTACAAGTAGTACAGTCAAAAGTTGTGCTAAAAGGATAACATCAGTGAGACATACAGTAGCAGCAAAAGGTATATTTACAGAAAAAAAGAGGGGTGGGGGGATTGTAATCTTTAAGTGGAAAAAATAAATGTAACTTTTAGAAACAGTCTGTGAACCGCCAATGGTTGGTGATGTTTCCATAACCACTTTGAGTTGGTTAGTATACAGTCCATTATTTATGGTTGTTTAATATACTTGAGCACAGTGTGTGTGTGTGTGTGTGTGTGTGTGTGTGTGTGTGTGTGTGTGTGTGTGCGTGTGTGTGTGTGTGTGTGTGTGTGTGTGTGTGTGTCTCCTCACCTCTCTCTGCTTGGGGTCCATTATCTCCTCATCTTTAACCTTCTCTGGTGTGTGTGTGTGTGTGTGTGTGTGTGTGTGTGTGTGTGTGTGTGTGTGTGTGTGTCTCCTCACCTCTCTCTGCTTGGGGTCCATTATCTCCTCATCTTTAACCTTCTCTGGCGTGTGTGTGTGTGTGTGTGTGTGTGTGTGTGTGTGTGTGTGTCTCCTCACCTCTCTCTGCTTGGGGTCCATTATCTCCTCATCTTTAACCTTCTCTGGTGTGTGTGTTTCGGGCGGCAGAGAAAACACACTGTTCACACACACCTTCAGCAGCTCAAAGGTCTCGTTCTCGCTCAGGGGAGGGTCCAGGGGGCTGGAGCACCAAAGGTCAAGGGTCAAGCATGGTGCATGATGGGAGTCTGCTTTTAACTCTTTTACCGCTTCGGACGTTCCCGTTCGCCACAATTTTGAACCCAGCTCGTTGCCAATACGGCCGCTCGTTCTTTTACCTTGTCTCGTTTGCAAATAGTGAATAGTTCTTTTTCTATAACATCGCAAAGGTAAGCTGCTTTTTGCTGGCACCAGCCCCAATAAATAAATAATAAATCTGTCAGTAGAACTGTTAAATATGATATAAGGATATTAGTAATTGATATCACGGGAAACAGGTGTGATTTTCTTTTTCTGCAGCACAGCCCAAAACATCTAACAGTGTCACCTGCTCCCATGTGTGTAACATAAACTGAATAAAACAGAATATACACTTATATCCTCATATTTACAGTAACAATGAAAATAGACCATTTCCTTTAGAGCAGGGGTTTCCAAATCTTTCCGTTGGATGGACCATAGCCATAACAAATGAAACAGTGAGGGGTGCTACATACAATAAATGCATAATTTACCATTTGTTTTACCATTTTAACTACCCTGGCAACACCCACTTTTTCAACCAGTTTCACGGGTAAGGATACATGAGGTTGGCACAGGCAGTCATCACTCTATGGCGTACAGGAGTCTTCATGGCATCAGCTGGCTCTGCTTTGATAAAGTCCTGACAACCACGCAACACAACACAACATTTCACAATCATTTCTACTCACTCAATCCCTTCTTGTTCAATCTGTACTTAAAGAGTGCTCCTTGCTATGATTAGATTTGTCATTATTAAACTGTGGCGAATAAGATTGGTTTGGCAAAAATAACATGGCTATTGCTATTGTAAATCGTACAACCATGGTTCCCTGAGTGAAATGAACGAGACACAATTTGTCTAAGTGTGTCACTCCAAGTGTGTGTATCAAAGACTTGAGCGGATTAAATGCTTTTCACAGCGTGAGAATCATATTTTACAGCAGCTGAACTAGCGACAAGCGAAGTTCGTGCTCTACTGACCAGCATGACAGACGTCAGCTCCTGTTTGCGAGAGAAGACGTAGCCTTGTCTCTTCACACATTCCTTGATGGCTCTGGCAATGAGCCCAACACTCTGAATCAAACTTAACTTCATGGTCAGGTCCTAAAGCACGACACACACACACACACACACAGACACACACACACACACACACACACACACACACACACACACACACACACACACACACACACACACACACACACACACACACACACACACACACACACACACACACACACACACACACACACACACACACACACACACACACACACACACACACACGGACAGAGCGTGACAGGAGAACACGTGCAACAAATCTTTAGGCTGGTCGAGGAAAGTGAATCATGAAAGTTAATGTTAATCACGTTTTCCAAACTCAACAGGAATGCAGAAGTTTGTTACAGCAACCACCGTGTGCACTGCAGCCGTCTTTAACTGAGATGCAACTCTACACAGCACAGCACAAGCAACAACCATCCACTACCAATAAAACTAAATCAGTCAGCCGGTCAGCGGATCAATCGTTTTCATCGACCGGGGCAGTGAGTTTGTAGGTTGATCCGACAGGTGTCATTCAGAGCAGTCTGAAGTCAGAGGCGTGTGATTGATTGGGGAAAAGAAAGCAGATCGGTTTCGACAGTAGACTAGACCACCTGCAGGCCCTGGTCTAAGAGAAGACGGATCAGACCTGCTCATAGCAAGGTGCTGTTAGCATTTTGCACAGTGGTTTTCAACTCCTGTCAGAGGGAAGCTAAGATACGACTCATTTTCAAGAGGTGTACTCAAGTGCTGTAAAAGGGGTGCACCGCTCATTTACAACATTGAACTAGAACTGGAGGATTGATTGTGAGATCATGTGATCAGTGACACCATGAAGATGTAGTCTTTAGCTTGCAGAGTACAATCATAATTCTTTTCAATAATGTATTAAATTGATTAGTCCAATTAACTGTTGCACCCCTACTGGAGTTGAGAACCACTAAGTTAGTGAAAGATTTCAAAAAGCCTTTCACACCAACAATTATTGTTGGTTCAAAGAATATCTGGAGGAGAGTCAACCACTCAGAGATTACTTGAATGTGTAGAGATTGCTGTTGACTGGGGAAGAATAACGTAAAATAATGCCAATAGTAGTAGTGTACACGCTCAAGTATATCATCTGTTGGTTTATAATCCAGGAGACAAGTGTTCTGACAGCTGCTTCAGTGTCCCGATTAGAATAGAACCCATGACAGGAACAGGAAACAGCAGAGGACAGGATTTTACGTCACATTTAGCAAAGTCTACATTTCACTTCGGAGGAGCTTTTACACTCACATGCACCTCCATAGGAACTCAATAATTATCTTTACAGGGACAAAATATAGTCACCAAGAAATACATGGTTAAAAACAATATATACGGCACAGCATGTTGGGTTCCTATAGACAAATCCACAGAGCGGCAATCATAACTGCGGTGTCAAGCAGCACCGCAACACTGCAACTACACAGCAGCACTCTGTGGATCCCTTTATAACAACACAGATAACTGACTATTCCTGAACTCCTATGGATATGTGCAATCAATGAATATGAAAATGTTCTTCCAATGTGAAATATACATTTTAAGGTTCAGATTAGAAAGTTAATGTTAATGTCAAGCTGTAAATGTGAGTATTCTTCAAAGACAGTTGAGTGATGGAGTAAAGGTTTATCATAGACCGAGGCCAAGACCAAGACAGAGGCAGAGAGCGAGGTCAGGATTCCAATACTAAAAATGTCTCCTTTCCTCCTTGCTTCTCCCGTCATCTGTCCTCCAGCATGGCAGTGTTACGGTGAAATTGGTGAGCTGCTGAAATATGTGACCATCTTGTGGACTTCACATAACTTAAATGGAGGTCTTCAAATTATGTGGTCTAAGTAACCACTAGGTTGAACTCCCCTAATAAACAAACAGCAAAGATTTACGCTCAGACACTGATTTAAGCTCGGGCACTGATGTTATGTGACGTCTACACGGTTTTCACATAATTCGTCAGTTTACCAATTTCACCGAAACACTGCCATGCTGGAGTACAGATGACGGAGGAAGCCAGGAGGCAGACATTTGAGTATTGGAATTTAGCTTCAGAGAGAGAAAGAGAGAGAAAAGGAGAATGGAGAGAACAGAGAAGACCTCAAGAAGCATCATTGGCAGAGGGAGAGAGAGGAAGGAAAGGAGGATTAGAGACACAAGAGAGAGACAAAGCGGGGAAGCGACTGACAGTCCCAGCTTTCCTGTGGTGAACGATACCTTGGTCTCTACTTTAATCCCCAGAACCTGTATGACAGAATAACAGGGTGGTCAGTAAACCTCAGCAAACCACACACGCCCTTCACCTCCAATAGACACATGGCTCTGCTTCCTGGATTCTCATTTTGAGAGCACACGTGTTTGTGGGCACAATCAAGAGTTCTACATACTATTAGATGTTTTAAATCACGGAAGACCTCAAAGTATAAACGTCCTGAGGTCACTCCGTTATCCCATGGGTCACAGCAGTAATTCTCCTCTATTGGAAATACAGTACCATGGCATCGCGGTGTGTTGTGAGCTTGTAGAGCTGCTATTTTGGATTTCCTTTTTTGCGTGCCCAAAATAGGGACGCCGGTTTCAAAGTGGTTCAAGGCTTGTGATTCTGAGACAGTCGGCTCAGCAAATCACCTTCAAATCTGACACCTGACTATATGGTCGAGACAATTGGAGGCAGTTCTTGAAGGGACTAAATTATTGGGTGAACTGCTATTCATTATCGGAAGAATTTGTGGGAAAAGCTTTAACCTGCACTCCAACAATTAAGAGCTTAGAGATGAACATAATGAACCTCTCTCCTCCCCAGGTAATGAACTCTAGCCAGGGTGTGCTGTTGTTAATGGGGTTGTTGTTACATGGGGAATCTGGTAATGACGCCTGTTCAGCTGACTGGAGTTTTAACCAAAAATATCCAACACAAATGTAACATTTCGGTCAATTAATTCTCCCCTTCAATTATACTAATTGGTATTGTATTTTACATCCTGGGAAAGCCTGATTAGACACCATAACAACGACATACAACTTGTAAGGATTGTGCATTTGTGGAATGAGCTCACCTGAGCATGGCTCCAGCAACCTTTTTTGAGTTTGTTCAGTGCTCGAAGCATCAACATAAATGGTAAATGGTAAATGGTGCATTTATATAGCGCTTTTAACCAAAGCGCTTTACATAGATTGTGCATTACATTCACCCATTCACGCACACATTCATACACCGGTGGTGGAAGAAACCATGCAAGGCACCAACCTACTCACCGGGAGCAATTAGGGGTTCAGAGTCTTGCCCAAGGACTCTTCGACATTAACTCAGGGGGAGCCCGGATTCGAACTGGGAACCCTTCGTGCTCTAATAGCGGTTTCTCTACCCCTGAGCTATGCCGCCCCTAGACATGGGGCGGACATAGCTTAGTGGTTAGTGAGCCTGCCTGGGGAACCAGAGCTCCTGGTTGTCGCAGGTTCGATTCCAGGCCAGGCCAGCAATGTGTCAAAGTGTCCCTGAGCAAGAAACCTAACCCCAAACTGCTCCCCCCTCCACGCTCCTCTGTAGGCAGCACTCAGCTGGGTTACGCTGAAAACTGAAGTTCCTAGGTATGTATAAAAGAATAACTCACGGTTAGCTGTGTTGCTCATTCCACGAATGCACAAGCCTTACAAAGTTGTACCTTGTTGTAAAGGTGACTAAACCAGTGAGACCAATTGGTGCTATTAAAGGTGGAAAACAATCAACCAAATGGACATTTATTTCACAACATGTTCTTCATGATGTCAAATGTCGTGGGCCACTGGTAGCAACCACAGAACAGAGGTATCAGCTGAACAGGAATCATTTCCCAGTGAAATGATCCAGTTGAAAAGGAATCATTTCTGAGTGAAATACCAGCTGAAACTAGCCTCGTAAAACGCCCTCTTCTGGAAACCATTTCATATCCTCCTGGATTACGGAAGTTGGTCGTTTACTAGGCTAAGCTGAAACTATGATGTTTATTGATCTAAACGTCACAGTGAGAGGGGCTGAGAGGTTAGTTCATCTGAAACTTAACAGGAAATGTAAAATACACAAGAACAGACATGTACAACAATGCATAACTATAAAACCCCATGAATTAACATCTTGACTGTTTTCATACAATTACTATGATTATAAATCAGTTTCAGAAATATTTTACACTGCACCAAGGCATCACTTTTTGACACAAATAGCTTTCTTTCGAAAAAAAGAAAAAAGAAAAAAAAATGGCAAAAAAAGTTTTGCCATTGACTACATCTCAAACCAACACACCATCGATAAAATTAATTGTCAGTAAGACTATCATTCGTAGTGTTCATTGAGTGAATTGGGGTTACCCGTCTTATTGGGGTTACCTTGGTGTTGAAGTGTTAATGATGCAGTGTCTTATTGGTGTTACCTTGGTGTTGAAGTGTTTAATGATGCAGTGTATTATTGGTGTTACCTTGGTGTTGAAGTGTTTAGTGATGCAGTGTATTATTGGTGTTACCTTGGTGTTGAAGTGCTTGCTGATGCAGCGCAGGATGTCGTGCTCCACGCGGCTCACTATCTGGTCTTGGGGAGCGTTCAGAGCCACCTGGCCGTAACACAGGATCAACGTACTCTTCACCTTCTCAACATCCACGTCATTACGCTCCTGAAGGACATGAAGGAACAATAGGAAAGTAATAATTATACATCATTTTTTAAAATTTATGTAGCGCTTTTCTTAATACCCAAAGTCGCTTTACAACAACGAAAGAAAATGTATTAGGAAAGAAATAGTAGGCTTAAGGGGTCCTTCACGTTGCATTCTCACAATTTGGCTTCATCATTATAACATTAGGAGAATTTAGGACTACTGTTTTATTTTTATTTTATTTTTTTATTCCCAGCCTTTTGTTTCCTCCCCTGCTGGTCCTTGTATGCCATGTCTGGACGATTAACTGGACTGTAGGCTGTAGCAGTCCAACATCATGACAAACACCATTAGTCGCGAAGAACAGTACGCTCCCCTGTATGCCTAGTGTGTATTCTGACAGTGAAGACAAATACTGGTTCTGATTCTGATGTTTATCCTAGTGTGATGACAACATGTCACACTACCTTTTCAATGTGTTCACTGTTCAAAGATTTGTGTCCACACAGCCTGTCACTGTGGCTAAAACATACTGACATTATGACCTTCAACAATCATCAACCACATGCCTTTTCACACACGCACACACACTCACAACATTGTTGTCCTCAATCCTGGCAGAAATTTGTACTGAGGACACCTTTCTATGTGTTTTCATTGACTGTAGTTTGGAGTGCACTGACTGTAGTTTGAAGTGTAGTGACTGTAGTTTGGAGTGCACTGACTGCAGTTTGACGTGTAGTGACTGTAGTTCTTTGTACCTTGAGCAGGCTGAAAATTCCTTGAGATTTCTTTAAGACATCTGATTTGCCGAACTCGTCCAATTTGGCCAGAGTTCCCTCCAAGTGGCTGTTGGCACACAACCCGATGCCCATGGCCACGCCCTGTAGACACACACACACACACACACACACACACACACACACACACACACACACACACACACACACACACACACACACACACACACACACACACACACACACACACACACACACACACACACACACACACACACACACACACACACAAAACCCATGAAAGCGGAAATAAAGTGAGTTGACACTAGAAACTGTAGTCTTCTCGCAGTGAGATCTCGTGTGATCAACCTAACATTGCACAATGTATACTGTTGAATGTTATCACCGCTGCGTTAGAATTAAAAAAATATATATATATATAGTTATTGCTGATACAAAATATAAACCGTAGCTACAAGATGTTTGTATAATTGTATCTATGCTATATACATGTGTTTTGCATGGCTATGCCGTATTGCACCTTTATAGCTTCATGCCTCATTGCACATTTATAATATAGACATACAATGTGCCCTTAAGTTATAATGCAACATTACAGTAATGTACATGCACACACACATACTGTAAACTTCCAGTGTGAGTGAGTGATTATATACCGGTATTTAATACACATCTTATTCAAAGGCAAAACTCCATCAAACAAACAGACAGACAGACAGACAGACAGACAGACAGACAGACCGACCTCTCTCTCTATGGCATCTTGGTGTTTAGCTGTGATGAGAATCTCCTGTAGTTGTTTTTTAACCAGTTCTTTGTTGAAACATTGCTGGAGTGTCACTCCTATAAAACGATACAGGAAGCTCTGGACGGGGACAAACAATGACAATCTTAATGCCTACTGTAGGTGGGAGGTTCTTCATGTTGTTTGCATTGTGTAGGACTTTTTAAAGTTGTTTTCAGACGCAGAAGACAAAATAATTGAACATGTTCTGATGACAAACAAAGTGAAAGGACTCCCCCCTTGGCGCCAGTGGCGCTGGCTGATGATGTAGCTACCCTAACCCTACTCTGATTCACTGGAACAACATCAAATCAGCAACGACGTCACCTACGTCTATCAGTCTGGACTTCAGGCCATAGGGAGCAATTGACCGGTCCAATCAGTGACTGCCTTTCAACGGAATAGTGAAACGCAAGCCCATGCCAGGCTAGAGGCTGGCCAGAATGAGAAGCGAAGTGACAAAACCAATCTACTGAATGTAGCAAAGCAGGCTGGATCCCAGGGTATTTCACCTTTGCTTTTATGAAATATCTGAGACCATTCGTTTTATGGAAGATGCTTATAAACATGTACTCTATGCTAGTTTGACACGTTCTATGGTGAGTGACATGAGTTCTCACCTTCTCTTCCAGATAGCAGTTGTAGGTGGACAGGTAACGTATGGCCTCCGCTGATAACTGGCCCACCCACTTATCATCGTCGATGGTTGCCAGGGTTTTAGACAGGAACTGGAGCCAATCCAATCACAGACAGAAGGGACACGTCAATCAATCAAATCACTCATCCACACTAACATGTCAATATTTGTCTGAAACCTTAACACAATAGCTGCCTTTTAATCTGAAGTTTGCTTGGTGCCTTGGTGCCGCGCCGTTTCCTCCGTAGGCCGCCGCTATTATTTTGAAGGGCCGGAAGGGGGTTGTTTTTGTTTTTTTGGATTATCACTTGACGGCAACGATTACGTCATCTAGTCACATGACAGTGTGAGCCCAGAAGAGAATCATGGCTGCGCCCAGCCGAGTCTATTGTTTACATTATACAGGCCACTCTTTGGCTCAGAATGTCTCTTTTGGAGTAAATGAAGTCTCTTTATGGGCCTCTCAATGGATTTACTATGGAGGACGTTCACTTCGCGTGCACGCCCGATGTGCGTTGTAAACAAATCGCGGACATTACCGATGCGGGCGGGTGCGGAGCGACGTACAGTAAGTAATAATAACTTTACTGTATATACAGTAAGATTGACAGTCCTCACCGTCAACGGCACCATGGTTTTAACCCTTTCAATGACGGTGAGGATTGTCAACGGCAGCAGAACAGTTAAAACATTAACACTTTCTTATTTAGGTTCAAAGTGGACTGTAAACATGTTCTACTTTATATGTAACTGTAGTGTAAATAGTTTTGTAATAGTCAGCCATATAGAGATAGGTCTACTACAGACAGACAACGACTGACAGACAGACAGACAGACAGACAGACAGACAGACAGACAGACAGACAGACAGACAGACAGACAGACAGACAGACTGATAAAAGAAGAGACCTTTAGTAGTTTGTCATGCCAGAGTTTCTTATCCAGACTCTCAGCAGTCGACTCTGTGAAAAAACAACGACATTAATTAATAACGATTTTAACATTTTTGGTAGATCACCCTTCATTATAACTTGAATATCCTGCAAACAATAAAAACATCTATCCGGCTTATATATTCTTACACAGCTTGGTTGAATACTTGATTCAGGTCAATCAAGGCATTCTGTGGTCTGTTATTTCCTGATAGCAGACTACTATTCTAGCGGTTTACTGTACATTGCCATGGAAGTTAAGGATGTGCGCAATGAATAATTTCTGAAACACAGACATTCTAGTCGATCTAACAGTCTAAACTGCTTCTGAAAGAACATAGTGATTATATAAAAGCCATTTGAAATGCTTAATATAATAATCAAATATTCAAAGGCTGCAGAAAAGCAAGGCATATTGTCATCCTACCAAAGACAAAAAGCATGTAAAGAAATGTGTTGAAATGGTTTCATTTCAGAACATTAGGAAACCAATGTCTTTCTCACATGAAATTGAAAAAGGAAAAATTACGGTTCACTATGCTTTAATCTTAAAATATAAAATATATATTACTGGTAGCAGCTAGCAAGCCCAGAATAAGACGTACAGTATAAGTGTTCCAAGGTCTAAATGGGATAAGTGAAAGTGTTTACTTTTGTCTGTGGGGTTTAAATGTATAAACAAGAGCTTAAATAATAACTACATTTGATACACTGGAACACAAGTTGGTTTTGGATATAAAAGGTTTCCACCGCCGTCAGTAACGATATGTAGAATGTTACGCGTGCGTGTCCATGTGTGCGTGCGTGCGTATACCCTCTACAGTTGCCAGCAGTGAGGGGATCTCTCCCTCCCAGAGGTGTGTGTGTGTGTGTGTGTGTGTGTGTGTGTGTGTGTGTGTGTGTGTGTGTGTGTGTGTGTGTGTGTGTGTGTGTGTGCGAGTGTGTGTGTGTACCCTCTACAGTTGCCAGCAGGGAGGGGATCTCTCCCTCCCAGAGGGCCTCGGTCTTGGGTTGGATGTTGGCGCTGAGGACGTTGAGGAGGGACAGAGACGGAGCGCCGTGTCCTCTGCTGCGGAACGGGAACGCTGCGTTCACCTGAAACACAAACACACACACACATAGTTTTGGGGGGCATTGTGTCATATCCCAGTATTAACTGCTACAGCGAGCTGTGCAGAGATGCAGCTCAGTGGTTCAGCTGTGGTGTCGAGTGGTGTAATAGTGTTGCGTTTCTCACCAGCAGTCTGGCGAACAGGGTCTGAGGGGTGGGCAGGTTCACTGGAACAGATGACACACACAACACACATGATACACATTGAATACACAAGCATGTTCATGGTTTGTCCACTGGCTACAGGTAAGGACCTACAGTGGTTCAGCAGTGGTTCTCAACCCCAAGGGGGTCCCAAGATTATTGTGGGGGGTCCCCAGATGATTAACTTAATGTGCAACATTGTTTTCTCACTCAACAGTAAACAAACCAACATAAAGTTTAAGTGTATGTTGGTGTAATGCCTCAACTCTTAGTGCTCCTCAGGGTGGGGGGGGAGAGAGGTCCCCAGTTAAAATATGATTATTTTGTGGGTCACGGCCTGAAAAGGTTGAGAACGACTGCCCTAGACATAATTGGGCCCTTGGGGAAAACTATTTGGGGAACCGTGGTGGTGTGGTCCATGTCCCCACCTTGCTGTGTGAAGTCTATGGTGAAGCTGATCTCCTGGTTCTCTCTCTTCTTGGTGCCCAGCACTATGAGGCTCTTACACAGAGGCGTGGTGGCGTTGCTGTACTGGGCCGGGGTCAGGTAGTAGAGCAGCATGGGCCACAGCACCTACACCACACACGGACGCGCGCACACACGTTAGACAAGCAGACTGTCAGTCTATCTACATTATACATGGGCAACTGGCGGCCCGGGGGCCACATGAGGCCCCCACCTTCGCTTAATGCGGCCCGCAGGTTAATACCGGAATACTGATATATTATTGATTTCAGCTGTTACAATTCCAAACATGATCTGCTTTAATTCTGTCAGTCTATATTAGTAGCTTAATGACTAGTATAGTAGTATTAACATTAATTTTTGAAATTAACATTTGAAATTAAATCAAAATGTTACATTTCAGGATTAACCAAAAATATTCAGTATTCCAATTCAAAAGAAGCAAAAATAGACGATCTACAAACTCAAAACGCATTGCAGCGCAATGCGTTTTGAGCTTGTAGATCTGCTATTTTTGCTTCTATTGTATGCAATACTAGAATGACAAAGTAGGATGTAGCAATATGCAATGTGGCCCTCTGGAGTGAAGATGGAAAAATAGTGGCCCGCACCATCATCAAAGTTGCCCACCCCTGATCTACATGTATCTGTCTTTCTCAAAACTCAAGCTCTGAATTAGACATGCAGACAGACAGACAGACAGACAGACAGACAGACAGACAGACAGACAGAGTAGTTACTGTACAGTACAGTACGTACATCAGCCAGTCGTCCCACAGTGGTGGTCAGCAGATGTAAGGTGTTGTCACACATGCTCCTCAACGCCTCGTTGGTCACCTCCTCTGGATCTGCAGACCTCTGACCACGCTGACACACACAGAGACACACAAAAATAATGTTCAAATGGGATTCAACCCATTTAGAACGGGGTACACATTATTGTGTATCATGATTTTATGCTTTAACTATTGAAAAATAGCAGATATACAAGCTCACAGCGCAGCACCGAGTGCCGTGCTGCGAGCTTGTAGATCTGCTATTTTGAAAAATTGTGAAAATTAGAATTTTGACCCAATTCTATAAGTGTCTTTTGAATCCTTCTAAGACTTTTTGAAAAACCTATGTTTTTATGTCAGCAATCTGGGCAGCCATTGTCAAAGAAAAGGTCCTTTTCACTTAAATGGAGCTCAGCTAGCCTGTTCTTGAGAGACTATGTCAGTGATTCTCAAACCTTTTCATGTGAAGGACCCCCAAAATGATATTTATTTGGCCACGGACCCCCATCTCAAAATATTTAGTTCCAGGGACCACCCAGAAGCAAAATTTGAGTTACAAACGTTCGCTTTGAAAATACATATAGTCAAAGATTTACACACATTTTCACGACTATATCTGCTATTTTTCACTGGTTAAAGCATTCAATAATTCTAGGCCTAATGTTCTAAACGTTTGATTCGCTGTGATCACAGGCAGGGTCCAGTGCAAACGAATGCTCACAGAAAGGCTCTCCATTAATAAGTGGTGTCAGTTGTACCTGGTAGGTGTCGGGCAGCGCACAGTGCTGGACTATGAACCTGACCAGCAGCTCTCCTCCCTCCAGCTCCAGGTAGCCATGATGAGCCATGGCACTGATCACCTGCACCACCCGCTTCTTCACCTGAAACACCGTCACACTGACACCGTCAACCTCCACCCATCCTGGATGCCTGTTCTCCTCCTACTTTGTTGGTCAGACCTACCGGGTCCTATCCTATGTAAAGATTTGCTTTCGTCCACCTGAACCTTCTTTCTTGACCTAAAGTCCCACTCATTTCTTTCCCCCTTTGCATTTCTGCTTATAAGCTCTCCTATTTTTGATTGATTGATTGATTGATTGATTGATAGAACACTACATTAAGGCTTAAGGCTAAAAGGATAACGCAAAAATTGCCTGGGACTTGTTTTCATTGAGGTCCTGTGTATTCAATTAATCAACATAGCATGACAAAGTAACACAATAATATCTGTCATCAACATTACAAACACTATATGTACAAAGGAGATGGGAAATTACATTTACCCGACCTTGCGGTCTCCTCCTGATAGATGTTTTTTCAGGCCAATTTGGAAATAAACCAGTGCATTCTGGAATGCATTCCACATGTTGATGATACCAATGACATGTTGACGACACTCATCTCACAGTGGATGTGTTCCCGACCACTTCAAGCTCAACTCAGACAATACTGAGCGTCTTGTCTTCCCTCCTGCGGGATCTTTCCATTTCCACTGACAGCACCCGGTTGACTCCTGTTCCAAGTTAACTGCCGAGAACCTGGGTGTGGTCCTGGGCAGTCAGCTGTCCTCATTTAAAACATATCATCCAACATGGTAGTAACGCTGGGACTGCAGGGGGAATCCCTCAAACCATCAGCGTAGACAATAAATATCACCACTGTGTTTACCTTGTTGCTGTGGTCAACCATGGGGTGTCTGATGCTGACAAGAATAAGAAGCTTCTTGGTCTCCATCATGGTAGCTGGAACACACACACACACACACACACACACACACACACACACACACACACACACACACACACACACACACACACACACACACACACACACACACACACACACACACACACACACACACACACACACACACACACACACACACACACACATGCACACGCACACACGCACGCACGCACACAGATTCAGTAGGCTGACTAAATAACTGTGTTCAATGTAAAACTTAGATGTAGCAGTTACCTGCCGAAACATTGTCTTTTTTCTTTTTACCCAATGTTTTGGGGATTTCATGCCTTTATTGATAGGACAGGAGACTGCAGGAAATGGGGAGAGAGTTGGGGAGTGACACACAGCAAAGGTAGTCGGGATCAGGAATCAAACCAGCGACACACTGTCAGGGTACACTGAGCCTCTGTGGTATGTGCCTGGACCGGTAGGCCAGCGGGCGCCCCCACTCTAAAATAAAATATTGGCACTTTGGCGATCGGTGTGTGCAGCCACCTTCTTGTCTCTTGAAGAGGTTTTCTAAATAAATGTGAAAACACTTTTGTGTCTGTATGTATTAAGCAATTACTGTAGGACTAAGTGGTACAAGTGAGAGGGTGTTATTGTTACTGCATGTTCTTGCAACATAAGACAAGTCCCTCATTGTCACTGTGTGCGTGTGAGTGTGCATGTGCATGTGTGTGTGTGCTCACTCACTGGATGAGTTGATGAGGTGGCGCAGGACGGCCAGTGAGCCCATCCTGCTTCTCTCATTACTGTTTTCCAACTTCTGAAGAACAAACACAACCACGCGATCTGGGAACGAGTTAGCTGAGAGAGAGAGAGAGAGAGAGAGAGAGAGAGAGAGAGAGAGAGAGAGAGAGAGAGAGAGAGAGAGAGAGAGAGGGAGACAGAGACAGAGACAGACAGATTTACCATACATACATTACTCGTATTGCCTCTGTTGAGTGAAGACGTCATGTCAAAAATATGTCAAATTTGTAGATCTGCTACTTTTGATGCGTTTGTGTGACGCTGTAGTACGATCAAGTAGGCCTAGGGCGTTATTAATTTACGAAAAAACACAAAAGAATATGGAGATAAGTGGTTTCTGCCCAACAGTAACAATATATCATTCCACCAGTAAAAACAAACAAACCAAAACAGCAGATCAACATGTTTATCTATCAGACTCACTATCAATGCTATAATCCCATAAATCCCATATGAGTCAGACTCTACACTTACAGTAGCTGCTAATTCCAAGGGATACCTTATCCAATGTTCTGGGCAGCTATACACCCACACAGAATATTCTCACTACTCTGGAACGTTGATTAGATTAGACAAGGAATGTCCGTTCTATTAGGTCAGCCCAGTTGTCAATTCTACACGACTATATGTATCTCTCACACACACACACGGGTCTCACACACAATGTTTAGTACTCTCTCATATACTTACAGTACACTTCTTCTAATATAGTAGTTACATTAGGTAGGGTTTAATGCAGAGGACAAATTTCACATGTATGTGAAAATGTTCTGTGAGAAATACCCCCCTTTCCTGAATATGCATTGACAGCCCTGAAGTGCTATGAAGAGTTAGCTACTGTACACGTTGGCTACAATATTGTCTTCCATTATAATTTACACCTGGACATAAATATTGACCACACAGACCCACAAAGCAATGCACAATACACTCAAACACACACACACACACACACACACACACACACACACACACACACACACACACACACACACACACACACACACACACACACACACACACACACACACACACACACACACACACACACACACACGCACACACGCACACACACACAAAATAATAAATGTCTTTAGTACCCAGCAAACTGAAGCAGCGTAGAACCTCGTTGTGGTTCCTGACAGTGGGAGGGTTGCTGTAGTCCACTGGTGCACACACCTGAGAGAACACACATCACATTAGCACACAATATACAGTAGGCCTGAGATTATTGAATGCTTTAACTATAGAAAAATAGCAGATATGCGAGCTTGTAGATCTGCTATTTTTGAAAAAGTCGTGAAAATGTGTGCAAACCTTTGAATATATGTATTTTCAAAGCGAACGTTTCTAACTCAAATGTTGCTTCTGGGGGGTCCCTGGAACTAGATATTTTGAGATGGGGGGTCCGTGGCCAAATCAATATCATTTTGGGGGTCCTTCACATGAAAAGGTTTGAGAACCACTGACATAGTAGTCTCTCAAGAACAGACTAACTGAGCTCCAGTTAAGTGAAAAGGACCTTTTCTTTGACGATGGCTGGGCAGATTGCTGACATATAGAAACAGATGTTTTTCAAAAAGCCTTAGAAGGATTCAAAAGACACTTATAGAATCGGGTCAAAATTCAAATTTTCACGATTTTTCTAAAATAGCAGATCTACAAGCTCGCAGCTTGTATATCTGCTATATATTTTTTTTAAAGTTAAAGCATCCACTAATTGTAGGCCTAAATGGGTTAAATCCATCCATCATGTTGATTACTGTTTTTAGATTAGTTGAATCCATGTGAGTAATCTAGACTATATACAGTACTGTAAAATGACGAGTAAGGATTGAAAAGAAAAGAATGATGGTTAATGCGCAACCCACACTATCTGAACTCAAAGACATTTGAAAATTGCTTGTGTGGTTTAGCTCCTTGGTCTAAACTAGGGATGGGACGATATGAACATTTCATGTCACGATTATTTTGACCATAGAAATTGCGATTTACGATATTATTATTGCGATTATTAATATCCCCAACATCCATTATCCTGGCACGGATCATTTGCCAGGATAATGGAAAAAATCAGTTCGACAAGCTCACAACGCAACGCGACACATTGTGAGCTTGTAGATCTGCTATTTTTGGGCAAAGAGATTTGGTAGAGTGTGAAAAAAAAAGACATGACGGAGGATAATTTCACGATAAAATTAAATCTCAATGATAAGATTATTGTGAATGTTTTTTATCACGATAAACAATAATAACGATTATCAACCCATCCCTAGTCTAAGCTAGGTTTTGTTACTCGTGGATATAAAAACACAATGCTCAGAGTCAGACGAGAATCCATGAACAGAGAGTTTGTGTGTGTGTGTGTGTGTGTGTGTGTGTGCGTGCGTGCGTGCGTGCGTGTGTGTGTGTGTGTGCGTGTGCGTGTGCGTGTGTGTGTACCTGTTGATGCAGTGCAAACAGCAGGCTGTCCAGCTGTGTCTCCAGCACTCTGCTGCCCATGTCCACTGAGGCGTCTAGGACCTGACACAGACTCTGGACACACACACACACAATCAAAGACAAAAATCACATCCAGTGTGAAGTGAGCGGTGCCTTTATATACAGGCTCAGAACGTCCCACAAAGATTGGCCAGTGCCAAGCTGTACGGGACATACGGACATACAGTACACACAAAGCCAGATGTAGAACCCCTTACAATATATCATCATATAGTAATAGCATTGACAGTTCCATGTCAATGCACAAAATTGTAATTCTTGACAATAATTTGATACAGGAAAAAGGCAGTGGAAAGAAAATGCTGATCTTATCGGGAGGAGACCTAATCTGATCCATTACCCTCATCTTCATCATCCTGTTTCTGGTTCTTTTTCTTCCTGCGAATGCATAGAAGTAGCCTTAAAGTCATGGCAAGAGAGTGTGTCCATCCAGCTAACCATGGAGCCTTCCTTGCACTCCGTCTCCACAATGCTAGGATAGATGTGGTCCTCCTTGAAGCTCTTAATGGCCTCTTCCTCTTGGTTCCATTCAAGGCGCTCATGAAGGCCGTCCCCTCCAAAGCGTTTGTTGTACCCGTCAAAATGTACCTTCTCCAGAACCAGGCCCAACCCGGGAGCCTTGGGAACATCAACCTTCTCCTCCCCCCAGCTCCGCTCCATCACGTCCTCCGTTGCATAGCCCTTGATCACAGCAATGACGAGGCCGATCATCTTGCGGATCTGATGCCGCATGAAGCTCTGGCCTCGTACCACTATCACGGTGAATTCAGTGCCGCTACGGACGAACGGACGTCCACAGGACATCTCGGTGATGTAACGGCGGGCACTGGGGTCTTTTGGGCCTTTCTGAGAGGTGAAGTTGTGGAAGTTATGAGTGCCCTTGTAGAGTGCAAAGAGACGGTTGACCCCCTGAAGTGTCTCTGGTTCCAGGCGGAAGGCAGCACAGTTTCGGACATCATAGTCCTTCGGGGCAAACGCCACCGTGGGAAGCATGTAGGAGTACGTGCGAGCGTCACAGTAGTTTTTGGAATGGAAGCCCCGGGTCATTTGCTTAAATCCAAGGACTTGGATCTGTGGTGGCAGATGCTCATTGATCTTTTTAGCAATGTCTTCAATCAGCCACAGCTTGAGAGAGACCACTTGGACAGCCGCAGACACACCCTTATCTGTTCTGGCACATCTTTGGAAAGACATTTTCTTCATATCGTCACCATGATTCTCAGGAATGCAGCCCGACTTAATAAGCGCAAGGACCAGGTTGTCTTCAATAGTTGGAAACTGTATGCTCCCAGTGTTTCTCTGCATGCCGTAGTAGCCCTTCCCAGAGTATGCCAAAAGGAGAACCACTTTCCTTTTGGGATACTTCTTCTTCTTGTCATTAGTGTTCTCCACTTCTGCCTTGCATTTTTCAGTGACATGGTCATTCTCAGAAGAGTCCATACTTTTTTCACAGACTCTTTCCGGTGGCTTCATGGTCTGAGTAAATCCAGGCTATCCTCACTCAATAATCCAAGGTGTGTCGGAACTACTAAGAATGCAATAATTGTGGTTTAAATAAGACTTAATAAACGGTCTTATTGGCCCACCCAACACGTCGGCTTTGCGGATTGGCCAAGCCTCACTTGCCATTTCTTCCAGTACCGATATAAGTGGTAACAAGCACAACACTCCATTCATTTAGAGGCCATTGAATCGGTTTACTCCAGTGTGCTTCTTGTTGTGTATAATGTGGTGCTGGACGTCGCATCTGAAAAGAGAACCACACTACTCTCTGCCTCCTGTGGCAGTGGGGAACGAGGTGTACACCTTCACCTACATGGGTCGGATTGAGGTGAAAATATTCAACACAGTGTCTTTGAAATGGGCAAAGTTTCCCCCAGATAAACTTGAGGTTCAGTTCGTGGACTGGCCCACGAACACTGCTGTACTGATAGAGGGTACCATCTACATCTGGGGATGCTTGCGATGGGAGAGCAGCGACGTGCTTCTTGCATTCGATGTCGACACCCACAGATGGTTCAAACCTAAGCTTTCTGGGACTGTTCCAGAGGAGAGGCAGGACCACTCTGCCTGCGTCTTGGGGAAGGTCATGTACATCATTGGAGGATATACCCGCCGGATTGGAGGCATGACTAGTGACATCTACAAGCTGGACACAAGAACAATGTTCTGGTCTTTAATTAACACCAGTGGCTTGCCAGCACCTCCTTCATCACGTCACTCTGCCGCCATCATTGGAACAAATATGTTTGTATTGATGGATAAGATAAGATATTGCAGCTTAGCAGTTTTTGACACAGAGACCAACAGCTGGCTGAGCGTGCAGTTTCCACAATATCTTCAACAAGGAAGAAGTCATTTAACCTTTACCTACAACAGAGAGCTGTACAGGCTTGGTAGCTGCGATTCACATGCTCTATGTAAATTCAATCTAAAGACTTTCTCCTGTAAGGATGTTAAGCCCAAGGGGAAACCCCCATCACGTGGAGTATCTATGTCTCTGATGTACTGTTGCGTGGCAGGAGATCGTCTCATCTGCTTTGGAAGACACAACGAAGACGAGTCTGGTGACCTGTTCGTCTTAGACCTTAGTCCCAGTCTGAAGACATTAAGCAAGCAGGCCGTTATTCACAACGGTCTGGAGTGGTCAGGACTCCCACACAATATCAGGTTGGAATTGGCTGCCATGACTACCAACAGCAACTGCAGACCTCAACATGTTGAGGTCTGTTGCTGGCATTAACAAAGTTTCTGTCGAAGAGATATGACCAGTCTTTACATAAGCAAGACCGCCAAAGACGTAGATTGACGTACTGTACTAGACTAGAGGGAGCTGTTCACCAAGCTATGGAATTTGCTAAAACATCATTTTTGGAGAAATAAAAACATTAAAAAAAAGATTTACAAAGATTCATGCCAGCTGCGATAAAGTCTCA